>NC_059356.1:22180053-22515767 GCF_019703515.2 Myxocyprinus asiaticus
AAGAACAATCCAATGGATTCATACCTCCCTCAGCACTGGACACCCTCACATCCAGAAGACTATAAGCCTGATACGTAACTCATTTTGGTGGCCCTCAATCATTAATGACGTCACTGCTTATGTTAAGGCATGTCAAGTGTGTGCACAGTCTAAAACCCCTAGAGAACTGCCAGCTGGCCTGCTTCAGTCACTGCCTATCCCTCAGAGACCCTGGTCCCACTTGTCTGTCGACTTCATCACCGATCTGCCAAACTCCAATGGGTATACCACCATCTTTGTTATCACTGATCGTTTCTCTAAGTCATGCAGACTAATCCCCTTGAAAGATCTACCCACTGCCATGGAGACCGCTAATGCTCTTTTCCACCAAGTTTTCAGGATCTATGGTCTACCAGAAGACACTTCCAGAGTCTGGCAGGCTTTCTGTAAACAGCTAGACATCAATGTCAACCTCACATCTGGTTATCGTCCTCAGGCTAATGGACAGGTGGAGAGGCTAAACCAGGAAATCGGAAGGTATCTCAGGTCTTATTGCAGTTGAGAACAACAGAGGTGGAGCGACTTCCTCCCATGGGCTGAATACGACCAGAACTCCCTCATGCACTCACCTACTGGACTCACTCCCTTCCAATGTGTGCTAGGCTACCAACCTCCTATGTTCCCTTGGTTGGGTGAACCCTCTACGGTGCCAGCGGTGGATGATTGGATCAGACGGAGCAAGCAGGTGTGGGACAGTGCGCACGTCAGATTGCAGTGGGCCATCAGATACAAGCTGATCGATGGAGGCGTCCTCACCCCGACTATCAACCTGGCCAGAGAGTCTGGCTATCTACACGGGACCTCAAGTTGTGGCTACCCTGCAAGAAGCTCAGCCCCATGTATGTTGGTCGGTTCAGAATTGTCAGACAAATCAATCCTGTAACTTACTGACTGAAGCTACCTTCTAATCATCGCATCTCTCCTTCCTTTCATGTGTCATTGTTGAAACCTGTCCACCCGACATCTGGCCCCAGAACCATGGATCCTGAGCTTCCTCCTCCATTGGAGATCGACAGATCACCTGCTTACATGGTCAGAGAGATCATAGACTCACTTCATCGAGGGGGCCAGATGCAGTACCTGGTGGACTGGGAAGGTTATGGACCAGAGGAGAGATCATGGGTAGCCGCCAAGAACATATTGGATCCATCCCTGATCCAAGACTACCACCAAGCGCACCCGAATCGTCCTGCACCACGACCAAGGGGATGACCAAGATGAAGAACACTGGCAGTTTTTCGTAGAGGGGGAGGGGGTGGGGTTCTGTAATGAATGAGGCTGGTATCCCTTCAGCCGACCGCCAGAGGGAGCCCTCTCCCGAATAATGACACTGAACCGTTTCTTGTATGGTGAGTTCCTGTTTGTATCATATATATATAACCATGCCTTGCCATTGTGACCATGCGAAGTATTGCCAGTTTTACTGCCTTACCAAGCGTTATTCTCATTGTCTGTTTCATTGCCTAATTGTTATGACCATTGTGCCTGCTTTACTGGATTACCGATTTTGGATTACTGTTTTGCTCCGTTTGCCTGGTTGGACTGATTACCTGTTAACAACTACCTTGCTTCACAACTATGTCTCTGCCTTGTGTTTTGGATTTGTATGCTGATTGCAAATAAACTTCCTGCATTTGGATTTTACCTTCACCTCCATGTCGAGTCCCTCACAATAGTGGAGAAAATGAGTCAGAACACAGATGTTCTGAATCAGGAAATAAAGCAAAACCGAGAGTGCATTAATTCTCTGAAAGAGGCCACAGAATTTATTTTACAAGAATTGAAAGATGTAAAAGCAGTCATTGCTAACATCAAAACAATGGGTGAAGATCATCAGAAAAGAATAACAGAACTTGAGTACAAGCTGAACGAAACTGAAAGGCACCAAAGACAGTGGAACTTGAGGCTTTATGGACTGTCTGAACAGGAAGGTGAGGATATTAAAGCCTGAGTGACTGATATTTGTCGCACAGTTATCTCTGAGGCTGCGGAGAGTTGTCAACATCACATTGATATCAGTCACAGAGTTGGTAGGAGGAATGCAGAGAAGACATGTCCTGTAATCATCAGGTTCATAGCAAGGTCGACGAAAGACCTCTTATGGAAGAACGCAAAAGGATTGGAATATTTGAAATTCAGAAAGTTAAGGTTTGGGGAAGATCTGACTGCAAAAGACAAGGAAGCTCGCAACAAACTGCGGCCCCAAATCGATGCAGCCCTCAGGGAAGGGAAAAAAGCTATAGGAACTAAAGCAATAATTGATGGAAGAGAAGTCCGAGTATAGACAGCAAAATATTAAAATATGTGAACAGTGTTACCCACGCATTGTCCCTGTTTGGGATGATGGTTTAAATTAGAGCATACTCTGTACAATGGTCAATGTTTGACTTTCATTATGTTCAGGATTCTTTCTTTTTTCTTTTTTCCCCTTGAGTTTTTATGAAAGCATGTCCTTTGTTTTTGAGAATACTGGACTTAAGAAGGTAAATAACATTTACTACATCTTACTCAGTACTCTGTACTCAGTGTTACTGGAGATGCCAACCCATCAGATTAGTTACGTTGTTCAGTGGTGTTGGATATTCATTTTATTTCACTGCTTATTTATTTTGTGGAATGTTTCTGTGTTTATATTCGTTGAATGTAAGGGGTGTTCGTGATTTGCTGAATAGAAAAGCTGTTTCTCTCTATCTTAAGAAGTTCAAGGCTGACTTTTACTTTTTGTAAGAAACTCATGCTTTACATTTTGATTATAATTTTTAGAAAAATCAGTGGGGGGATGATCTTTGGCTATTCTATGGAAGCAATAATTCTGCCATCAAAAATAAAATACATTAATCTAGAAGATGGTTAATTCTGAAGGGTGGAATAGAAGACAATGTTGTTATTCTGGAAAATGTTTATGGTCACATTGACAAAGTTGAAAATTGGAGTCTGATGCAGAATTTTGAAGAGGAGATTAGATATTTCAACATTTTCTGATTCTAAATTGGTTTTGGGGGGAGACTGGAACACCATCAGTGCTCCTTCTTTAGACTGTTTACCTCCATGTCTTGTAAGACCTCAATATGTTTCTGATATTAATTATCAACCGCTACATCTAAATTGTTTAGATGAATGGAGAAATAGAAATCCTGATAAAATAGAATTTACATGGAGCAACAAAGAAGGTTCCAGACAATCCAGAATTGATTTTTGGTTACTCTCTAAAGAATTAGGACAACAGGCCAAAGGAATTGATATAATACCTTCCATACTTCCTGACCATCGAATGATCAATGTAGTGATTAATTTAGATAATTTGGTTGAGGAAAGGGTTAAATTTAATTATTGAAAGCTAAATAATTAACTTCTTGTGAATGTATAATTCCAAAAAGCAATTAAAGATATCATAAAAGGGTGTTATAATAGAGCGAATGCTTCTAAAATGTATGGGTTACAGTGGGAAATTATGTAGTATGATGTTGGGCCTCATGTATTCAGATATAAGACAAAGGCAGGCCTACATACAGTCATAAAGCCTGACTGAGGCCTGAATACAGTCATAAAACCTGACTACAATAAACCGCACCAAAATCCAATAGACAACAAATCCCATGAAGCCTTGCTCACTTTGCAACTATGTGTGATCAAACTCTCAACTCCTATTGGATGAGGCTCGCGACAGAACGCACCCTCAATCATGACGTCATTGGGAGTAGAAAAACTTCTGAGATCTTTCTGGGCGTTGCTTCCAGCAATGGTATATGCCTTGTCTAGTTATAGCTCTGCTACTTCCAGGTGTAGCCTTGTTGCACAAGGAAGTAAAGTACGTACTGGAAACTTTGGCCATACAATCTCCATCTCGCTGGATGAGTTGAGATTTCTCCGTATTCCACCAAGCATGCTAACGGATCCGAAGGAGACCGCCAAGCAATCCGTGTTTTCACCCATTTGCCTGCAGAAGTGAAGAAAGAAGATTTATCTTCCCGCTGATTTCTCCGCCAACCCGCCAAGAATCAGCCGTGTGCCGCCTGCCGACAGAGCGAGGAAACGACCTCCTGTCATCACCCGAGCTTCGAGGAACCGAGTTGGTGTCAAACGACGGATGAACACACATTCTACCCGCATCCTCATGTGATTCAAGTAAGAGGTTTACATCTGGGCAGATATAGATTATTATAGTGTGTTATTCTTGTGTATCAAGGTTATTGTTTGTACTAACCGCACTCACACACTCGGCTACTCACAAACCTACCCGCACACACATTTGGCGAGTAGATAACTTGGTGATAAAGCTCAGCTTTGAACCTAAGTTACCATACGAGCGGAGACACGTACTAAATGGGCAGACACCAGTCTTTCTCCACCCACATTCCCGCATTCTCTGGCCAGAAACCTTGCATGACGTACACTCATGAGAGCCACGTCTGCCATTTTGTGTGCTCCACTTCTTACACACACGCGTGCGCGCACACACACACACACACACACACACACACACACACACACACACACACACACACACACCTTCCTCATATTATAGGCTTATTTGTTCCCATATATAATCATGTTACTGTTTAGTTTGTATGAATATTCTTTTGATTTTGATAATTGATAATTATCTTTGATGATTGTTGATTTGAAGGATCAATAAGCTAGTGTTGATTCTAATCAATGTTCTATTGATTATAATAATTAATAATTATCTTTGATAATTATTAATTATCGCTAATAACCAAACCCACTCCTGAATGTAGCGCCCAACATTAATGGTGACCGTGTGAGGCATCCTACGTGCCAGTTTTGTCACAGTGTGTATGCATAAGAATCCAAAGTAATAACTTGAATCATTAGTTCAAAGTTTGGTTCTGTTTGACGATTGACTTCTCTCATGACTTACCAAGCATAAGCCAGTATGGTGTGAAAGTGCTCTTAGAGTGGATTAGGGGTTGGTAAATTTACGACAGTCTGCTCAAAGCCTGCCGTTGTTGTTATTTAACTCCTAACGCTTTTGCCTAGATGTTACAAAGAGGTGCCAGGTCACAGGTCGAAGCCTCTCACCTGTAACACAACAAGCTATCAGAGCCACTGTGTCATGAGCATTTTTACTGTCCTGGTAAAATGAGTCACCAATCGCCCCATGTGGCCGGAGTTGAAGCTCCTCAGAGGTCAGACAACCCAGCACTGCAACATGTGGTCACCTCTGTCCTCCGTCTCTCCATAGAGGAAAGAGATAACCTTAATGGCTACAATGTTAGTCGTTGTGATGAAGCATTGCAGGAACTAGTTGATTATGTCAACAACCCGGTCGGGAAGCCAAAGTGCACAATCCCGGACCTCGTGGGTCAAATGTTCCTTCTTCATCATCGCAGAACCCAACTGCAAATCACAGAGCACCAGGCCCAGCTCACCCAGCTGCAGAACAACTACCAAGCGGTGCAGAGGGAAAATCTCAGCCTGCGCCAAGAAGATCTCTTAGCTTAGAGAGTCCAGACACAGGAAGATAATGCCTGGATGCAGGAGGTAAATGAAACCCTGTGCAGGAAGCTCGAAGCTGCCCAGCTAAGAGCAGAGTCAGATCAGGAAAGTGCAGCTGCTGACCTGGCCACCCAGGAAATGCACAGCACAACATCTGACATCGAAGAGGGCCCCCTCTTTAGCACAATGCGTAGAAATGTGCCCCCCTAGGAAACCCAGGGACACACGCTAGGAGCCGAGCTGCCCCTAGTGGTACAGTCTCTGATTTCATCCTCCTAGACGCCTTTCAAGCTCCTCCAGCAGCCTGCTGGTTGGATGCAGGTGCCCCTTCTTATGGTTGCCTTCTTTAGTCAGTTTTCAGTCATGCCACCTTGAGTTTCAACCCGACTAATTCCACACCACGAAGGGGGGAAAATTATTTTCAAGCCCAGAGTGGTGTACATGGCTCGAGGGCCCCATTAGCAAGGAAGATGTACGCAACATGGGGCCTACCCCCATGCATCGACTGAACTCCATCCCCACCAAGAAGGGGAGGAAGTCGTCCTCTATAGCAATCTGACTATGGTGTTTCGGTTGACTCGGATGACCCATGGACATACCAACACCAAGACTTGCGCATTCGACAACTAGAGTCCCTCGCAAGAGACACAGAGTGCTTTGACTCAAGTAATCGGGATTCAAACATCGATATAATTATCTCAGAGAAATTGAGTGCTGCCTTGTTGACTTACCTCATGCTTCATCACATAAAAAACTCAAGCTCATATGGAAGACCACAGTGAGGAGTGTCCATGTGTTCATGGAAACATTACTGATTGGTACCCGAGACCGCTACTCAGCTCTGTGTAAAGCCCTATGTGAGGAGTATTCACCGTACACCGACGAAGCCTCTGTTACACTTTCACCATCATGCACGTGAGTATTACAGATGCCTGAGAACCGCGTACTTCCAAGGACGTAGCACACCATGTCTGGAGGAGGAATGGGCTTTTAAGTCTCTCTTCCTTCACAACCTCCACAAGAGCGTGTGATATGATGTCACGAAGCACTGCAGAAAGGGCAACCCAACCATGCAGGAAATCAGAAGGTATGCACAACACACATGGAAGACATGTGTGCACCCTGCTCAAGGGCATGAAGATGATGCCAGAGTCCTGGGGATCCAAGCCTCAGAATACACAGACCTAGCGCTTGAAGGCAACAAAATGCCTCGTGTTAAGGTGAACGTTAGAACAGGACCCCAGGGGCACCGACCACTTTGCCAGCAGGGTGGGCAACATAACCGGGGGGTGGTGACCAGACACACCCACAGAGTCATGCCAGGCTAAAACGGCAAAATTCTCGCTGGCCGAATGGAAAGGTACGGTTTGAACAAAAACACAAACAAGAAAGTGAGTGGGAAGACAAGGTATCAACCCCCCCAGAGAACAAGGATTAAGGCAGGAAATGGAGGATATAATCAGGAGATGCTTGATGGATGTAGTAACGCAGCTTGATGTGCTCCGTCATTCACCAGGGCTGCCGCACTCCTCAAAGGAACACAACACTGACCCCCCGTCAGCATGAATAGATGATGTCCCCCCTCCCATTTAAGCCAATGTTTACTTTGTAGGTTGGGAAAGGGGAACAGGGGAGTCCAAGTTGCTCCTCAAAACAGTCACTCCTAACATGCCACACTCTCCTTTTCTGACCTTCTTGGGCAATCTGGGCCACAAGGGCAATGCCCGACACACATACACATCAGTAGTGGTAGGGGGAGCATCAGCTCCCACGCACTACTCGACACTGGTTCCAAAAATAATTCTGATGGGTTCCAACACCTTCGCAGAGGTGGCTAGAGCAACACTCTCCCTCGGCAAACCATTACAGATCGAGACCTGCAACATAAGCATCACAAGCTACACGCATGATAGGTCATCTATCATAAAATGGGCATGGATTGACATTACCTTTCAAGGGATGATGCTGATAAACCCCATTTACATATGTCTCATTAATACAGAACCACTGTTAATTGGCCAGGACCTACTGGACCGACTGGCTCCGCTTATTGACTGCCATTGTGGACACATGTGGGCTCAGGCTGACACAGTGAGGCCACTTGGTCTAGAAAACAGTTCGCCAGCTTTAAATGGACAAGTTGCCATCCTCCAGGAGTCCAGAGGACCCATACCAATAATCATACCTCCTTCAGAGCCTGACCCTGGCTCTGATCCTTCTATGCCACCTGCGAGAATATGCACCACAGTAGCGCCATAAGGATAGCTGCATACCTCAACCCATCCTGTCAGCATGCACTAACTCCTAGCACCACTCCACTTTCATACAGTAATCAACTCTGGTTTGTTTCAGGATGAAAGTCTCATCAGGGGAGAAAAGCATTCTCCTTAGCCTGTGAATCACCCTATCCAGTGATGTAGTCAAGCCCGGCCCGCCGAATGGCATCATCCTACAAGGGACACCTGGCATCTTGATCACCCATTGCAACCTGTACACTCAGAGAATCTACGTTTATATCCCTGGGTTGTATACTGCAAACACATCCGCCTACCCCCACGATTGACTGAATGCAGGCTAAGCAGAACCCAAATGCATGACACAGTTGAACGTGCCAAGCAGACAACTGTTCACACCCTTGAATAACTGCAGAAATTCCTAGTGACCGAGGAAGACCTCAGTGGCCAGACACGTCCAAAACTATTTCTCGGTGGCCTGCTTGCCGCGGCATCAGCAATTGGGTCACTGTTCTCCATTGGCCTCTCAGCTGCCAACTCTGTCAGCATCAGTGCGCTTCAAAGGCACATGGGTGTACTCGATGAGGAAATGTCAGAAATCCAAAAGAGACTCCTCCTCCAACAAGAACAATTACAGGGCCTGGGTAAAACCCTTCAGGGTACTATAGTCACTGGATTGTTTTACAGATAATGCTGTGCCTACCTATAACTGGGAATGTTGTCTTTGTGTGATGAATATAGCTTTAGATTTAGCTAGAAATTCTATGCCCAGATGTGCCTCAGTCTCTGCCCAGATGCCTTTGTGAACTCTATGGACTGTGCAACCATTTTTTTTTTCTATCAGGAAGACACGGACGGCATAACCCACAGATTACAGTGAACCTTCAAGAACTGTTCGGTCCTTCAGTTGATTTAAAGACGCTGGATAACAACTCTTCAGACGAATGTTGGGCCTCATGTATTCAGATATAAGACAAAGGGAGGCCTACATACAGTCATAAAGCCTGACTACAACAAACCGCGCCAAAATCAAACAATGGGATTCCAAACAGATTACAAATCCCATGAAGCCTTGCTCACTTTGCCCCTATGTGTGAAATTCTGAAGGATCAAACTCTCAACTCCTTTTGGATGAGGCTCATGACAGAACGTGCCCTCAACCATAATGTCATCGAGAGTAGAAAAACCTCTTAGATATTTCTGGGCGTTGCTTCCAGCAACAGTATATGCTGTGTCTACTTGCAGCTCTGCTGCTTCCAGGTGTAGCCTCATTGCACAAGGAAGTAACATATGTACTGGAAACTTTGGCCACACAATCTCCATCTCATTGGACAAGTTGAGATTTCTCAGTGTTCCACCGAGCACGCTAACGGATCCGAAGGATACCACAGAGTAATCCGCGTCTTCACCCATTTTCATGCAGAAGTGAAGAAAGAAGATTTCTCTTCCCTCTTCAACCAAGTCGACTTCGCTGATTTCTCCGCCAGCCCGCCGAGAATCAGCCGCGTACCACCCACCGACAGAGCTTCGAGGAACTGAGTCAGAGTCAAACGACTGACGAACACACATTCTACCCATGTCCTCAAGCAATTCAAGTAAGATGTTTACATCTGGGCAGAGATAGATTATTATAGCGTGTTATTCTTTTGTATAAAGGTTATTGCTTGTACAGTTAATGGACTGCCAAGTCCGCTCATTGCTGCTAATAATACTCAAGGTATTACTGTAACGTACTGTTACCACAAATTAGATTTGCTGTGTTGTAGTCCAACCATGTTGGATTTGTTTGTACATATCCGCCATCGTGGGTGAGACCGGTACACTGAGTTGATCCATTATTGAACCAAAGACTGCGGCGGACGGTTTACGAGCCATTCACCGCATCTCTGAGTGATAAACTAACAGTTGCCTTCTCTCCCACGATCGTGAAATCCAGCTTTGGTGACGTCACTCTGTTCTCTATCTCTCTCATATTAACCGCACACACACACCCGATCCCTCACAAACATACCTGCACACACATTTGGTGAGTAGATAACTTGGCGATAAAGCTCAGCTTTGTCCCCAAGTTATTGTACGAGCATAGACACGTGCTAAATGGGCAGACGCCATTAACCAGTCTCTATCCACCCTTATTCTCTGGGCAGAAACCTTGCGTGACGTACTCTCCACGAGAGCCACATCTGCCATTTTGTGTGCTCCACTCCTTACACGCAAATGTGCACACACACACACACACACATACACACACACACACACACACACACACACACACACACACACACACACACACACACCTTCGTCATGTATTATAGGCTTATTTGTTCCCATATCTAATCATGTTACTGTTTAGTTTGTAGTTAGAAATCGGAAGTTTATTGACTGCATTGTATTGATTATTAATTGATATTACTGCATTAATAAACTTTGTTATACTTTAAAGAGAAGTGTTTTGGTAGTGCTTTGCATGCATCTGTGTCAAGGGCTGGCAGGGGATGTCAGTGCTCGGATTCAAGCCTTCATTGTTTTCCTTTTGAATGTCAATGTTCTCCAGACATTGACTTTCCTAAGAGAACAATCCTATAGTGAGACTGTTAAACTTTCTGGTTATTAGTCCCTGATTCCATAGTGGTGCCCTGGCGATATTAATCCTTATTAATATTCTATTGATTTTGATAATTGATAATTATCTTTGATTATTTTTTATTTGAAGGATCAATAAGCTAATGATAATTCTTATCAATGTTCTATTGATTTTAATAATTATCTTTGATAATTAATTATTGCTAATAAGCAAACCCGCTCCTGAATGTAGTAGTGATGGGTCGTTCATGAACTAATCTTTTATATGACTCAGAAGAACGAGTAGTCTCAGAGAGTGATTCGTTCACTTTGTGTTTGCATGTGCATTGCGCACCTCCGTTCATTTGTTACGTGAAAACTGCATCGGCGCTGTACAGGAAACAGAAATGATTAGTTCACCTTTCAACTCTTTTGGTCCGAGTCGTTCATTCTTTTGTCACGTGACAGCCGTATATGCTATGCATTGCTCACACAGGAAACAGAAATAATTTGTTCACCTCTCCGGTCTTCTGGTCCGAGTCGTTCTTCCAGTGGTGAACTAATCATTTTTGTTTCTCATAATTTGTCCTTGGCTGCTTATCAATTTTTTCATAATTCGGACTTTCACGAGTTCGTTTGCCCATATAATCTTTAAGCTATTAAGGTTAAACTTATTTGGCTTGCTGTCCACGGTGGAGGGGCTCGATGAAGCAGCTTCAACTCGAGCTCTGAAATATCCCCCCCAGACTATTAATAGGAGATTATTAAGTGCGGCAAGATGCCTAGGGTAAAGGTGGAGTTGGGGAGGTGGAGGGATGCTGGAAACAGCTGAGACAGAAGAGAGGTAAACAGCTGCTTATATACTCTGGCCGTTAATTGAAAGATTAGATGGACTCACTCCTCCCGAACTTATGTTTAGGATCTTCATATAATCAAAGTTTGCATAAGTAGATGTGTTGGCGGGGATTTGGCTATTGAATATGTAACATTTCTATTAAATTCTGCTCAAATTAATGAAATGACTTGAATAAAGATTCATTAATTTTGCTGAATGAGACTTAAAGATTCAAGTCAGTAAAATGATCCGATCTTCCCATCACTAGAACGTAGCGGCCAACAATGAAGTAAGAAAATATAGGTCAAAGTGCCATTGTTGAATGTGCTGCCTGCTGCTGCCAGACAGACCGGTTTGATGTATTTACTGAAAGCCACTGGTGAGGAGAGCCACAGCAGTGTGATGTCATTGTCATTTGAAGCCATATTGTATGGAAGCAAATCTGTCTCACCAGACTTTGACATTTAAAAGCCATTGAATTTCTAGCACTGAATTTTTCAGCATTGAAAGTATGTATGTGAATTTTTTGCCTCTGAATTCAACTCTTCAAAATTCAGAATCAAAAATTCAAGTACAAATCATTTATATTCGAGTTGCTCAAATTCGATAGGCCAAAATTCAGTGTAAAAAATTTCAGATGCAACATCCGGGACACCAAGGATAAGCAATCGAATCTGGATGAAATCGAACCAACAACATCCAGTCAAGTTACGCTCCATTGGTCACGTGATGCCTTTGCTTGAAATTACAGGAATCACAAAACCCAAATGATGAGGCTTCAGTGAGTGTTTTATTTGTAAGATTCAGTAACAGGTAATCCCTGACACATTGCACATTAACAGAATTTATTGGACAATATCTATGCGGAACTTTTATTGAGATGGCCTTCATTAAAATGAAGGCCATCTCGTAATGTAACTGTAACCAAACCCTTAATATTATGCTTATTAAAGTTTAGTAGCATTTAAAACATAATCTTTGTGCTTCTGATTTGTAATATTCTTCTTATTTCTTTCTGTGTTGTATTTGTGATGACTGTATTACCAACATCATCTGAAAGACAACTTGATGTCTCAAATCAAGATATGGGGTAAAGTATCCAACTTCAATTCATGTACATATGGCTTATTTTTACTTACCAATTCTAGACTTATTGATGGTTAATTAATATTCTTGGATTCCGCAGAGAAGAGAGGCCGGGAGGTCACAACAGTTCAGCCAGAAAGACCATCACTTCAAATGGAAATGACCAGATTAAGACTTAATGCACAAGTTAGCTATTTTAAATGCAAGCCGTATGTATACATATTTTGGCGTACAGACAAAAATCCACCTGTTACTTACAGCAAGTAATGATACACATAGTATTGTGTTGCATGCTCTACTAATATTGCAGACATTCAAATGTAAGTTAGTGAACTGTGGAATAAAGCATTTGATGTTTTGTGACCATCAGTAAAATAAAGACCTGTTTCACTTTAGGCTAATGAGAAATTTGTTTATGAAAATAAAAAAATATCATGGTTTTTGAAGTGCCACTTTTTTCTATTTTCATCTATGTCATGCAAGGCAATGTTCAAAAATGCCTGTCGTAACATTGTCGTCTTTTAATGTAATTAGAAAAAAACAGATAATGGGATAGTAGTGATAGTTCATGTTTTAACACGCATATTTTCTATAGGTCCTTTCCAGGTATTTTTTACCAAGGGCAGAGGAAAGAGGCGCTTGTTCCTGCCAAGAGACTTAAACCACTTGATGTGGCTTACTAATTGTTGCCAAAGCAGTGTGAAAAAACTTCAAACGAGCAGGAGTAAATAGTTCATATGCAGGCAGGGATGGGCTGTAGGACTGCTTATCTTGTATCCATATATTGTATTCTGATATGCTGTGAAGCACACATGCACACATCTCAAATAGGTTTGGTGTAGAACCAAAGATACAGTCATGTTTGACTAAGTTAAAGGACAAAACTCATGGTTAGGGTTAATTATGAATTAGGATGAATGCCATTTTGAGGATACCTTTATATCCAAAGTACCTCACAGAAACATAAGTCCATAGATTGTGGAATGAGTGAATCAAACCTCTATTCTTTTAAGTGCTGGTAACATTCTCTACTAATACAGTACCACAATTTATATTCATAGAATGTTGTTTTTCTTTTTTTTTTTTTTTTTTTGGCATGGATTTTGTTTTTGACATTTGATTTAACCAAGCTACCTTGTTTCAGAATATTAATCTTAAATACATGGCAAATAATTTTTTTTTTTTCCACAAGGACTTGCTAGTTTGTCATATACTTTTTTAAATACAGTTATGTGATGCCCTCAGAGTTTTATTTCCAAAATTGTGGACAGTTACTGGTGGGTGGCTGCTTTACAATTCTTCAGGTAGGCCAACACAAGTTTGTGTGTTAGTGTTGCTAATTCATAAAAAAGTACATATGCAGCAGCTAACTGCACATTATGCAACACACACCGTTACTTATTCCAACAGATGGTACCCAAATAAAACTTTAAAAGGTTCTCTTCAAAATCATATCTGTACATTTATTATTAAGCCTATCTATGTTGAATTTAAGAAATGTTCTGAACATTTATTAGGTCATGTCTAACTGCAAATCAGCAGTTGCAAGATAATTGTTTAATTGTAATAATTGTATTTGTAAAAGTCTAATCAAAGAACCTTGACTTATTGGTTTGTCTTCAAGACTCATTTAAGTGACTTCTTTTGTCTGAACTGTAGTCAGACAAGAAGTCTAATCGCTTTGACTTAACTTCTAGATATAATGAATACCTAATCAAATGTTAAAATTTTACAGTCTAATTTTCCTCTGCAATGTTTTCAACAAGCGGATGGGGTAGCCAAAAATTCTCTCTTGTGGCTCCTGATGATACTGGCTGTACAGGCAGGATC
The DNA here is from genome assembly GCF_019703515.2 of Myxocyprinus asiaticus. NCBI lineage: Eukaryota > Metazoa > Chordata > Actinopteri > Cypriniformes > Catostomidae > Myxocyprinus > Myxocyprinus asiaticus. The sequence continues at coordinate 22,194,100 of NC_059356.1, forward strand.
TTGAAGGCTGCAAGTCGTGGAGTAAAAATCTATTCATAGCCCCAATTCAAGAATAACTCAGCACAAATCCCCTACAACCTATATTCAGGGTTGGGGAGTAACGGAATACATGTAACAGGATTATGTAACAGTTGAGCCAAAGGTGGCACTCCTGGACCACAAGGGTGGACATCGTCTGCCCAAGAGACAGCGCTGTGACCTTCGTCGCCCTGGAAAGCATGTCCGTCATTTCCCGTGTCAGCCTGGGACTGGGCGACCATTCCCGAAGGAGGAAGCCCAGTCGAAGCCTCTGCGTCTGACTGGATGAGCCCGCTTTCCGATGCTGCACTCGATAACTCATCCTCTTCCCGGGCTCTGAACGAGCCAGCGATCTTGTCCGAGCGTGCAACCGGGGCAAGCGAGCGTGCTGGAGAATGGGAGATCCGTGGGGGGATACCCGGCAGAGGTGGTCCCATTGAGGTCCCCAAATCACCCCCAGTGCTAACCGGCATGGCCTCATACCCATAGGTAGAAGGACCGAGGCGGGGAGCCACTGGGGTGGCTTGCTTTCTTACGAACGCAAGCCGCGACCACAACGTTGCCATGGTCATGTTCTCGCAATGAGAACATGATCCATCCACAAATGATGTCTCCACGTGGGCAGTGCCCAAACATGTAAGACAGCGATCATGGCCATCGGAAGCGGAGAGATAACTATCGCAACCAGGAATAACACACAAACGGTAAGGCATCTGTAAGACTTCTTAGTTAAAGGAGGAGACGAGAAGCAGATTCTCTGGTTCAGGTAAGCGTTTTATTCTCCCTACTGCAGCAAATGCACTCTTTCAGGGCTCTCAGCGTGTTCAACAACTCAGTCTAAACATAAACAACAACTTCAGAAAAAATAAACTCTCATCTTTACGATACTAAGCTCTTGGCTTCTCAATCAGGTCTCTAGTGCCCAGGTACTCTCTCCTCTCTGAGTGCTGCGTGGCCCTCTTTATGCCGCTCTCCCCGTGCTCACTGAAATTAGAGACAGGTGTTAGACATAATTTGGCTCAGGTGTAAGCGCCCTTACCGCTTTCTCTCTCTCCGGAGAGATGCTTGACCACGCCCCCGCTGCCATATATCCCCACCGCCCGACTCAGGCCGGGGCGGCATCCAGCCTGCCTACCACTCCCCCCCATTCCTGGAAAGGAAGTTGGCGACAGCCATCTGCACCCCCGGTCTGTGGACCACCTTGAACTTAAGTGAGACACTCCTTTTCCACGGTGCTGTACTTAGTTTCCCTTAACGAGAGCTTACGGCTAATGTACAGCACCGGACGCTCCTCCCCCTCCACCACCTGCGAGAGTACGGCCCCCAGCCCCCTGTCTGAAGCATCTGTCTGTAAAACAAAAGGGAGAGAGAAGTCAGGTGAATGTAAAAGCGGCCCCCCGCAAAGTGCAGCTTTAACTTGCGTAAACGCCCGTTGACACTGCTCCGTCCACTGGACCGGATCTGGAGCCCCCTTTTTAGTGAGATCAGTCAGCGGGCTGGTGACCTCCAAATAATTAGGTACAAACCTTCTATAATAGCCAGCCAGCCCCAGGAACTGTCTCACCCCCTTTTTGGTCTTGGATCTCGGACAGGTCGCAATCGCCGCTGTCTTGTCAATTTGGGGACGCACCTGCCCGTGGCCCAAGTGAGACCCCAGATACCGTACCTCCACCCGTCCAATCACGCACTTCTTCGGATTCGCTGTGAGTCCCGCTCGGCGCAGCGATCTCAGAACCGCCCTCAGATGTTGCATATGCCGCTGCCAATCATTGCTATAAATAATGATGTCACCTAAATAGGCAGTGGCATAAGCTGAATGCGGTCTGAGGATTCGGTCCATGAGACACTGAAACATAGCCGGGGCTCCAAACAAACCGAACGGAAGAGTCACAAATTGGTGTAATCCAAACGGTGTGGAGAAGGCGGTTTTCTCACGGGAAATTGGTGTCAAGGGGATCTGCCAATAACCCTTCGTCAAATCCAATGTCGAATAAAAACGAGCAGTGCCCAACCGATCGAGCAACTCATCAACGCGAGGCATTGGGTATGCATCAGATTTAGACACCGCGTTGACTTTTCTGTAATCCACACAGAATCGCACAGACCCGTCGCTCTTAGGCACTAGAACAACAGGGCTGGACCAATTACTGTGGGATTCTTCTATTACCCCCTTATCAAGCATCGCATCCAATTCTTCCCGAACGATTTTCTTCTTGTGTTCGGGTAATCGATAGGGGCGGCTACGTACCACAACCCCCGGCTCGGTCTCGATGTGGTGATGGATGAGGTTCGTACGTCCCGGTAGAGGGGAGAACACATCTGCAAACTCCTGTTGCAACCTAGCAACTTCCGCGAGTTGGCTCGGTGAGAGGTGGTCTCCACAAATGACCGGGGTGAACTGATTGTGTTTTGAACTTACCTCCGGTACGAGCTCCGCCTTCTCGGGAACTACCATAGCCAACGTCATGGGAACCGCCTCCCTCCACGATTTCAGGAGATTGAGGTGGTATATTTGATGTGCGTCCCCTCTATTGGTTCGTTTAACCTCATAATCGAGATCTCCCACTCGTCGTGTGACCTCAAAGGGTCCTTGCCACTTGGCGAGTAATTTAGAGCTCGATGTGGGAAGCAATACAAGCACTTTATCTCCCGGTGCAAATTCCCTTAGCTGAGTTCCCCTGTCATACAGTCGGCGCTGTCGTTCTTGAGCTTGGAGCAAATTCTCCTGTGTTAGTTGCCCCAAGGTGTGGAGTTTTGCTCTAAGATCAAGAAAGTACTGAAATTCATTTTTACTGTTTGAAGGTCCTTCCTCCCAGGCCTCTCGCAATACGTCAAGCAGGCCGCGTGGGCATCGCCCATACAGCAGCTCGAATGGGGAGAAGCCAGTGGAGGCTTGCGGGACCTCTCGTACTGCAAATAACAGGGGGTCGAGCCATTTATCCCAATTTCTGGAGTCATCGTGCACGAACTTACGAATCATGTTTTTGAGTGTTTTATTAAATCGTTCCACCAGGCCATCTGTTTGAGGATGGTATACACTGGTGCGAATCGATTTAATTTTTAACAGTTCGTACAGTTCGCGTAGTGTTCGTGACATAAATGTTGTGCCTTGATCGGTGAGGATTTCTTTCAGAATCCCCACCCGGGAGATTATTTTGAAGAGTGCCTCCGCAACACTACGTGCTGAGATGTTGCGAAGAGGCACTGCTTCCGGATATTGTGTTGCATAGTCCACTAGGATCAATACAAAGAGATGTCCGCATGCTGACCGTTCTAATGGCCCGACGAGGTCCATTCCAATTCTCTCAAAGGGGACCTCAATCAGAGGGAGAGGGCACAATGGCGCTTTTGGGGTGGCCGGTGGGTTAACCAGCTGGCATTCGCGGCATGCCGCACACCACCTGCGGACATCGCCGCCAATGCCCGGCCAATGGAAATGGGCTATTAGACGGTTCAATGTTTTCCTTTCTCCTAGGTGACCCGCCATGGGATTATAATGAGCCGCCTGGAATACCATTTCCTGACGGCTCCTTGGAACCAACAGTTGGGTTGTATCCTCTTTGGTCCGAGTGTCCTGTGTCACTCGATACAACCGCTCATTTATAATTGCAAAATAGGGGTATGAAAGTGCGATGTCAGGCTGGAGTCGTTGACCATCGATGACCCAGTCACTTGGTCAAAGGTGTGTTTGAGGGTTTCATCTCGCGATTGCTCCAAAGGGAAATCCACGTCAGGGAATTCCCTGAGAAGGGGAGGGGCTGCAGCCTCTCCCCCTCTCTCGTCATCATGACATGGAGCTGTCGAGGATGGCCCCGGCTCCGCCTCCCCTGCCAGAGCATCGCACATCACACATCTCCCTATTTTCATACAGGACCCATCCGCGCAAATTCCCTTTAATAAAACTTTAAAATCAGGCCAATCAGTCCCCAAAATCAGCGGATGGGTGAGGCGGGAACTAACCGCAGCCTCCACTCTATGCTTTTTCCCCCGAAATTTAATTGTCAGGGTCACCACCAGATACTTGTGAATATCCCCGTGTACACATTTCACCTGCACCCTTTTGGTTGTGACCAATGCCTCGGGTTGAACCAGGTGTTGGTGGATAGTGGTTTGATTACACCCGGTATCCACCAACGCTTGGTGAGTACCCCCCTCGACACTTACCGGTATCCGGTACGCTCCGGCCCGGTTGGGGGCAGCCTGTGGGAGGTCAGAGACCCGCACCACCGTCCCCAGCTCCACCAGAGGGCACTGATCTCGGAAGTGGCTCGGGTCTCCGCACCTCCAGCAGGCCGGCCCAGGCGCTACACCCGCACTTGCGTCGGCGGGCGCCCCCCCCTGAGGGGGAGAGCAGCGGGGCATTGGAGTAGGGGAAGGTGTCGCCTCCCACACCCGGGGAACTGGTCTCAGGGGCTGAGATCCTCCTCGTCTGCGTGGGGCAGGAACAGGACCTGGAGAGAGAGCAGATGAGAGAGAGAGAGGGGAGGGGGAAGAAGCAGAGGGAGGAGAGAAAACGTAGGAGGGATCTTCCGCCCTCGGGATCGCCGCCATGTGGTCCTCCGCAAGTTGGATAGCTTCCTCCAACGACGCCGGGCGGTGGCACTGGACCCACTCTGCCGTCCCTTTTGGCAGTTGAACTATGAACTGTTCCAGTACCACCTGGTCGATAATTCCCTGGATGTCGCGATCCCCCGCTAGCAGCCATTTTCGGCAGACATCACAGAGCCGCTGGGCAAAGGCAAACAGGCGGTCGGAGCTCTCCAACTTCAAGCTTCGGAAGAGTTGATGACTTTCCTCTGGAGTGCGACCAACCCATTGCAAGATGGCTCTTTTTAAATCTCCGTAGGCCAGGAGGCTCGACGCTGGCAGTTGTTAAGCCACGAGCTGGGCTTCCCCGGACAATAGTGGGATCAATCGGGCTGCCCATTGGCCGAGCGGCCAGCCCCAGACTTTGGCGGTCCGCTCAAACAAATCCAGGAAGGCCTCGGGGTCGTCCACCACCCCCATTTTCTGTAATGCTGGTGGGGGTAACGGCGTGGGAGTGTCCGGGGTCACGGCTGAGGATGCCCCCTGGCTGAGGAGGCTCCGGATCGCCTGCCGGTCCTCGGCTTGAGCATGCATGAGCTCGACAAACCGGCGGTCTTGATCTTGTCGGAGCTCAAGCAGCGTCTGTTGGTGATTCTGATGTAGGCTGGCGAGGGCTTGGAGGATCTCCGCCAACTGGGAGGACTCTATGGGACTCAAACCTTTTCCCGGGTTTCGGCACCAGTGTAAGACTTCTTAGTTAAAGGAGGGGACGAGAAGCAGATTCTCTGGTTCAGGTAAGCGTTTTATTCTCCCTACTGCAGCAAATGCACTCTTTCAGGGCTCTCAGCATGTTCAACAACTCAGTCTAAACGTAAACAACAACTTCAGAAAATAAACTCTCATCTTTATGATACTAACCTCTTGGCTTCTCAATCAGGTCTCTAGTGCCCAGGTACTCTCTCCTCTCTGAGTGCTGCGTGGCCCTCTTTATGCCGCTCTCCCCGTGCTCACTGAAATTAGAGACAGGTGTTAGACATAATTTGGCTCAGGTGTAAGCGCCCTTACCGCTTTCTCTCTCTCTGGAGAGATGCTTGACCACGCCCCCGCTGCCACAGCATCTTTAAAAAGACGCATCTTTAAAAAGACGTTCCGTGTGTGCCGCTCTTTCAGAAAGAAAATATACTCTTTTAGAATATACTCTTTTAAATGTTCTACCGAAGTGCCTAGGGGCGTTCTCTGCAAACCACAAATGCAGAGGGGGAGAAGCCGCTGAAATGCACCGTAAGATCCAGCAGAGAGAGGTAAATGAACTCGGCGGATGAATTCAGCTCAATGAATAGAACCGCTCGGCTCCAAAGAGAAAATCTGAATGAGTGGTTGCATACCAGCTCTTTTATACCCATATGTCTGGGGGAGTGGCATGTAATTTCCACTCGCCAATTCTCATTGGCTTTTTAAAAAAAGATCAGAGGTGTTTGGGGCTCCCAAGAGTGACCCCTAGTGTCACTACATCGACACAACCTCGAGTGAGTGACAGATAGGGAACAGGTTTTGTGAGATGTTCCAGGAAGCATCTTTGGTTATAGAATCTGATGGGGAAAGTACTACTATGTTGTTAACTGAAGAGGCTCATGTTTAAAGAAGCAGTGACTCCTGACTACCACCCCTGGAGTCAAGAGTTCGAATCCAGGGCATGCTGAGTGACTCCAGCCAGGTCTCAGGTTTCTCTCTCGGTGGGGCACGTGGTGAGTTGTACGTGGATGCCGCGGAGAATAGTGTGAAGCCCCCACACGCGCTATGCCTCTGCGGTAATGCACTCAACAAGCCACGTGATAAGATGCACGGATTGAAGGTCTCAGATGCGGAGGCAGCTGAGATTCGTCCTCCACCACCCAGATTGAGGCGAGTTACTATGCCACCATGAGGACTTAGAGTGCATTGGGGATTGAGCATTTCAAATTGGGGAGAAAAAAAGAAATAAAGAAGCAATAACATGCTGATGTTGCACACCCCTACCAAGGATATTGCTGTCAAAATTTGGAAAGGTTTTTAGTAAAAACGTAAAACTAAAACTAATTTTCCTTAAGGTGTACCTTTGGCCCTGTTGTACCTTATATTTGTAAACTCTATAGGTGAACATTCTTATTTGTAAATGTATTATGTCAATAACATTGTTTGGCTCGCAATGGGCATGAAACCTTTATGAATAATATGAACATAATTCATGGAAGATAAGAAACAAACATATTTTTTGCACGTTAGATTAAACAAAACAGATGGGCTGACAGACTGATCACATTGTGAATTTGATGACAGGAGGTTCTACTGTTCAACTGCTGAAATAGGTTTGTGCTTCCCAAAATTCAAATCATTGCCCCCAGTGGCCAAAGCCAGAAGCGTTAAGGTGTCCACAGATTGGCATCATAAGCGAGTTGTAAATGGCGTCATACAAACAACAGGAATGCATGTTGAGTAAAAATTTAATTTTGGAGCAAAAATACAACCTCTGTTTCGCACTCACCATAATTTTTGTGTACGCAATTACTTGCAGCATGTGGATTTCCCATGTGATCATATTTTACACAAATCCTTTTTGTGTTTTGTGAAGGCATGTAAATAATCAGCCAGACTAAGCAATTTGCATAACTTCATTTTAATAGTAATATTAATTATCATTTTTATAACTTACAAACATTGCATTGTTTTACTGCTCACATTTAAAAAATGTGGTGAAAAGAGTTATTCATTCACAAAAAAACAAAAAACATATGTAAAACACTTTTCTTTAAAATAAAATAATTTTATCACACATGTGAGATCAAACAAAATATATTAATAAAAAAAAAAAACGTTTTTTTTTTTTTTTTTTTTTTTTTTTATCAGTAAAATATAGCATAATATCCTGAAAAATTACACTAATAAATCCAAACACCAATAAAACGGAAACATTTTCCTAAGTACTCTAATTCACATAAGAATGAACTAATAGTAATGTCCCAAGAGTGGTGCAGCTTTAGGTAATTGTTAGATTAGGTACAGAAGAACTGAACAACTCATCTGGGACATTTACATAAAGTGCCATGTTGCATACCAATGCTACAATGCAAACATGTGTTCAATGTGAGGATGGTAAAAGATTATAAGTTACAGACTAACAGCATAAAATCTTACACAGAAATTGTACAGAAGAAGATCTATAGCAAAAAGTTTCATACGTTAAGATAACAATTGAAAAATATTTAAAGTCACCTCAGTTATGTGTCAAGTACAATTATATGGGCAACACAAATCCTTTTGATGTTTTATGATTAATGCAATTATGAAATCAGTCACATTAATCAAATTCCAAACATTTCAAACATACAACTTTCCATTAACATTTATAGTTAAAAAGATTTATACTGAAAAGACCTAACTGTTAATTGTTAATGTAAAATTTGGAATGCTAGAAGTGCTAGAAAGAGGACAGTGGTAAAACAGAAGGAAGACAATTGTGACCCACCGGAGGACAGAGCTTGGACTGAGCTGCTAGATGCAGTTGCATTTGCAGTTGAAGATGAAGTTGTATTTGTGATGTTTGAGGTTTTTTGAGGGAAAGAATCCACCACAGATCTCAGGAATGACGCATAGCTGGAGGTTTTAGTGAAGGACTGGATGTCTTGAGCATGGACAGACCGGCTCACTGCAGTGCTGTTAATGGAGCTTGTATTTGTGCTGCTGTTTGTAGTGCTGATCTGTATTGTCAGAACAGCAGCATGGATCCATGACAGACCCTGTTTACACATCAGTGGACCCCCTTGATCACCCTGAGAGAGAGAGAGAGAGAGAGAGAGTTTTATAAATTTGTTATACTGCTTCATGAATAGGTTTTTAGGTATATGAGGAAAAATGGTCTCTGTCACAGAAGCCTCAGATTCATGGTATTTGTCTATTCATGGTAAGTAAATTTCTTGCAAAATAATGTTAATTGTTGTGTATTTAAACAGAATTAACTTGCCTCCTGTAAGTTCAGGGAACTTGTACAAATACTGTTGTTTGAGGATGAGTTCCCACAATTCATGATAGCAGTTTGGAATTCCTGAAGATTTTGATTAGCTGTAAAAGAAGAAGAACAAATAATGTACAAAGTAAGAAGATATGCGACGATGGATTAAATATCTAATTAACGAATCATTTGTGACACATCACTAGGTTTCTTCTTAAGGAGGAAGCGGGAGTCGGTTAAACAATCCAAGTATGTTTTTATTTTCCACACTCTTTTGCTGTAACACACATAGTAATGGCTTTTCAACACAATCACACATAGTCAGCTTTGTGTGTCGGCCTCTCTTTCTCTTTTCAGTCTGGACAGCCCCTTTTTATCCCTCTCCACTCTCACTGCAAAACACAAACAGCTGTTAGAGATAATACCCACAGGTGGGACTCCTTACCATTTTCATCTCCCGATCTCGCTCTCCATTCACAAATCGGTGCTCGACCACACCCACGCTCCCACCTCCACATACCCCCATCGCCTGACTCAGGCCAGGGAGCCAGGCCTGCCCACTACTCCCCCCCCCCATTTCTAGAGAGGAAGTCAGCAACAGCCAGCTGCACCTCCATCTGTGGACCACCTCAAACTTAAATGGCTGAAGATCTAGATACAAATGGGTGATCCGCGCATTGGTATCTTTCATGCGATGGAGCCACTGGAGTGGGGAGTGGTCCGAACAGAGGGTGAAGACCAGTCCCGGGAGGTAATACTGTAGGGTAAGACCGCCACACTTGATGGCCAAACATTCCTTCTCAACTGGGCTGTACCTCAACTCCCTCACCAAGAGCTTTTGGCTGATGTACAGCACCGAGCGCTCCTCCCCCTCGACCACCTGGGACAACACGGCTCCCAACCTCTGGTCTGTAACACAAAAGGAAGAGAGAAATCAGGAGAGTGTAATAACGGCCTGCCGCAAAGCACAGCTTTCACCTGCGTGAACGCTTGCTGACATGGCTCCATCCACTGGACCGGATCTGGTGCCCCCTTTTTAGTAAGACCAGACAGCAGGCTGGCGATGGTCAAATAGTTAGGCACAAACCTATGATAATAGCCAGCCAGCCACAGGAACCCAGATTCCGTACTTCCACCCATCCAATTGCACACTTATTAGGGTTTGCCGTGAGTCCCGCCCATCTTAATGACTTCAGAACTGCTCTCAGGTGCTGCAGGTGCCGCTGCCAGTCATTACTGTAAATGATGATGTCATCTAGATAGACAGCGGCGTAAGCGGCATGCGGTCTGAGGATTCTGTCCATGAGCTGCTGAAACGTAGCCAGGGCCCTGAAAACAAACCGAAAGGAAAGGTGACAAATTGGTGTAAGCCGAACGGTGTGGAAAATGTAGTTTTTTCACTGGACATGGTAGTTAAGGGGATCTGCCAATATTCCTTTATCAAATCCAGTGCCAAATAAAACCAAGCTGTGCCTAACCGATCGAGCAGTTCATCAATCCGAGACATTGGGTACGCATAAAATTTAGACACCGCATTGACTTTTCTGTAATCCACACAGATCCAGACTGAGCCGTCACTTTTCAGAACCAGTACCACCGGGCTGGCCTAGTCACTATGGGATTCTTCTATTACCCCTATATATAGCATGACCTTTAATTCTTCCCGAACCACTTCTTTTTTGTGTTCAGGTAATTGGTTGGGACGACTGCGTACCACTTCCCCTGGAGTAGTTTTGATATGGTCTCTATGAGATTTGTATGACTTGGAAGAGGCGAGAACACGTCCAAGAATTCTCTTTGCAACCTGGCAACCTCCACGTCCTGCAACGGTGAGAGGTGGTCTCCGCAAGTGTCCCGATCGGTAGGTTTTAAGTTCACCTCCGGCCTGAGCTCCTCCCTCTCCAGAACCACCATCACCAAAGTCACGGGGACCGCCTCTCTCCACGGTTTTAGGAGATTGAAGTGGTAAATCTGACGTGCTCCACCTCTATCTGTTCGTTTAACCTCATAATCGATTTCCCTGACTCGTTTTGTGACCTCAAAGGGCCCTTGCCACTTCGCGAGTAATTTAGAGCTTGATGTGGGGAGTAATAAAAGGACTTTATTTCCTGTAGTCGCGCTCCCCTGTTATACAGCCGGGACTGACATTCTTGAGGTCAAGAACATATTGAATTTCATTTTTACTGTTTGAAGGTCCCTCCTCCCAATTTTCCTTCATGACATCTAAGACGCCATGAGGCTTACGACCATACAGTAATATGAATGGGGAAAATCCCCTGGAGGCTTGCAGGACCTCTCGCATTGCGAATAACAGGGGTTCAAGCCACTTATCCCAATTCCGAGCATCTTCATGCACAAACTTACGAATCATGTTTTTCAGGGTCTGGTTAAGCCGTTCAACCAAGCCGTCAGTTTGCAGGCGGTACACGCTTGTCTGAATCAATTTAATCCCAATAATTTGTACAGCTCGCATAGTGTACGTGACATGAAAGTAGTGCCTTGATCAGTGAGGATTTGTTTCAGAATCCCCACTTGGGAGATAATTCTGAAGAGTGCCTCCGCAACACTATGTGCTGAAATGTTGTGCAGAGGCACTGCTTCTGGATATCGCATTGCGTAGTCCACCAGAACTAACACAAAGTGATACCTGTGTGCTGTCCATTCTAATGGCCCAACGAGGTCCATGCCAATTCTTTCGAAGGGGGCCTCGATCAAAGGAAGTGGGCACAAAGGCACTCTTGGTGTGGCCGGCGGATTCACCAGCTGACATTCATGGCATGCCGCACACCATCTGCGAACATCCCTGTGAATTCCCGGGCCAATAAAAATGGGCCATTATATGGTTTAGTGTTTTTTCTCACCCTAAGTGACCCATCAGATTATAATGAGTTGTGCATCCTGCTTCACTTGATACAACCAATCCTCAATAAGTGAAAACTACGGATTTGTGAGCGTGATGTCTGGCTGGAGGCATAGACCATCAATCACTTTCTCTTGATCAAAGGCATGCCTAAGGGTCTCGTCTCGTGTCTGCTCCAGAGGGGAATCCCCTGCAGGGAATACTCTAAGGGCTGGGGAAGCTGAGATTTCCCCTTCCCTGGCGTCACTCTGACGTGGAGCTGATGTAGACAGCCCTGGCTTCACCTCCCCAGCCAGTGAACTGCACACAACACACCAAGACACTTTGTTACAGAACCCATCCACAAAAATTTCCCTCTATAAAGCAGTAAATGCCAGCAAATTCATACCCAAAATTAGTGGATGGGTGAGCTGGGGACTAACCGCCACCTTGACACCATGCTTTTGTCCTCGAAATTGAATGATGACTGTCACTAACGGGTAATCATGAATATCCCTATGCACACATCTCACCTTCACCCGCCTACCTGTATCAAAAGTCTCAGATTAAATCAAGCTTTGGTGAATGGAGATTTGATTACAACCAGAATCCACCAAGGCTTGATATGTAGCCCTCTTTGTACTCACAGGTATTCGGTATGCTCCTGCTCGATCGGGGCGGCTGTGGTGCATCAGGGACCCAGATCAATGTCTCCACCTCCCTCGTGGGGAATCGGTCCTGGAAATGCTCAGGACCCCTACAGCTCCAGCAGACCAGCCCAGACTTCACGCCCACACCTGGGGAAGTGGATTCACCAGCCTCTGGGAGAGAGTTGAGAGGGTTAGGTGAACAGGAACAGGATGGGGGTGGGGGGGAGGGAAGGGAAGGGAGGAAGAGGGAGAGAGAGAGAGAGAGAGAGAGAAAGAAAGAGAGAAAAGGGTTTTCTGGCCCCCGGACACACCGCTAGATCGCTAGGTCCTCCAGCGATGCCGGATAGTGGCACTGGACCCACTCTGCCATCCCCTTCGGCAGCCAGGAGACGAACTGCTCCAGCACAACGAGATTGATGATGTCAACGGTGTCATTCTCATCGTCAGCAGGCGTCACAGAGCTGTTGTGCAAAAGTGAACAGGCGGCCGACCTCGCTCAGCATCAGGGACCTGAACCGTTGGCAGTGCTCTTCTAGACTGCGGCTGACCCGTTGCAGGATGGCTTTCTTCAAATGTATGTAGTCTAGATGGTTGACGACTTTTGTGCTACGAGCTGGGCTTCCCCGGTCAGCATTGGTAGGAGGTGAACAGCCCATTGCACCCATGGCCATTTTAGGGCTTTGGTCCTGCACTCAAACAGCTCCAGGTAGGCCTCTGGGTCATCCTGAGCCCCCATTTTATCAAGCTTCACGTGGGGGTTTGCTGCTGCCGGGGTCACAGCGGACGCCCCCTCCTGGGATAACAAGCTATGCAAGATCCGCTGGTCCTCCTGTTGGGCCTGAAGGAGCATCTTGAAGCATAGTTGCTGCTCCTTCTGCAGCTCCATGAGGGCCTGGTGTTGGGCCTGGTAGATGCCGGTGAGGGTTCTGAAGATTACTTCCAGCGGCGAGGACTCCATAGCAGTGTATCTTTCCTTCTTCCCAGGCTTCAGCAACAGTGTGACAGGTCACTAGCTTTCTTCTTAAGGAGGAAGCGGGAGCTGGTTAAACAATACAAGTAAGTTTTATGTCCATACTCTTTTGCTGTAACACACACTAATGGCTTTTCAGCACAATCACACACAATCAGATTTGTGTGTCGGTCTCTCTCTCTCTCTTTTCGGTCTGGACTGCCCCTTTTTATCCCTCTGCTCTCACTGCAAAACATGAACAACTGTTAGAGATAATACCCACAGGTGGAACTCCTTATCGTTCTCACCTCCTGATCTCGCTCTCCATTCATAAATCAGTGCTCGACCTCGCCCCCACCTGCACATCATTCTAAAAGTACTCTGTGGCAGCGGGGGCGTGGTCAAGCATCTCTCCGGAGAGAGAGAAAGCGGTAAGGGCGCTTACAACTGAGCTAAATTATGTCTAACACCTGTCTCTAATTTCAGTGAGCACGGGGAGAGCGGCATAAAAAGAGCAACACCGCAAGTAGAGGGGAGAGAAAGCCTGGGTACCAGAGATCCTATTGTGAAGCCGAGAGTTTATTATTGCGAAGTTGAGAGTTTATTATTGTGAAGAAGTTTGTTTATTTTGAGAGTGAATTATTGAACAGAGAGAAAACCCTGAAAGAGTGTATCTGCTGCAGTGAGGAGAATAAAACGCCTACCTGAACCAGGAAATCTGCTTCTCGCCTCCTCCTTTCATTGAGAAGTGTTACATACATTAAAAGACACTCATAAAACACACACTTACTTCCTCCTGCTCCTGAGCCCCAGCCTGCCACCCAACATGGAGTATCAGCACTGAAGGTACTATCTCCCAGGTCCACACATATGGGCTGAATGAAATCTGAGAGTTTTGGTGCACTGGCCAACTGCAAGACTGCAATGCTGTCACCTGTAGAATTGCTGATTGTGATGTTCACCACTTTTACAGAGACCTCATTGGGGTTGATGCCGTTCTGGTACAGACGACCCAGGATCACGGTCCAATCAGAGGCATTTGTTGATCTGGATTAGAAGCAATAAAATCAATCCAATCTGATTGTTTTGATTCCTAATGAGTCAGCAAATGTATTTTTGGTAATTAATTGTCATTACCTGGAAAAGCAGCTAGAAGAGCTCATGACAAACCATTCAGCAACCATCGTTCCTCCACAAATGTGACTGCCATTCAACTGCAGACTGGCAATCCATGGCCATACACCTGTAGATGCCAGGGAGCTGTTTCCTCCCACACGGGTATTCAGTTTGGCACTTCCACACACTACAGCTAAAGAAACAGAGACAAAGTATAATGCATTCAGGTCTTACTGTTTTTTTTTTATTTTTATCTTTTTATTTTTATATCTATGTTTCTTTGAATCTTTTGTTATGCTGTCCTGAAAAAAAAAATAATGCTTGTATTTTGTGTGGGTAGGCTATTTGTAGAGACAAAGTCATGGTCCATTAGCATTGCATGATATGTACTTATATGTAATATGTCACAGAACAGGCTTTTTAGTCATTGTATGAACAATCAAGTCTTTGAAGTTTCTACTTTTACTGAAACTCATGTATGATCAATGGACATATAAGGAGTTTGAGAGATGAGCTGAAAGCCACTGCTACCTCTTCCACTACTATTCTTGCTTGAAACTGACCAGGAATATAATTGATAATGCATTTAACTCACAGTACATTTAGTTTCATGGACAATGTGAGTAAGACTAAGTAAGAAAATATATTTTTGGAGGTGATTATATTGTAATCTAAATCACATCAATCCACTATAGCTGTAACTTAAAGGAACTTACATGCAGTGGTTGTAGTGGTTGTAATTGCAGCTGCAGCAGTTGATGTAATGGCAGACAAACCACTACAGCTGACACTTAGATCACCATCAGTACCACTGGAGATGAATTTGATGAAGCCTGGCTGGTTATTTGGCTGGTTGATCTGTTGGGTGATCCAGGTCTGGTACCGAGACACTCTGGCATAGACACCAGGAAACCTTGGTAAAGCACATCCTTCACCAAAGCTCACAACCCCAGACTGGATCCAGACTGAGCCCTGTTTGCTGACCATAGGTCCACCAGAATCACCCTGTAGGACAAAAAACAGGTTTTTATTCTGAGATTGTTCTTAACAACATGCCATTTCAACTGCTCTGCACATGTAATTCATTATAAAAAAATAAGAAAACATTTGTGGTAATCAACATTGTTAGGAATGCTGAGCTTGTATTGAGCCCGGAAAATTCCTTTAATATTTGAAGAAGATCCCATGTTAATTTAGTTTTGATTTTACAGTAGTGCTATGCTATTTTGACAGAAAACTATGTTTACTATTGTAAATTTGTGTGATTATGATAAAATGACAGCCTCTCAGTTTACTGTTTTTTTTTTTTTTTTTTGTTGCTAACTTCAATATTTACACTGGCATTGTTGTGTTTGTTCTTCCCTTTAAGTTATGTGGCATGGTGATAACTTATGTAGTTTTGAGAGTCACCGACATTGCGAATTGTGTGGAACATTAAGGACTGTGAATACTGGGTTGAATACACTACAAAAACTGAAAATGTAAGTTGTCACCTTAAGGAGCTATTTCTTACATGACCTGACCCTTAAAAATACTTTCACTGGAGTAACCTAATGTAGTTCTACATTAATAACATTAAAGTAATAAAGGTTGATTCAGTCATATTAAATAATATTTTCTGACTTGAATAAACCAAGTTAATTTTAAAGTTTCAGCTCATATAAAACAATAACTGAGTGCCAACAAAGATCTCAAAAGTCTGAGCTTCGAAATTAACTCAAAAGTATTTTGAGTGTGATGCACTAGGTTAGTCATGGTAAAATTCAGTATTTAGTTTGCAATGAGTGCACTTACCTGACAGGAGTCTTTCCCCCCTTCGATTAGTCCAGCACAGATCATGTTGTTTGTGATTGTTTGGATTCCATAAAGGCACTTGCATTGCCTGTTTCCAATAATAGGCACTTGCACTTCCTGTAGAGTTTCCGGTGAAGGCATGGAAACTGAGAAACACATAAAAAACTAAATTTGTGTCAGCTACTGCAATAGTACATTATGTTGGGTGACTCCGTTCAGTGTTAGTGCATTTGATTAAACTCTTACCACCAGTTTTAATATCTCCCCATCCAGTGACCCAGCTCGCAGTGCGGTTGAAGAATGTACTGTCTGCAGCTGCCAGGCAGACCGGTCTAATATAGTCAGTAAATGTCACAGGTGAAGACAGATGCAGGAGAGTGACATCATTGTCATTAGAGCTGGAACTGTAGTTTTGATGTTTAATGATTTGAGAGACAGTTCTGGACACCTCATTTGTATTTGTTCCTGACTGTGTTTGTCGCCCCAGGTACACAGTTAGGCCGCTTGTTGAAGTACTGGAATTTGGTGAGAGAAAAAGTGTTAACCATCAGCACATTAATCGAGTGAAATGCAACGTTTTAACTCTGCAGGGGTTGGTCTATGATCTACTGATTTTTTTGTGGTTACCTTACAAAGCAGTGAGCTGCTGTCAGAACCCATTCATTGTTGATGAGTGATCCACCACAGAAATGTCCATTGCTCCTGTGAAGACTGACCTGCCATGGCCATGCACCAACAGGAGCATCCTGTCCCCCTACTATCCTTGTGTCAAGAGGGGCTTTGCCACAATCTGTTAAGGAGAAAAGAAATAAAGTATGTATTAGACAATCGACCAGTCATACTGCAGCAAGAGTTTTTGATAGAATTTGTTCATTTATTTATGTAGTGAAAATCAGGTTACCTGACAATTGTGCATCACATCCTAGAAAACAAATAAACAAGTTTACATTTATGCATTTGGTGCACATTTTTATTCAAAGTACATTCAATGTACATTTTTATCAGTTTGTGTGTTGAATCAAACCTATGACCTTGGTGTTGCTAGTGCAATGCTCAATCAATCTACATTCAGAATTGCACCATATTTAATTTTTTGATGGAGATCGACCTACAGTAAATCACATGCACTGATTAAAGTTCCTAGAGATCACATCTTTTTTTCTGGATTTTTTTTTTCTTCTTCTTGGAAAGATGTTTTTCAAAGTTTCGTCAACAGAGCTATCAACACCAGTTTAAACAACATTGCAACCCACTGAAGATACTGCACATCTATCCTTCACAAAAACTAAGTATGAAACTACATAAAATAAGATCCATAGAAAGTTCAGTTTCCAATTATTCCAGAAAAAAAACAAACACACTATTTAATATAAAACATTGTCCTATAAGAGAGAGCAATAATTGAAATATCAATTGAGTTATCCTTAAGTATTAATTAGAAAGTTAAAGTTTTTAATCACATGGTTATTTGAGTCTGCATAATGTTTTAAAGGATTACCTTTCATTAGAAGAGCAACTGTAAACACTGTACTCAGTATTTGGAGCATCCTCATAATCTCTATCACACAATCACAACTCTGAGTCTGGCTCTTGCTCATAAATAACCCTCTTAACCCACACCCCTAAGCACATGCTCTTTCACCACGTTTAACTGAGACACGCCTCTGTCTAACATTCTTCAGTGTTCATTTGTGCTACTTATTGGGCAACCTGTTTTGGGGCACAAAGTGCTTAGCTGCTATAATTGTCAGGTTGCATGTCAGAAAACAGGAATTCAGCAACTGTGATTAAGGACTTTAGATGACTCTCGTTATGCGTTAATCTCATGTAAACTGTAAAATGTGACATCTGCCAACTTGTCAAGTAGCACTTTTAAAAAACAAGGTGCTTTAGAACACTGAGTAGATAAAGTAGGAATACACATATTTTTCAGGCAAACAAACAGTCACTCTTATTCATTGGTAAGGCTGTGTTGCTTGAGAGCTCATCTCTTAATTTGGAAATTGATGGTTTTGTAAGAGCACAAAGAAGATTTGTTCCCTATCTGTCACTCACTCGACGTTGTGTCGATGTAGTGACACTAGGGGTCACTCTTGGGAGCCCGAAACTCCTTTGGTCTTTGATAAAAGGCCAATGAAAATTGGCGAGTGGTATTTGCATGCCACTCCCCCAAACATACGGGTATAAAAGGAGCTGTTATGCAACAACTCATTCAGATTTTCTCTTCGGAGCCAAATGGTTGATGCTCACTGAGCTGAATTCTCACAACTGTTCATTCACCTCTGCTGGATCTGATGGCGCATTTCAGCGGCTTCTCCCCCCTCTGCACTGGTGCACTGCAGAGAACACCCCTGGGCGCTTCAGCAGAAATATAAAGAGGATATTCTAAAATAGTATATTTCTCTAAAAGAGCAGCACACATGGAACGTCTTTTTAAAGATGCCCTTCTGTTTGTGTGTTATTCCTGGTTGTGGTCATTATCTCTTGCCTTCTGACGGTCACGATCGCTGTCTTTCATGTCTGGGCGCTACCCATGTGGAGACAGCATTCATGGATGGATCATGTATTCATTGCGAGAACATGACCATGGCAACGTTGTGGACGCGGCTTGCATTCGTAAGAAAGCAAGCCACCCCAGCAGCTCCCCGCCCTGGTCCTTCTACCTATGGGTATGAGGCCAGCGTGGCTAGCACTGGTGGCGATTTGGGGACCCCAATGGGACCACTTCCGCCGGGTATCCCCCTGCGGACCTCTCATTCCCCAGCATGCTCATCTGCCTTCGGGCTTCGGATGAGTCTGCCGGCTCGTCTCATGGCGAGTTCGACCTCTTGTTCGGAGCCCGTGAAAGTGATGAGCTCTCGAGCGCAGCATCGGAGAGCGGGCTCGTCCAGTCGGACATGGAAGCCTCAGCTGGGCTCCCCCCCTCGGGTACGGTCGCCCAGTCACAGGCTGACACGGAGATGACGGACATGCTTTCTCGGGCAGCCGCGAGCGTCGGGCTAGAGTGGAACCCTTCACTCTTCCCTGAACCCTCACGGCTCGATGATTGGTTCCTGGGCTCGCAGCGCTGCTCACAGTCACGCCCCGCCCTAATTCCTTTCTTCCTGGAAGTGCACGAGGAGCTGATAAGGTCATGGGAAACATGCCTGGAGTTCGGTCTGGGCTACTCTCACGTGATCCTGAGACCCCGACAGGGCTATGTGCTCAAAGTTCCCACGGCCCCTTTTAGGGATCAGGTGGTGAACCTGCGTGCACTGCCCCAAGAGGAGGCAGACCCAGCCCTGACGTTGCTGTGTCCGGTGCGCGCTTTACGCATCTATTTGGATCACACGCAGAGCTTTAGAGTCTCTGAGCAGCTCTTTGTCTGCTTTGGTGCACAGCGGAAAGGAAGCGCTGTCTCCAAGCAGAGGATTGCCCACTGGGTCACTGACACCATAACAATGGCATATCACGGCCAGGACATGCCACCCTCGGCAGGGCTACGAGCCCATTCTACCAGGAGTGTGGTGGCCACCTGGGCCTTGACCAGTGGCGCCTCTCTAACAGACATTTGCAGAGCAGCGGGCTGGGCAACACCCAACACCTTTGCGAGGTTCTACAATCTCTGGGTGGAACCAGTTTTGTCCCATGTAGTGGCAGGCACAAGCAGGTATGTCCGGGACAGCTGGCCGGGTGTATCACTTGTGCATAGTGCCTTGTGCCATATCTGTTGGGTGATCCATGTCTGGTACTGAGACACTCTGACATAGACACCAGGAAACTTTGGTAAAGCACATCCTTCACCAAAGCTCACAACCCCAGGCTGGATCCAGATTGAGCCCTGTTTGCTGACCATAGGTCCACCAGAGTCACCCTTTAGAGCACAGAATAGGTTTCATTCTCACATTACAAACATTTTCTACTAAGTACTTTTTTCTTGTTTTCCAATAAAAAATATATAGGATATCTTGTTTTCAGGGAAATCTAACAAATTTGAGTGAGGTTTATGCTTAAAAGAAGAAAAAAGATTGTACTGGGAAAGGAAACACAAACTTGAATTCCCTCTAAATTAAGTACATTTTTCTTACCCCATTGGCAAACTGTCTTTTCTTCTTTTAAGCATTAACCTAACCAAAATTCTCTGACAACAAGGTTTAATATCTTATGTCATTTTGATTCTCAAGTAAGTGTATTTTGTTGTAAGGATGTTTAGATATTTTACTGGAAAACAAGACAAAAATCACTGTAAAATTTGTTTAATCAGATATAAAAATAGTGCTTCATGTGGTAACATTTAAATTCAGGGCCATTTCTACCTATAAGCGGTATAATCAACAAAGCAAGGTCAGATTTATATATATATATATATATATATATATATATATATATATATATATATATATATATATATATCAAAATCAAATAATTTTTATTGTCATACAACCATATACACAAATGCAATTGTGTGTGAAATTCTTGGGTGCAGTTCCGAGCAACATAGTAGTCGTGACAGTGATGAGACATATACCAATTTACAATAAACATCAGATTTACACAGCACAATTTAAAATCTAATATACACATAATTACACACAACACAATATACAAATAATAACATACAATGTACAGTATACAATATACACAATATAGAATACACATTATACAATAAAAATAGTATATATAGTATATATCAAATATACAGTAGGTTGTATGGCACTGTATTGACATTCAGGCTGTTGGTTGATAGTAAGTTGCCAGTGCATTGTTAAGAGAGAATATAATTTATGACAGAGATAATAAGAGTAATAAAGTGCAGTGCTGATGTATTTGATTGTGAGAGATCAAGAGTTCAAAAGTGTGATTGCTTGGGGGAAGAAGCTGTCATGTAGTCGACTGGTGCGGGTCCTGAGGCTGCAATACCGCCTGCCTGATGGTAGCAGTGAGAACAGCCCATGGCTCGGGTGGCTGGAGTCTCTGATGATCCTCCGAGCTTTTTTCACACACCGCCTGGTATATATGTTCTGGAGGGAGGGAAGCTCACCTCTGATGATGTGTCTGGCAGTTCGCACCACCCTTTGCAGGGCTTTGTGGTTGTGGGCGGTGCTATTGCCATACCAGGCAGAGATGCAGCCAGTCAGGATGCTCTCTACAGTGCAGGTGTAGAACCGTGTGAGGTTGTGGTGGTTCAATCCAAACTTCCTCATCCATCTCAGGAAGAAGAGGCGCTGATGAGCCTTCTTCACAACAGCCTCAGTGTGGACGGACCATGTGAGTTCCTCAGTGACGTGGACACCCAGGAACTTGAAGCTGCTGACTCTCTCCACCGGTGCACCATTGATGGTGATAGGGCTGTGTTCTCTTTCTCTTCTCCTGAAGTCCACCACAAGCTCCTTTGTCTTACTGATGTTGAGGGAGAAGTTATGCTCCTGACACAAGTGTGTCAGAGTGTGCACCTCCTCTCTGTAGGCTGTTTCATCATTGTCAGTGATCAGACCTACCACCGTCGTATCATCAGCAAACTTAATGATGGCATTGGAGCTGTGTGTTGCCACACAGTCATGTGTGTACAGGGAATACAGGAGTGGGCTGAAAACACAGCCCTGCGGGGCTCCAGTGTTGAGAGTCAGTGATGAGGAGACGTTGCTGCCCATTCTAACCACCTGGTGTCTGCTTGACAGGAAGTCTAGGATCCAGCTGTACAGCGAGCTGTTTAAGCCCAGAGCCCAGAGTTTCACATAAAGCTTGGAGGGCACTATGGTGTTGAATGCTGAGCTGTAGTCTACAAACAGCATTCTCACATAAGTGCTCCTTTTTTCCAGGTGGGAGAGAGCAGTGTGTATTGTGGATGCAATGGCATCATCAGTGGAGCGGTTGTTGCGGTAAGCAAACTGCAATGGGTCCAGTGATGGAGGCAGCACAGAGCAGATGTAATCTCTGATTAGTCTCTCAAAGCATTTGCTGATGTTGGGGGTCAGATCAACAGGATGCCAGTCATTTAAGCAAGTGATTTTGGATTGCTTTGGAACAGGCACATTGGTGGATGTTTTAAAGCATGTGGAGACCACAGACAAGGAGAGGGAAAGGTTGAAAATGTCCATAAAAACACAAGCCAGTTGGTTCGCACACGCTCTGATGACACGGCCCGGAATGCCGTCTGGACCCGAGGTCTTGGACGGGAGCTTTGGGCGTCCATGCCAGGTGGCGGCGCTCTGTGGGCATAGGTGCACCGTGAGTGCCTTGTCCACCAGGGGCATTGAGGGTAGTGAGGGTGGGGGAGCTGAAAAATCGGTCCGGGCAGTAAAATGTGCCTCCCACGATTTTGTCAGCACCTCGTGCACTTCCGGGAAGAAAGGTACTGGAGCGGGGCTTGGCTGCTTTGAGCAGCGCTGCGAGCCCAGGAACCAATCATTGAGCCACAAGGGTTCGGGGGAGAGTGGAGGGTTCCACTCTAGCCCGACGCTTGCGGCCACCCGGGAAAGCATGTCCGTCATTTCCACATCAGCCTGTGACTGGGCAATCATCCCCGAAGGGGGAAGCCCAGCTGAGGCTTCTGTGTCTGACTGGACAAGCCCGCTGTCCGATGCTGTGCTCGAGAGCTCATCAGCTTCGCGGGCTCCGAACAAGAGGTCAAACTCGCCGGAAGACAAGCCAGCGGACTCATCTGGAAGCCCGATCGAGGCAGACGAGCATGCTGGGAAATGGGAGGTCCGTGGGGGGTTACCTGGCAGAGGCGGTCCCATTGGGGTCCCCAAATCTCCCCCAGTGCTAGCCGCGCTGGCCTCATACCCGTAGGTAGATGGCAAGCCGCTTCTTACGAAAGCAAGCCGCAACCGCAACGTTGCCATGGTCATGTTCTCGCAGTGAGTACATGAACCATCCACGAACACTGTCTCCACGTGGGTCGTGCCCAGACACGAAAGACAGCGATCGTGACCATCTGAAGTTGAGAGGTAATGACCGCAACCAGGAATAACATGCAAATGGAAAGGCATCTTTAAAAATATGCGTCTTTAAAAAGACATTCCATGTGTGCCGCTCTTTTAGAAAAATATACTCTTTTAGGCAAATATACTCTCTTTTTTCTGCCGAAGTGCCCAGGGGTGTTCTCTGCAGTGCACCAGTGCAGAGGAGGTAGAAGCCACTGAAATGCACCGTCAGATCCAGCAGAGGTGAATGAACAGTCAGCTCAGTAAACATCGACCGTTCGGCTCTGAAGAGAAAATCTGAATGAGTGATTGCACGCCAGCTCCTTTTATACCCATATGTCTGGGGGAGTGGCATGCAAATACCACTCGCCAATTTTCATTGGCCTTTTATCAAAGACCAGAGGTGTCTCGGGCTCCCAAGAGTGACCCCTAGTGTCACTACATCGACACAATGTTGAGTGAGTGACAGATATGGAACCAGGGGCACTGAGCACATATTAATCTTTCAGTTGGAATAGCACAGCCTTAGCCACAGTTAGTGAGTATGGTTGCACAGGAGGTTATACAGAATGCCGTACGGTGGGTATGGCATAGTACTGTATGTGCAGCTGATGTCAACATGGCAGAGGCACTGGGACATAGGGTAGGATTTCTTCAGGAGGGGAGTCAATGAAACTTGTTTGCAAGTTAGGACCTGTACAGGGGAAATGTCTTGATGGGAAGGCAAGAATGAGAGGCAATGGAAATGTTCCAGTGTCTAGTTGTGGGAGGTGGCAGGACATCCCTGACTGCTGCCCCACCACCAGGAGATTTTCCGGGCTTGATGAAGCAAAGCATCTGTGTTTGGTGTCTCCCTGCTGATGACCCAGCAGCTGGAATGTGTGGCAGACGTGTGGCAGGCAATAAGGCCCAGCAGGTTTTGACAGACACCTGTGCATCTGATTGTGTTCCAAAAGAGGGAAAAAGATAGTGACAGAGACACCAAAACTGTACATCTTGTGTGACTTGAACCCTTTAAAGGAATAGTTCACAAAACAAAAAAGAGAAAATTCTCTCATCATTTACTAACCCTCAAGCATGCTTTTTGTGCTTAAAAATTTTGGGCACCATTCACTTGCACTGTAGGGACCTACAGAGCTGAAATATTCTTCTAAAAATCATTTGTATTCCGCAGAAGAATGAAAGTCATACACATCTTAGATGGCATGTGGGTGAGTTAATGATGAGAGAATTTTCATTTTTATGTGAACTACTCCTTTAGCAGTAGGTAACCCGGAAGTTAAAGGGATAGTTCACCTAAAAATTTACATTCTGTTATTGATTACTCGCAAATTATCTTTTGTGTTCCACAGAATACAGAAGGTCACACAGGTTTGGAACAGCATGAGGGTAGGGAAATTATGACAGAATATTACATTATGGCTGAGCCATCGCTTTAAAGGAATGGTTCACCCAAAAGTGAAAATTCTCTAATCATTTACTCCCCCTCATGCCATCCCAGATGTGTATGACTTCCTTTATTCTGCAGAACACAAATTATGATTTTTAGAAGAATATTTCAGCTCTGTAGGTCAGTAATGGGTGCCAAAATTTTTATGCTTCAAAAAGCAAATAAAGGAATCATAAAAGTAATACATATGACTCCAGTAATTAAATCCATAACTTCAGAAGTGATATGATAGCTGTGGGGGAGAAACAGATCAATATTTAAGTCATTTTTTGCTAGAAATTCTTCTCCCTGACCAGCAGGGGGCAATATGCGGAGAAGAATGTGACTCACCAAAAACACAAGAAAAGGAATGTGAAAGTGATCTGTTTCTCTCCCACACCTATCACATCACTTCTGAAAATATTGATTTAACCACTGGAGTCTTATGGATTACTTTTATGCTGACTTATGTGATTTTTTTTAGCTTTAAAATGTTGGCACCCATTCACTTGCATTGTATGGACCAAAAGAGCTGAGAAATTCTTCTAAAAATCTTAATTTGAGTCAGCAGATGAAAGAAAGTCATACACATCTGGGATGGCATGAGGGTGAATAAATTAGAGAATTTTCATTTTTGGGCGAACTATCCCTTCAAGTGCTCTTGTCAGATCTGGATGTATTTGTTAAACCTTTGTTTGGAAAACTTTCTAGTAATTATTACAGTGAAAACGTGAACAATTTCCAACAGGGACATCATATATAATGCTGAAATATAAACCAAAGCAAGATCGTGCTTTATTAATTCCTACTTTCACTATTTCATAGCTTTTATTTCTTAGTTCTGTGTAGTTACAGATTTTGGTGTCGAAAGAATTTAGATCATCACTTCTGTACAGCAGTACCTCTACTCCCTAAACGCAGAGAACCCATCCTGCGTATGGCACCAATCCCATTCGCGCAACACTCTCTTTGCCATACGATGGCCTCACACTCGCACGCGCAGAAATGCTGTCTGTAACATGGATGTTTACATAGATTTATATAGTAGGCAGTTTAATCCACATTTTAAGGTTGTTTCCTTGCACTAATCAGCCCGAAGTAGCTGCGATAGTTTCCAGTGCCCCCGCAAGGGCACAAGGTAAATGCGTAAATACTGCTCATGACTTGTGGGACAAAGCACACTGATATATTGCTGCACTGATTTAAAAATGTACACTTTAAAACTGATGTCACAAGAGACCATATTTACAGAATCACCCCGAAAATGACCATCATCATGTCACAGAAAAGCCTGTGTTATCATAAGAACCACAACTTATCTCAACGTGCTGCCTTAAATTGGAGCTGTAATTTTAATCTTGAAATATCCGCTTGTCTTGGTGTTAAAAGAAGGCATTGCATGACAAAACTATTCTTTTTTCACTGTGTGGAGCGAAGAAAGTGTTTCACTTTGTTTGAAGAGCATGATGCTGCAGCAGTGATGGACTCGGCTTGAGTGACAGTTTGTGACGGCGCGCGCAGCTGTGTGATCTTCCGCTGTCGTAAAAGTCCCATTCTAAAATCTCTCAATAAATTACGCATTCATTAAAATTAAACCCAGTAATGTAACAACAGGAATGCCACCCATTGTAACAAAGTAAAAGTATTTTTTTTTTTCATTAGAAATTTACTTGAGGTACAGTAAAAGGTACCCATTTTTAAACCTACACTAAAAGTAATTTTTTTTCCAAAAAGTTACTCAAGTAAATGTAAACAACTGATTCCAATATGCCAAATAACAAAGAGATCTTAATTACTAAATGGTTATTTGCTTACTGGCAAAATACAAAGAGATTTTTATACCTTATACCAGGTGTCGGGTTTTTTCTTTTTTTTTTTACTGAGGAGCCAATTTTTTTATTTTTTTTTGGTTGATTAATTTTTTTCAAAAGAGCCATAGCACAAACTAATAATTTACTATTTTCAAAAAACAAAGTTTTTCAATAACATAAAATGTTTATGCCCATAGACTACTCAAAAACACAAAAAGAAAACAAATATACAACAATTAATAGGTAACGTTGTAATATGGAACTGAGTACATGTGTTTGTGAGGGTCTCCATAAAATTACTTCATTTTACAAATATTTGAAAGATAATCACCTTAAAAAATATCAGATTATATAGTCAACCCCCCTGCCGAGGGTCAGTGAATATCTTTGATTTATTTATTTTGCTTTAATTTATTGAAACATGAAAACCTTAAACAAAATACATTTCTAAATTCAAATTGCACTCTAAACTAATTGAAAAAGCAATTAAAATAACGATGTGATTAAAAAATCTTATATATAACCACCTCCCTGATTCCAGACATTTACCGTCTCCAACGGCCCCATTTGCTATCACGCAAGTATCACAACAGGTGAAAAATAACTTATAGCCTACAAATTAAGAACTAAAGACAATTATAAATGTAAAGATAATAATAATCATAATAAATAAGCCTAACAAATTCCAGCATGTTCCCAAAAAAAATGCTGCCAAATGGAATGTGTTTGTATTGCACTTTGGTAATACAGTTTATGCTGCGTAAAGAAAAGAAAATAGAACTCAATTTTAGCTTCAAGGTGTCTTATATTATTTTATTATTTAATCACTACCGTCTTTGGGTTTTTTTTAATACAAATGTATATATTATATTTAACAGAGTTGCATTCACAATTCTTAAGAGCAAACTGCTCCGTGGAAATAAAGCGAAACTCACAGCACCTTCTGAGATGATCGGAGATCATTTGCAGCATTCTCATAGACGACATTATTCTTACAAAAAGTTTTCAGATGAATGAAACAGAGAAAAAGGAGTGATAACTCTTTTCTGTTCAATGAGACAAACAGCGAATAAGACATGAGCAATGATGGCTTTTCTTTTGTCTGTTTTTACATAATAAAAATATACTAAAATTTCTTCAAACACATGTCTTTGTGACTAACAGCATTTCTTATCATGTGTCACTCCGAGACATCTTACAGGTCACCAGCCTGTTGCGGGAAGATGAGCAAAATTACTCGTGCATGAAATACCTGCATTTGGACAAGGAGTTCGCAAACTGGATTGAGTCTCGTCGCATTTGGCGGGTGGCGGGTACTACAGTATATCACACCCTGGGCGCACATAAAAAATTACAAACGTTCGTAAAATCGCTCATAGAAAATGCTCTTAACAGCTAAGATCAATAGTTATTGGGAAATGAGGCCCAGAGCTCTATGCATGTGCGTGTCTTGGAGAAGTGTTTTTGTTGCATTCGTGAACAGTGGAGCTCACTGCGCACATATATCAAATCAGACGTGCATTGTCGGCTTTTCTTTCATCTGTTCTTCAAAATATATTCATACGTTTCGTCAAGCATGTGTCTTTGTGTCTAATTTCTAGTCATATAGCACTCCGAGAAGTCTTACAGGTAGCCCTCCAAATTACCCACCACTGTACATGAAATGCATTTGCATTTCAAACCTTGTTCACAAGCAGTAGGCTGTACAACAAATTCAGGAGAAAGGAAATCAAAACAGTGTCATTGACTTCAACCTTTGCAATCGCACCCACACTTTCTGCAGGAAAATTATCTCTAGAAAGTTTTAAACGATCATGTATTGGTGAATGGTGAGACACCCAGCGAGCCACTTGATTTTTAACAAAGAGCCACTTGTGGCTCGGGAGCCATAGGTTCCCAGCCCCTGCCTTATACTGTACAACAATTTCAACTTTTAACTTTTTGATTGCTAGAAGTTTAGTTGAAGTTTATATTTGCACTCTATATCTCTTGTAGCTCATAGCCCTCCCGAGGCAACAATAGAAGTTACAGCTCTGATATAAAAAACAAAAAAAAAACAGTAAAAGATTCATGGGACAAAAAAAAACTATTTTGATGTAAGAAGTAAAAAATAAAGAATATCTGAGTTGTGTTACACCACTCCCCGGTGTCCCCCACTTTATATTTAGGAAATTAAGGCCAATGATGAAATGCAAGTTCAGATCACTGATCTAGGCTCAGTTCCACAATGACATGAATGCACCTACATCAAACGCAGTTAGCCATAAATACTTTATCAGGACTAACTGGATTATTATAATACAATATGTATGGCTACTTGTATTTGATAGTTTCACTTTTTTGCAAGTACACAGTTAAGTAAACTACAAACATTGTCCCATAATCAAAACAAATTCAGAACAGTGCTTCCAACTTTTCATCAAGTACACTTTCAATCTGGAGGCATTAAACATTAAAAGAGTCTTCTAGGCTCTTTTCTTACTGCTTTGGTGTCATTTGTTTAGGTTTTTTGTTCATGTTTTAGATTTTGTGTTTAATTTTGGGTGCTGCTCATTTCCTAAATTGTGCATCCTCGTTTCCTCACTCCTCCATCCTCAAGCTCATGACCCGGAAACCGATCAAAGTCCGGCATCATGAAGGATGTACAGTATCAATTCTCTAAATGCTCCACGAGGACCGAGGATGGAGGAAGCTTACTGAGGACAGTTGAGCGAGGAAGCACAGGAGCTTCCTTTGTGAAAAACTTTTTGGTCAAAGCAAATGACGTGCATTAATTCTACAATGGTTTTAATTCATATTTCACATTTGCAGTTTAAATAAACCATAATTGAAATGTACTTCATCAGTGCATCTTGAATTGTTTGGATTTATTATGAATATATTAATAAATAAAGTTTCAATATAATTTAATGGAAAGCACGCCAAGGTACTGCAGCTGTGCAAAAATCGTGCTCTGGAGCATGCTTGATTTAGCATGACATTTAATTTTACAAATCCATCTTGCTTCGATTCCTCTGTCCTTGCATCCTTTCCTTCCATCCTTTCCTCATTTCCTAAGAGGGTGGTGCAAGGAAACAAGGAAAGGAATTAGGAAAGGACACGAGGCTGCATAATTTCAGAAATGAGATGCAAAATTTGAAGTTTAGTTTATTTTTTTTCTTCCTTGTTCCTATTCCTTGTTTGTCTTGTGATTTTCTTGTCATGTGACCCTTTTGTTTCATCATGTTTATTAGCCCTGTCCTTTCATTGATTTATGTTGATGAGTCTTGTTATCTTGTCATCAGTTCTGTTCTGTCATTGGTTTTTATGTTATTAGTTCTGGTCTTTCATCATGTTATCTTTTTGCCCATGTCCATGTGTATATACCCTCTTGTTTGCCTTTGTTTTTGGTCAGGTGTTGTTTTGTGTTAATGTTGTGTTAATGGTCTTTGTTTGCCAGTCTAGTTCATTGTCATAGTTGAGTTTCAAGTCCAGTCTAGTTCTTGTTCATGGTTACATTTCACCTTTTGTATATTTCATGTCTTGGATTGTATGTTATGTACAAAAATTGCGCTTGAGTTCACACTTCATCTTAATCTTGCTCCTATTTGCTTGCCTCAACGTTCAAGAATACCTGACCAACAACACACCCTGAAGCCTGGCACGGTCCACAAGCCAGAGCCTGAGGCCTTGTCCATCCTAGAGCCAGCACCAGAAATCACTGACGCCACGTTTGCCTCGTCATGTCATGCTGCCACGTCATCCTTAGTCATGCCATGTTGCCATATCTGCCTCTTCGTGCTATGCTGCCTTGACCACTTTGTCTCCGGTCACCTTGACCGTTGTGTCCACAATCACCTACAATCATGCCAATAAAATGTTGACTCTGAATGAAGAGAGATCTGAATTAAGGTTGAATCACAAAGAACCCAACTACAAATTACTAAGATTTTTATGTTTTATTTTATTTTTTTCTCCCTCTCATTCCTTACCTCATTACCTACATTCAAGTTTCCAATGTGGTCTACTACTTGCCACAAGTTCTTTACTACTGAACGTCCTGGTTACTTTCGTAACCTCCGTTCCCTGATGGAGGGAACGAGATGTTGTGTCAATGTAGTGACACTAGGGGTCACTCTTGGGAGCCCCAAACATCTCTGCTTTTTTGAAAAAAGGCCAATGGGAATTGGCGAGTGGAATTTGCATGCCACTCCCCAGGACATATGGGTATAAAAGGAGCTGGTATGCAACCACTCATTCAGGTTTTGTGCTGAGGAGCCGAGACAAGGTCCCAGCCATTTCAGTAGATAGTTCAGCATTGTGGCAAGAGGGACACAACGTCTCGTTCCCTCCATAAGGGAACGGAGGTTACGAAAGTAACCAGGATGTTCCCTATCTGTCACTCACTCGACACTGTGTCGATGTAGTGACACTAGGGGTCCCTATACAAAACGCCACAACTAGCTGAACTGTGTTACGTGAACTGGCGGTGTGTGACGGGCAGACTGCTGTGTGCCTCATAGCCAGTGCACCAGGCCGTCACGTAACCTCCTCTTATGAGCGTCGAACGGTCCATCAGGAACAAGTCGACTACCCAACTATAGGGACAGGCTAGCCCAGCCGAGGCCTCTTTCCCTCTCTTTTCTCCCCAAAAAGAGTGGAATTTGTTAACTGACTGGGAGCCATAAATGTCTGGGTCGGGGGGTGTCCCTCCCAAGGGGAAGACACCGCGGAGACCACATCACGCCCAAAAAGGGGGGGGGGTATTTTGAGTGGAATATGTCAAATGGTCTTACCGAGTTTTTTCGGAAGTATGTCATGTGGAGAGGTCCCATGGTAGGTCCTACCCAAAGGGGGAGGAGTTTCTACAAAGCACGGCAACTGGGGGCAGAGGGGCCTCTGTCCAAGGAAGATGCAGTTTGCTGACAGGGAAATGATTTTGCAGAAGATATCACATGGGGTCGCCTTCGAGGAACCAGCACATGTGGAGCACCTACCTCAGTACAGGGGCTCATTAGCGCACGTACTATGCCGGTCAGCGAGTTTATCCACAAACTCAACTGCCAGAGGGCTAAGGAGGAAAGTCATCCAGGGATCACAGTCTGTGAACACGAGTGGGAGTCAACAGTGCATGTCTTCACCTCAAGTGAGGGGAAAGGCCAGCTGTCCCGGACTTACCTGCTCATGCCTGCCAATACATGGGACGAGACCAGCTCAACCCGGAAATTGTAGAACCTTGCAAAGGTGTTGGGTGTTGCCCAGCCTGCTGCTCTGC
This sequence comes from Myxocyprinus asiaticus, assembly GCF_019703515.2. NCBI lineage: Eukaryota > Metazoa > Chordata > Actinopteri > Cypriniformes > Catostomidae > Myxocyprinus > Myxocyprinus asiaticus. Next base: position 22,225,377 of record NC_059356.1, read on the forward strand.
AGATGTCTGTCAAAGAGGTGCCACTGGCCAGGGCCCAGGAGGCCGCCACACTCCTGGTAGAGTGGGCTCGTAACCCCACAGGGGGTGGCATGTCCTGAGCCTGATATGCCATCGCGATGGCGTCAATGACCCAGTGGATGATCCTCTGTTTGGAGACAGCGCTTCCTTTCCGCTGTCCACCAAAGCAGACAAAGAGCTGCTCAGAGCTTCTAAGGCTCTGTGTGCGATCTAAATAGATGCGTAAAGCTCACACCAGACACAGCAATTCCAAGGCAGGGTCTGCCTCCTCCTGGGGCAACGCTTGCAGGTTCACCACCTGATCCCTAAAAGGGGTTGCGGAAACCTTGGGCACATAGCCCGGTCAGGGTCTCAGGATCATATGACAGTAACCCGGACCGAACTCCAAGCACAATTCACTGACAGAGAATGCCTGCAGGTCCCCTGCCTTCTTGATGGAAGTGAGCACAGTCAGGAAGGCAGTCTTCAAAGAGAGTGCCTTAAGCTCAGCTGACTCCAAGAGCTCAAAGGGAGCTCCCTGTGGACCCTGAGGGACTACAGAGAGGTCCCACGAGGGGACGAGGTGCGGTCTGGAGGGATTCAACCTCCTAGTGCCTCTCAGGAAACTGATGATCAAATCGTGCTTCCCCAAGTACTTACTCATCTACTGCATCATGATGAGCTGAAATAGCGGCTACATACATCTTCAAGGTGGAGGGGGACAGCCACCCCTCCAGCCTCTCCTGCAGGAAGGAAAGCACCGATCTGACTGCGCATCTCTGGGCATCTTCGTCTGGAAGAACACCACTTAGCAAACAGATGCCACTTCAAGTCATACAGGTGCCTCATAGAGGGAGCCCTAGCCTGAGTGATCGTGTCTACCACCGCGGGTGGTAGGCCACTTAGGTCTTCTGCATCCCGTCTAGGGGCCAGACATGGAGATTCCAGAGGTCTGGTCGCGGGTGCCAGATGGTGCCCCGTCCCTGTGAAAGAAGGTCCTTCCTCAGGGGAATTCATCGGGTGGGGGGGCTGTCGCGAGGAGCATGAGATCCGAGAACCACGTCTGGGTGGGCCAGTAGGTTTCTACTAGGACGACATGCTCCTTGTCCTCCCTGACCTTGCACAGGTTCTGTGCAGGTAGGCTCACTGGGGGAAACACATATTTGTGTAGTCCAGGGGGCCAGCTGTGTGCCAGCGCATCTATACCGAGGGGTGCCTCGGTCAGGGCGTACCAAAGCGGGCAGTGGGAGGATTTCCAGGAAGCAAACAGGTCTACCTGTGCTCGACCGAATCAACTCCAAATCAGCTGGACCACCTGAGGGTGGAGACTCCACTCTCCCCTGAGGGTAACCTGATGTGACAGTGCATCTGCTGTGGTGTTGAGGTCGCCCAGGATGTGAGTGGCTCGTAGCACCTTGAGGCGCTGCTGACTCCAGAGGAGGAGACGGCGGGTGAGTTGTGACATGCAACAGGAGCATAGACCACCTTGATATTTGATGTACGCTACCGTTGCTGTGTTGTCCGTCCGGACCAACATGAGCTTTCCCTGGATCAATGGCCAGAACCTCTGCAGGGTGAGCAGTACTGCCAACAACTCTAGACAGCTGATGTGCCAACGCAGCCATGGGCCTGTCCAGGAGCCAGCAGTTGTGTTGTTGCTGCAGGAGGATGCCTTCGGCAACGAGCAGACAAGGTGCGGTGTCTTATGCCGCGCCGGGGCAGGATATGTTGTAAGGCCTCCGTCTGCTTCTTCACCACTGAGAACTGCTGGGCAAAGTCCTCGACGGTGTCCCAAAACAGGCCAACCTGGGAAATGGGGGCGTCAGGGTGGACATCGCCTGCCCGAGAGACTGCGCCGTGACCTTCATCACCCGGAGAGCAAGGTTGGTTGCCGAGCGCAGTTCCTGCATCAATCCCGGGTCAGAACTACCCTCGTGCAGTTCTTTTAGCGCCTTGGCTTTGTGTACTTGCAGGAGAGCCATGGCGTGCAGGGTGGAGGTGGCTTGTCCAGAGGCACCACAGGCCACAGTCGTCTGGGACGACGTAAACCTTACAGGCCCTGGATGGGAGTCTTGGGCGCCCACTTCAGGTGGTGGTGCTCTGCAGACACAAGTGCACCACAAGCACCTTATCCACCTGAGGGATCACCGAATACCCCCTAGCCGCTCCACCATCGAGGGTAGTGAGAGCGGGGGAGCTGAAAGTCTGGGACCTGGCAGTAAAAGGTGCCTCCCACGATATTGTCAGCACCTCATGCACTTCCGGGAAGAAAGGAACGGGGCATGGCCACGACCTCAACGTTGCCATGGTCATGTTCTCGCAATGAGGACATGACTCATCCATGAACGATGTCTCTGCATGGGCAGTGCCCAGACACGTAAGACAGCGATCGTGGCCATCAGAAGCGGAGAGATAACGACCGCAACCAGGAATAACACACAAACAGAAAGGCATCTTTAAAAAGACGTTCCGTGTGTGTGTCGCTCTTTTTGAGAATGAAAATATACTCTTTTAGAATATACTTTCTTATTTTCGCTCTGCCGAAGTGCCCAGGGGCGTTCTCTGCACTCCACGGGTGCCGAGGGGGAGAAGCCGCTGAAATGCGCCATAAATCCAGCAGTTTTGAGGTGCATCTTTGGAGGGAATTGAATTCAGTGCACCGAATACAACCGCTCGGCTCCGAAGAGAAAATCTGAATGAGTGGTTGCATACCAGCTCCTTTTGTACCCGTATGCAAATTCCACTCGCCAATACTCATTGGCCTTTTTTCAAAAAAGCAGAGGTGTTTAGGGCTCCCAAGAGTGACTCCTAGTGTCACTACATTGACACAACGTCGAGTGAGTGACAGATAGGGAACTGTGTTTTAAATTTAGATCAGTACTACCAGCAATCCACTTCTTGACCTCAAACCAAAATGTGTCTGAGCTTTCTTTGACACAACTGTAAATCTATAGAAACTTTTAAAATAACGGAGAGTGTGCTTTGGCTATGGTGGATGTGCACACATACCTGTAAGTACATAGTAAACTGGTTCATCCTGTCAGTTCTCAAACAATACAGTACAACACAAAACTATCACGAAACATTTTAAGGTCACTGAAAATACATGCCGCGCCAGTATTTCTTTGAAATTACATCATTAAAATAACACTGTCAGTCATTCTTTTTGTGTGCCAGTAATTTGGTGTAAAAAAAAAACATCTCAAATGAGTGATTAATTTGTGATTTTGATAACTTTAGATCTGATCAAAACTGGCAACAGTAAATGTAGCAATGTAGCTTTTGTCAACACTATGCGGCTACCTAATCAAAAACATACAGTAGCAACTTATGCAGAGTGCAGACTAATTAATTCAATCGCAGACCTTGCGGTTTGATAATCGCACATGGTAATATGATGATTTAGATTAATTGTTCAGCCCTAGTTCCAGTCGTAACTCAAGCACTTTCAAGAACTTATGTCTATTTTCACTGACTTTCCAGTCCTTGAATTTATGCATCTGAAACGGAAATGCATTAAAGACTTTCAAAAAGAGTGGGAACTCTGAGTATGTCTCAGAGTCTTTAGAAGACAAAATTGTTGCATGATTTCACATGAGCACTTGTTATTACTCTAAAATGCATTAAGTAAAATCCCCAGCACTTAACCTCATCACACACCAACATGTGAAACTTGTGAATTGCCTAAGAAGACATGCTTGCTGATGTGTTTGAAGTTCTGATTAATGCTCTTTTTATGATTGTTTAAATAATGTAATATGTTCAAATTTCTTGTGTATTGTTTATCATCTACAAAGAATAATTAAAAGAAAAGCAGCCTTTCTAATAGTTCCTTTCTGCCTGCCTACCTACCTATCTAGCTACCTACCTGTCTACCAAGGTCCCAAAAATATTTGGACACTTTGGGATGTCACACTTAAAAAAATTGCATAAGAAACAAAATATTAGACCAAGTAGCATATGCAAACAAATAATGCTAATTTCTTTCTCAGAACTATTTGAAAAAGTTGAACTTTTCTGAGCCATTCCCCCAAATTATTTACAACCAGCTGGTTTTAAAATCATTTTAGTGGAAGTATGAAGTTAGTTCCCCTCAATTTCACATGGGTTTCCTAACAGAAAGCCATAGGTATAGTTCATCTCATTAACCATGGACATGTCCTCAGGATATGACCCTGGCAAGACTCAAACTCTAAAGTCCCCATAAGCCAATGAAGATCTTTATTAAGTTCATGCGTGCAGTTTGTGAAAAATTACTGCAGGTTAAGACATTTTCCAATCAAAAGAGTATCAAAACACTTTGTAGTCTACATGAAAGTACATTAAAAAAAAAGTGCATTACCATGTTTTTTGGACCTGTACAATTACCTAGGAGCACCATGTAAATACAGTGCAGTGGTATATGAATATGGTAATCATATAGCGAAGTACCACAATATTATTTTAATTACCTTGAAGCACCATGTAAACACAATAGTATATGAATATGATAACCATATCAAAGTACCATGGTAGTACTATGCAATCTTTAAAGTACTTTGAAGCACCATGTAAATACAGAATGGTACATAAATATGGTAGTTGTATATCAAAGTAGGCTACCATGGTATTACTATCTGACACCATCTGAAATCAGTTTTATTGCCCAGGTGTGCTCACATACACAAAGAATTTGGCCTGTGAACAGAAGATTCCAGTACATACAGAAACACAACAGCTAGACACAGAATTACAGAATAAGATCAATAGTATATGTACGCAGTTGTTATACAGAAATGTACAAAGGAAATTATGTTCAAATGGGTATGGGTTTGCACTTTGTAGAGGTAGTAGTAGATGAAAAAAATATAATGTAAGAATGGTGATTTTGTAAACTGAACACATGGGTTTATATAGGTAGCATGTACTGTACACAGGACTGGGAGGGTTACTTTTGAAATGTATTCCACTACAGATTAAAGAATACATGCTGTAAAATGTAATTTCTAACGTATTCCATTAGATTACTCAATGTCAGTAACGTATTCTAAATACTTTGGATTATTTCTTCAGCACTGGTAGATTTTTTTCACTTGTTTTGACTATAAAAACTATGCCAGTACAGTAAGACAAAATACACATGTTAAAAATACAATATCTGAAAATCCTAAATATCTTATGCAGTGTTGTTTCTAAAACAAGATAAATCAAATTGATCTTGTTTTAAGGATTTGTAGATACTTTTACAGGAAAACAATACAAAAATTATCAAGGATATGATTTTTGCCCTAATATCAAAGGTCTTACTAGAAAAAAGAAATTATGATCCAATGTGAAATTTCTTGATAAAAAAATATGATAGTACTTGGTAACATGAGCATGAAAAATGTCTAGAAATAGCATTTTAGCTTAGCATAAAGCTGACAGTTTACACAAGGTTTATTTTTTATTCTTCTGCTATAAACTTACTTCAAACGTACTTTGCTTGTATGAATGTAACCCATCATAAGAAAGTGTTTCACTGCTGTTCAAATGCACTTTGGATCGCATCATTTATATGTATAAATGTTTTCCATCTGAAAGGACTAAATATTAAATGAAACAAATGACAATAAAAAAGTAATTACTTCGGTAATCAAAATACTTTTTGAATGTAACTGTATTCTAATTACCAATTATTTAAACTGTAACTGTAATGGAATACAGTTACGTATATTTTGTTTTTTAAATACGTAATCCCATTACATGTATTCCGTTACTCCCCAAACCTGACTGTACAGATATGAATTCATATATATTTTTTTACATTCACATACATTTTATATTGCACCACACTGTATACTTGTCAACTGTATTGCACTATAAGATACTATACTGTACCATGCCTTTGTTAAACGTCATGTGAAGTCTTTTAGATGCTTTGCCTGTGATAGTATGCTCTCTGCATTTGGTTGAAAAAAAAAAACAATGAAGTAGCTTAAATGTAGCAAGCTACTTTTGATGAATAGCTTGTAGCGTAACTTGCTACTTTCCCCGAAGTGTACTGTAGATTTCAGCTTAGCTTAACAAATGTTTCTGTTGAGTCTTTGATAGCTTAGCTAGATATATTTTTTGAGTAGCTTGCCCAAAACAGCACGACGGCTCTGACAATCCACAGTGGACTAGAACCCAACAATTCATACAACATGACATCAAGGGACAGGACCATAAATGTTATTCATTCCTCTAGATTAAAAAAAGCACTCTACCTCCATCTTTAGGACAACCATTTAAACCGCATCAAAGGGTGTAAGAAGCATGAACACAAATATAGAAGATTTATATCTGGACATAAATTGGGCCAAAAAAACTGCATGCATAGCTTATATTTAAAGAGATAGGAGCAAGAAGAGAGAAGGAGAAATAGTGACAGCAGATAAGTTGGCCAGAGAGGAAGTATTATAGATAATGTTTTCCAGACTTGCCTCAGTTCCTGTTGCTGTGGGGTGGACTCTGGATTTTCTCCATGCAACTAGGAAACTACTAAGGATGTTTTTTCCTGATTGACCAAGCATGCCTGTGCCATCCAATCCTTTTCTTTCTATGCAAGTGAGTTTGTAGGTGTATTTGCATGTGTCCCCTGTTAAAGGTGCACTCAGTAAGTGTTTTTATTTATTTTATTTTATTTATTTATTTATTTATTTATCACCTTGGACTCACACTGACACCTAGGTTCATGAATTCGGCATCATTCAAAAACAATTAGACCATTTCCTAGATGTAAACAATAACAAAGTAATTAGAATGCCTCTGCGCATGTCTGGCCTGAAGTATTTCCAGGTCCACCTAGGCACCTTTTTACAATGGGCGTACTTTGAGAGTCTAGTTTAAACAGAGCAAATAAGATTTGTTTTCCAAACTGAAAACAAACAGTGAGGTATCATTACCGGATCCTTCAAATAAGAAGCATAGTCAACACATTTCTCAAAGAGCATCAAACGTTTACCTCAAGTGACTTATCTAGACATGTTGATACTGAGCTTGTCTACAGGAGAGAGGCTATGAAAGTGTATCGTAGTTTAGATGCATATTTCCTTAACGGAAAGTTCGGGAATATTGGATCGCTCCAATGAAGCTGTTAATTCTGCGGGCATGTGATTTGAAGACATGATGGCATTTTTTTTTTTTTTTTTTTTAAATAACACACTCTTTCTTCTGCACTAGCTTTTATACTATAGTACTGTAAATCTTGGCAGTGCAATATTGAAGATATTGTTGACTTTTGTGTGATAAATCGCCTATGTTCCTCATAAGTCGTTTTGGATAAATGCATCTGCTAAGTGAATGACTTGTGCAGCCTCATTCGTTATAATTGGACTTGGAGCGATCTATAGTCACGTTTAGAGATAGTAAAGTGCTCTGACTTTACTTGCCAGCTAAACTCTATATGAAATACTCCTATGAAACTTACTATTAGTTGGCAAAAATGTTGTTCACCTGCTAGAGATAAGACATGTGTTGCTACATATCCTACAGTTGGTTTGTCTTTCTCAGATCTAAACGCTTTATTTCTTTTTTAGTTCCTGGCATCCAGGGAGCATCCAGCCACCGAACAACCTGGTCCACATTTTAATAATGACATTCAATTACAATTGTATTAATGTTATTAATATTAATAGTGTATTTACTAAGAATGAAGCGTCTCCTGCTGTTGTTTTGACAACTGGCTGGAAATGTTCCAGGAACAAAGATGTTGAATAGAGGAAATGAAATGCACTAGTGTCTAATTACATTTACATGTCCAAATGAGAAATTAAGAAATGTTGATCTAGAGGCAGTGATCAAATGAAACAGCATTATCTAGTTAAGATAAATAAATACAAGGTGACAACGAAGTAGGTAAATCAGAATGACAATATTTTCAAGTTATGTAACAATTAGTATGAATTGTGTACAAAGGATGTTTACGAAAAGCATAGGCCTACGCAAAGTAACAAATAAAATGAGTGTGTGAATTATAACAGATGTGTAAATAAATGGGGTACAACTGGTTGTAGATCACAATGTGATGAGGCAGGCAGGAGAAGAGTACTGTTGTGTTACTTAAGATTTAGTAATATTGTGTTACTTAAGATTTATTCCCTTGTAAGTTGTATATTTATATGCTTATTTATGTTTTGTATATTTTCAGAACCACACACATACAATTCGCAAAATAAAACTACATATTTGGATGACAATCCTGGTATGAGACATCATTGTTCTGGCCGAAAAAAACCTGTGGCTGTTCAACAAATCTGAACCAAGTCAGATAAATAGCCAGGGGCGTAGATTTCAAAGGGGATGGGGGGGAGGTAACCCCCTGTGGAGCGGGACATGGTCGTGTGTCTGTCACTGGGGAGAGAGGAAGCAGTAAGGGCCATCACCTGGTAATTGTTAACACTAAACACCTGTGTCTCATTACTTTGAGAAGCTGTAAAGCCAATACTTTGTTGTGAAGCTGAATACAACTGCATTAAAAGTTGACTCACGTGGACTGTGAAACAGGCTCCCGTGTCCTTCCTATTCGAACCCCTCTACACTGGTGCTGAAACCCTGTAATTGCACTGGCCACCATGGACACCTCACCATTGGGCGAAATCATCCATGCCCTCGCTAGCATCCAGGAGACCCACCATCAAGCCCTCCTCACCCAGGAGCGGCGTTTCCAGGAGCTCCTCCATGCCCAGGCCAAGGATCGGCAGGCCTTATGGAGCTGGCTAGCTCCAGGCAGATCCTCCACCGTGACCCTGGAGGCAGCGATGAAGACGCACCTCTTGCTCATGGAGATGGGCCCCAGGATGATCCGGAGGCGTTCGTGAGCCTCTTCGAGCAGTCAGCCACAGTATCTGGCTGGCCGCAAGCCCAGTGGATCCTCTACCTGCTGCCGCTGCTTTCTGGGGAAGTCCAGCTCACGGCACAGCAACTACTAGCTGAGGACTGCCTGGACTACATGAAGCTGAAGACCGCTGTCCTGCAATGGGTTGGCCACACCCCAGAACATTTGCGTTTTCCCAGCAGCTCCGTGATGCCTGCCGGAAATGGGTGCTAGCCAAGGAAGGCTGCAGCGTGGAAGAGGTCATAGTGCTGGAGCAGCTAACCATTCGCCTGTCCCAAAGAACTACAGAATGGGTCCAGTGCCATTGCCCCACGAAGCCCGAAGCCCACATGGAGGCCTACACGGAAGCCGGCGAGCAGTCCAGTTCTCTCTCTCCCCCCCTCTTGCTTCTCCTCCTCCTCTTGTCCCTACCTCTCCTCCCTCTCGCTCTATACCTGCTCCCCGGAAACAGGGAGTGGTTCCACCCAAACCGACTGCCACCATTGCAGGCTGCACTATGCGACGTGGATCCGGGTACCCGACACACCACAGACTGCCCCTGATTGAGCAGGGATGTACCGTATACCTGTAAAAATTAAGGGCCGTACATACCAAGCCCTGGTGGTTTCGGGCTGTAATCAAACCTCAATCCACCACAGCTTGGTTCATGACAAAATACAAGGTGATGGTGAGGTGTGTGCATGGGGATGTTCACAAATATCTGATAGTGACTACCATCATTTAATTTTGGGGAGTAAAGCATGGAGTGGAGACCGTGGTTAATTCCCGCCTCACCCATCCACTAATTGTGGGGACCAATTGGCCAGGGTTTAAAGATTATTAAAAGCATTGTGTGTGGATGGGTCCTGCAATGGCTGGGGAGGCAGAGCCGGAGCCGTCCACATCTGCTCAGTGTCAGGATGGCACAGGAGGGGAATCCTCCGGCACTCCCACCCTGAGGTCCAGTTGTATCGAGTGATGCAGGACACTCAAACACATGAAAATACAACCCAGTTATTAGTCCCGAGGAGCCGTCGGGAAACACTTTTCCAGGCAGCTCACCACAATCTGATGGCGGGTCACTTAGGACAAGAGAGAACATTGCACCATTTAATGGCCTGCTTTTATTGGCCTGGCATTCACTGGGATGTACGCAGATGGCATGCTGCGAATGTCAGTTGGTGAATCCACCGGCCACCACAAGAGCGCCATTGCGCCCATTACAATTGATCAAGGCCCCCTTCGAAAGAGTTGGTGTGGACCTCGTCGGGCCATTAGAGCGGTCAGCATGTGGATAATGGTTTGTATTAGTCCTGGTGGATTATGCAACGCAATATCCGAAAGCGGTGCCTTTACGCAACATCTCAGCATGCAGGTGGGGATTCTGAAAGAAATTCTCACCGACAAAGGTACAACTTTTATGTCACGTACACTGTGCGAGCTTTATGAATTGCTGGGGATTAAATCATTTAGCACCAGCGTTTATCACCCATAAACTTGACAGGTTGGTGGAATGATTTAATCGAACCCTGAAAAATATGATTTGCAAGTTCGTACACAAGGACATTAAAAATTGGGACAAATGGCTGGAACCCCTATTATTTGCAGTCAGGGAGGTCCCGCAAGCCTCCATGGGGTCCCACTTTGAGCTCCTGTATGGACGTCAGCCAGGGGTGCTTTACGGGAGGTGTGGGAGGAAGGACCTTCTCAAAGCAAAAATGAAATTCAATATGTCTTCGAGCAAAGTTACACACACTGGGTCGGTTGTCACATGAAAATTTGCTCCAAGCTCAAGAGACACAAAACCGGCTCTATAGTAGGGGTGCCCAGCTACGGGAATTTGCAACGGGAGACAAAGTATTTGTAATACTCCCCGCATCGAGCTCAAAATTACTCGCCAAGTGGCGAGGGCCCTTTGAGGTTACACGGCAAGTCGGGGATCTCGATTATGAGGTTAAACGAATGGATAGAGGCGGAGCACGTCAAATTTACCACCTCAACCTCCTTAAATTATGGAGAGAGGTGGTCCCTGTGTCCATGGTGACGGTAGTTCCGGAGAGGGTGGAGCTCGGGCCGGAGATGAAGTTCAAGGCTGATCCATTCGCCCCGGTCCCTTGTGGAGACCACCTCTCACCATCTCAGCTCATGGGGGTGGCCAAATTGTAAAAAGAATTTGCAGACATGTTCTCTCCTCTTCCTGGTCGTATTAACCTAATGCAACACCATCAAGACCCCAACAGGAGTAGTAGTGCGTAGTCGGCCGTACCGCTTACCCGAACAATGTAATTTGGGATGAATTGGAGGCAATGCTCGATGGGGATAATAGAAGAATCGCACAGTGATTGGGCCAGCCCGGTTGTTCTAGTACCTAAGAGTGATGGGTTAGTTCGGTTCTGTGTAGATTACCAAAAAGTCAATGCGGTATCTAAAGTTGACGCACACCCAATGCCCCGAATTGACGAACTGCTCGATCGGTTGGGTGCGGCTCAATTTTATTCGACATTGGATTTAACAAAGGCAGATCCCCTTAACTCCATTATCCCGAAAGAAAACTGCATTTTTCACTCGTTCGAATTACACCAATTCGTCACTCTTCCGTTCTGTTTGTTCGGGGCTCCTGCCCATTCCAGCGCCTCATGGATAAGATTCTCCGTCCGCACGCTGCATCCGCCACTGCCTATTTAGATGACATCATCATATACAGTAACGACTGGCAGAGGCATATGCAGCATCCGAGAGCCGTCCTGAGGTCGCTGAGGTGGGCAGGGCTCACAGCAAACCCAAAAAAGTGCGCAATTGGATGGGTGGAAGTATGGTATATGGGCTTCCATTTGGGTCATGGGCAGGTACGGCCTCAAATTGATAAGACCGTGGCAATAGCAGCCTGCCCACATCCCAAGACCAAAAAGGAGGTGAGAGATTTTATGGGGCTGGCTGGCTGCTACCAAAGGTTTGTGCCTAGTTTCTCTTATATCACCAGCCCCTTGACTGATCTCACTAAAAAGAGGGCGCCAGATCCAGTCCAGTGGATGGAAATGTACCAAACAGGCCTTTATGAGAGTGAAATCTGCACTCTGTGGCGGACCGCTTATACATGCTCCTAACTTCTCTCTCTCCCCTTCATTTTGCAGACGGATGCATCAGAGAAGGGGGTTGGGGGCCATGCTCTCGCAGGAGGTGGAGGGGTTGGAGTGGCCCAAGTACAGCATGATCGAGAAAGTGTGCCTTGCCATCAAGTAGGCGGTCCTAACCCTCTGCTATTACCTGCTGGGGCAGTCCTTCATCCTCTGCTTGGATCATGCCCTGCTTCAGTGGCTCCAACACATAAAGGATACTAACGCGTGGATCACTCGCTGGTACCTGGCACTTCAGCCCTTCAAATATAAGGTTGTCCACAGGCCGGGGATGCAGATGGTTGTGTGCTGATTTCCTCTCCAGGAATAGGGGGGTTAGCAGGCTGAACGGGGCCTGGGCCAGAGTCGGGCAGGTATGTGGAGCGGGACGCGGTCATGTGTCTGTCACTGGGGAGAGAGGAAGCGGTAAGGGCAATCGCTTGGTGATTGTTAACACTAAACACCTGTGTCTCGTTTCAGTGATGATGGAGGCAGGTTTAAATGGCCGCTGGAGCGACAGACAGACAGGGAGAGACCAGAGATGCTATGTGTGTGCTATAAATACTTTGTTGTGAAACTGAAAAGCCAATACTTAGCTGAAGACACCTGCATTAAAAGTTGACTCATGTGGACTGTGAAACCGGCTCCTGTGTCCTTCCTATTCAAACCCCTCTACACCCCCCAATAAACAAGCAAGTATAACCCCACCCCCCAATCTTTATACCATGATCAATGGAAACATGTAAATTCTTCACACTGTAATCCCCCCCCCCCCACCACCACCAATGTTCAAACCAAATCTACACCCTTGTAAATAGCCACAAGTTTTTACATGGTCCTTCAAGCCGGATCAGTGAAACGCTATTGAGATGTCTCACTCAAATAAGGAAAGCCCAGCTGTCCAACCACAGAGAAGTGTGAACCCACCAGCTCACCTCAGACTACGAGGTCAGTGGTCCATGGTCTCGTCAACAGCAGCCACTCCCAGTTACCGTGCAGAGGAGGAGACACCAAGCTCTGCTGGACATACCAGATTCACATCACCTCTCAGCCAGGAATCGAATCAGGGTGAGTGGGTTATGAAAGACGAGTTGTATGGCCCATCATATAAATTAAGAGAGGAGAATGTGTAATTACATTGCCAGGTGCAAGAGGTAAAGCGGGAGAATGCTGACTTGCAGCGACAAGACAGCCAGCTCCCTGAGATCATCTCAGCACTGCAGGAGATGTGACAGCAGAACTCAGTACTTTATCATGAGCTACAGAGCCTTAAATGGGAACGGAGTGCTCCAGCCATGCCAGCAACTCTGCCCACACCATCCACAGTCTTCTACACTCCAGCCGTCAGTTCTCAGACCCCACAGCCATACCAACCCACACCAGCTCCATGCACCAGACTGCCACCTACCCCTTCCCTAAGAGAGCCATGCCCTGTTGTCACAAATGAGTGTTTTGGGTTAACAGAGGATCTAAGGTGCATGAACATTTCATCCTCAACACATGAGAGAGCAACACCTCCAGCACAGAACAGGGACCCCCCTCAGTCCAGGTACTATCACTCTTCTCAGTACTTCCAGCCATCTCAACAGTATGGGTTTGTGACCCCATCCCATGAGCAGACATGGCCTGCCCAGACAGAGTACAGTTCAGGACATCTGTTTCCTCCATCCTCCCAGGAGAAAACCTACAGAGGTCCTGCTCCTACCATCCCCTGCCTGATGTGTCCCGATCCTAGGGAGTTCAAGAGGTTGTGAATTGCTTTGGAGAAAATCCCGCCTAATGATGCTACAGAACAGTTCAAGTTTCAGATCCTCACAGTGACATCTGCAGCACTTCTTGTGGCTGATTCATACAGCAATTCAAGGTTTCCCTTCACTAAAACAATGAGAGCCCTCAACAAGATGTATGGCCAGCCACATCAACTAGCCCTGCAACGCACTGCCGAACTTATGAATGGGCCCAATATTCGTAGCGGTGATGTCAAAGTCTTCCGCATGTTTGGACAGCAAGTACGCTCTCTAGTCAGTATGTTGGAGCAGCTGGGCTGCAAAGGCAATGTAGAGCTGGAATGTGGGTCACATGTCTCTAGGCTGCTGAGCAAACTGCCCTATGATCTCAGGATCAGCTTCAAGAGATACACACACACACACACACACACACACACACACACACACACCTTCTCCAAGTTGCTATCCCCACACTACTCGACTTCGTTGACTGGCTTGAGTATGAGCTTCAGGTCCAGGATGATCACAGTGGGCATGCCAGTCAGTCAAGTCGGAAGTCTTCAGTACCGAGCAGGGAGGTGAGGAGAGATTTTAGGCAGCCCCGCAAACCCACCACCATTCTCTTCAGTACAGAGAAACCAGAGTCCACCCCACCATCATCATCTCATCCACCCCAAATGACCGCTGTCAACAGAGAAAGGATGAAAACTTACTGTCTGTACTGCAACAACAGACACCATTTTAACAGTTTTGACAATTTCGAACTGCTCAACAAAGAACAGAAGGTGAGCTGGATTAAGAGTGGCAACAGATGCTGGTGCTGTGGGCATGGTCACCACACAGCTAACTGCTTGCTAAAAACCCTCTGCCAGACCTGTAATAGGAAGCACCTTTTGGTACTGCACGAGGTGAATGATCAAAGCAGAGCTACAGAACAATCCCCTCCAGCCAGTGAAGTTCTATATGTGGACTGCCCAACCTGTGACAAAGTGCTGCTGAAGGTAAGCAAAGTTCTGCTTCAAAATGGCAACAGGTCCATGGAGGCCTATGCTGTGCTGGATGATGGGTCAGAGAGGACCATCATCCTGCATGAGGTTGTGCAGAAGCTAAGACTGAAGGGAGAGCCAGAGGACTCAGCATTCTGTGAAGTAAGGCAGGATACATAGTCCATTCACAGGGCAGCAGTGTCCTTCACTGTCTCTTCAGCAGATAACCCAGGTAAGGCATACAGGATTTGTAATGCCTTCACAGCCAAAGCTCTCGGTCTTGCAGAGCACACACAGACAGTCAATGCTCTGCAAGAAAAGTACAGACATCTTGTTAACTTGCCATTACAGCAGCTAAATAAGGTCCACCCAGTGCTTCTCATTGGCTCTGACTGCCCCCACCTCATTACACCCATATATCCTGTCAGACTGGGTCTTCCTGGTGGTCCTGCAGCTGTGAGGACACGTCTAGGCTGGACACTGCAGGGTGCAGCACAGAGGTTGGCCAGCCACCTCTCCCCACAACATTGCCTCTTCACCAGCCTACAACCCATTCACCACCTTGATGCAAATGTAGGGAACTTGCAGAAAAGGGATGCTGGCCCATGCAAGAGTGAGAAGGTGGGCAACAGAGTGCCTTTCACCCAGTGGTATGTGCAGTCAGGAGACAACTCAGCAAGTTACATTCCAAGAGGGACGTCTCATCACAACATGAGCCAGCAGGTCAATGGGCCAGCCACCTGAAATAAGACAGTAAATAACTCCTGTATTCAACAGGGATGGACAGCAGCCCAATACCACCAATAGCAGCCCCGTGGGTAACAGAGATGGAGTAGGTGACCACATTCACACAGAATAGCCTCCCACACGTATGGTATCAGGCTGACACTGAGCTTTGCTGTCACTGGACATGGAGACAGCTCGTAGCTGACCACTTTCAAGGTACCTTATTTGGAGGAGGTGGACTTCTCAGGTCTGTCCCAGGCTGAATCAAGCCAACACATGGCCAGAGACCAGGGTCTGCCTTTTCCTTCAGCCCGAATAACTGTTTCTCCCATTTCGCCCCACTTAAATTCACTATTCATTGGAGAAGCCTAGCTGTGTTTGTATATAGAAGTTAGAGTTAAGTTTGCTAGATTCGTTTTTATATTTAAGGAGTTTTGTCGAGTGTGTGTGTGTGTGTGTGTGTGTGTGTGTGTGTACGTGCATCTAATAGTAAGTACATTCTACAGAATTGTTTTCTTATATCTGTAAACTGAATAATTAGTGCTAAAACATCATTCTGCCTAAATGTTTACAGTAATGTATACACTGTAGCTCGTGTCACTGATGTCCTGTCACACATGTTTCTCTACATATTTGTCATTTATTATTAGTTTGTGCTTTGTTCACTCACTGTTAAATAGCGATGCCTAGATTCATCGCGAGACGCACACATGCGATCTAGAGTTGTTTAATCGTTCGTGGTTAAAGCTCACATGTACAGCAGTCTGATGCTCATGCCCTGGCCTTACTCACTTGTACCGTGCATGCACAGTGAACATGTTAACAGTTAATTATCTAGTTTACAGCATAGACACTTTTGTACATAGATGAGTGCAAATATATGTAGAAATATTGTGTTACTTAAGATTTATGTGCTTGGAATTTGTATATTTATATGCTTATTTATATTGTCTATACTTTCAGAACCACACACACATGCAATTCACACAAATTTGCAAATTAAATATTACAATTTGTAAGACAATCCTGGTGTGAGACATAATTTTTCTGACCGGACAAACCTGCACTGTAAAATTGCAACATTAACATACTGTTTTAGAAGAAAAAAACAACAGTCTTGTACTGTTAAAAAATGCACTTATGGGGCGGGTCTTAAAACACTGATAACGTGAAAGATCCCTACAGCTTGCGGCTTGTGTTCTGTACAGAGTACAGCAGTAAGATTCCCTAACTACAACGTTAACTATGAGGGTGATTTTTCCATAGAAGAGGCGCAAGGTCCACGTTTCCGGCTGTATGTAATATTTTGATTCATCTTGCTAAATGAAGCATGCCACTAATATTATAAATTAATATTAATATGACAATTTATACGATACTCCAGCTTCATGTCATATACGGGAATAAACGATTATATAACAGGGATTCTTGCTTTAACTATACCATCTTTCTAATATGGCCGATTTTCGTTCATTTCTTTAAATTTATGCAGTATGTAAAATATAGTTTTCACTTTTAGCAAAACTGTTCATAAAAATGTTGTCCATTTCAAAGAGATTTTTGTCATGTTGAATGGAAGATGAGCCTGAATGTCGGAGTCATACTTATGAGACTCGGTTATTCTCCCTTTTATTCCCTTATTTGCACAAAGAAGTGACAGTTAACCATGACACAATAATTTGACACAATACATAATGATTAAATTGTGTATTGTATCATTACTGTTGTTTAATTATGAATTTTGTGGTGTGCTATTACAGTTTCCTCATAAGTTATTTTTTCTTCAGAACAATGTAGTTCTTTACTCATGTCATCTGTAAGCTCATGCTTTGACGATTGAGAAATAATAATAATGTGCAAAAATCAGTATTGTTTAATTTTGTCGTGTTCTCAGTGATGTTTGGTCGCTCTGCAGATGGCGCTAAAATTGCAGCTGATCAACAGACTGATCTGTTGCCGTATAAATTACCACACTTGTAAATCGCTGGATTTAAATGTGGCAAAGTGTCATACAACGGGACACAGCAATACTGAGACCATCCACCTTCAAGCCAAAGGTATTTAAATCTATTAGCTATTCCTAGAATGTTATTCTTTAATATTATACACTAAAACATTGTTTATTACAGTTAATAATATATACAATGTAATTAAATTAGTTGTGACTGATATTTAATCGAAATATGACCGCAAGTGTTTGCTACTACCACAGTTTCCTATCAGAGAACACTATACTGGAAGTTCAGTTACCGCTGAGATTTTACCGGAAATATGTAGGCTGTACGTCGTGCATAGAGGCTGTGTCTTGTTTGGAAGGCTGCGTCTTCCAGAGGTCACATTTGTCAGCCGCATACGTCATTAAGGCTGTCTTGTAGCAAGTAGGACACTTTGAATGCAGCCTTCGAATGCGACCTTCTTTCACGGGAATTCGGAGGGTGCATGAGGTGAGCACTCACAACCCACAATTCTTTGCTTCAATGGAAATGTAAAAAAAAAGAAATGATGCTGATTTGCCCGTAAATATGATGTTCAAATGCAAGGAATGTTAATTCCAAAGATGAAGTACCTCAGTAGACAGGAGTAGAGTATATAACATGTACAATTATATTAATATATAATTAAAATAAAGTATTATAGACTAAACAGAGGTGGGTAGAGTACCCAAAAACTGTACTCAAGTAAAAGTACAATTACCTTAAAAAAAGAATTACTCAAGTAGAAGCGCTAACATAATTATTTGAGTAAGAGTAAGAAAGTGTCCAGTTAAAGGAGTATTCAAGTAGTGAGTAACTTGTTACTTTAACAAAATATACAATGGACATTAACTCCCTACATTCCATAATATAATACACATTTAACGTGTATTACAGAATTATTATTATTATTATTATTATTAATGGAAATTCTGTCATCATTCAACATCACGTTGTTCCAAACCCGTATGACTTTGTCTTTCATTCATCTCAATAAGGAGATTTTAGACAGAATGTTAGCCTTGGTTACAATTTACTTTCAGTGAATGTGTTTTTTATATATATATATATATATATATATATATAATGTGTGTGTGTATGTATGTGTGTGTGTGATATATATATATATATATATATATATATATATATATATATATATATATTTATTGAATGTGAATGGTGACTGAGACTGTCAGTCCCTAACTTTTCTGTCTAACATATTTTGGGTTCCACAGAATACAGAAGGCAACATGGGTTTGGAACAACATGAGGGTAAGGAAATGATGAAAGAATATTAAATTATGGCTGAGCTATCACTTTAAAGGGGTAGTTCACCCAAAAATGAAAATTCTCTCATCATTTACTCACCCTCATGCCAACCCAGATGTGGATGACTTCCTTTCTTCTGCAGAACACAAATAAAAATTTTAGAAGAATATTTCATCTCTGTAGATCAGTACAATGCAATCGAATGGGTGCCAAACTTTTTATGCTTCAAAAAGCAAATGCAGGCACCATAAAAGTAATCCATATGACTCCAGTAGTTAAATCAATATCTTCAGAACTGATACGATAGGTGTGGGTGAGAAACAGATCAATATTTAAATCATGTGTTGCTAGGAGGTCTTCTCCCAGCCCAGCAGGGGGCGTTGCAGAGAAGAATGTGAATCAACAAAAACACAAGAATAAGTGAAAGTGATCTGTTTCTCATCCACACCTATCATATCGCTTCTGAAGATATTGGATTATTATGGATTACTTTTATGCTGATTTATTTATTTTTTTGCTTTAAATTGTTGGCTCCCATTCACTTGCATTGTATGAACCAAAAGAGCTGAGATATTCTTCTAAAAATCTTCAGTTGTGTTCTGCAGAAGAAAGGAAGTCATACACATTTGGGATGGCATGAAGGTGAGTAAATGATCAGAACATTTTCATTTTTGGGTGGATTATCCCTTTAAGGGCTCTTGTCAGATCTGGATGCATTTTTCAATAAGAAGAGAGGTTTGGAAACCTTTCAAGTAATTATTACAGTATATAAAGTGAATATTATATATAATGCTGAAATCTAAACCAAAGCAAGATCATGTTTTATTAATGCCTACTTTCGCTATTTCATAGCTTTTAGTTGTTAGTTCCGTGTAGTTACAGTCTTCAGTGTCGAAAGAATTTAGATCATTATTTCTGTACAGCAGTACCACCGCACCCTAAACAGAGTACGCAGCCTGCGTTGGACACCACGTGCAGAAATGCTGTCTGTTCGCGCTCCAGTTGTCAATAACGCGATCGGCAGAGCAAAAGGCATTTACTTTTAATGTGGATGTTTACATGGATTTATACATTAAATCAGCCTGAAGTAGCTGTGATAGTTTCCAGTACACATGCGAGGGTGCGGGTTAAATGCATAAATAATGCTTATGACATGCGGACTGTGGGACAAAGCGCACTGATATATTGCTGCATATTTAAAAATGTACACTTAAAAACTGATGTCACAAGAGCCCATATTTACTGAATTACCTTTAAAATGACCATCACCATGTCACAAAAGCCCGTGTTATCATTAGAGCCAAAACTTACCTCAGCATTCTGCCTTAAGTTGGAGCAGCAATTTTAATCTTGAAATATCTGCTTGTCTTGGTGTAAAATGAAGGCATTGCATGACGAAACTATTCTTTTTTTTTACTGTGCAGAGTGAAGAATGGGTTCCACTTAGTTAGAAGAGCATGATGCTGCAGCAGTGATGGAGTCATTTTGAGTGACAATCTGTGACAGCGCACGCTGCTGTGTGCACTGTCGTACAAGTCACATTCAGAAATCTCTCCATTACTGGGCTTAATTAAAATTAAACCCAGTAGTGTAACGACATGAACACTGCCCATTGTAACAAAGTAAAAGTAAAAAAATTTCATTAATAATTTACTTGAGTGAGAGTAAAAAGTACCCACTTTTAAACCTACTCAAAGTATTTTTCCCCAAAAAAGTTACTCAAGTAAATGTAACGGAGTAAATGTAGTGTGTCACTACCCACTTCTGAGACTAAAATTACCCCTGTAAAATCTATTTTCTTTTCTCTCTACATCATTATATCTCTTCTAAAATGTACCTCATACATTCCCTTCCAAAGGGACTTTGTTCCCTTCTCACTCAAAGTCCTCGCGCTTGTTAAAAAGTGGCGTGCTGTCATAGCAACCATGACATGTTCTGTTTCCATTTGTCCTATGAAGGCCGTCTCGTTTAAACGAGGCTTGTTTGAAGGAGGACGCTCGGTTTACTGCAGCCTTCAAAGGATGCATCCTAGCTAGCATGCAGCCTTCAAAACGAGATGCAGCTAGAGTCAAGTGCTAGTACTAGTACTGCTAAATTGTTTGTTATTTTGGTTGCTAGGAGACATCTCTGTTGACAATCGAACACCGGCTGAGCAAACAAGAGAATTGCAGTTTTGTTTATTATACGTCATCTTCCGAGCATCGGGCAATGGAATGCATATGGTCAGAGATACCATGTCAGAACTGACCACATCAGTTCTGAAAGGAACGCAGACCCTTTATTTAATTATTTTCTTTTAAAAGTCTTATGAAAGAAACAGCACCACTGTGGTGTTACCATAGAAATGACAACAGCAGCTGTTTCCTATTCACTATTCATTTACCATGAACTCTCACGGATTTAAAGATTCTACAGATCTTACTACTGATTTCACTTCGATTACACTGATCAAATCTCGGAGGTTCTTATTTAAATACTTTATTGGTTAAAAAAAGTATGTAAAGACATTTTGAATGTGATTTTTAATTCTGAAACACTATATTTTCTTATGGATTCTAAGGAATTTAAGCCTATTGTCTCTTAACTTGAGTTAAACATGTGTCTCATGAATATTCAGACTATAACTTCCCCCTAAAAACAGAATGAGTGACAGATTGTCAAGGTATGTTCAATAATTATATATTTCGTGCTATGTTTATGTATCCTCACATTTATTCTACTATTATTTCATGAATTTCATGTCTGCATAATATATTACTTTTCATTTATTTCACTTTTCCCGATTTCCATCCATGTGAGTTGGAAGCCTGCGAATTGGTTTGATAGGCAATACCGAAAATCTGTGTGGTTTTACATAGTAGGTTAGTTCGTTACCTCATTGCTGGTTCTCAAGATAAAAAAACAAAAAACAAATACATTTGCCAATAATTAATGTGGAAAATTTATTTATTCATACATTATACAGAAATATTTAAAGAAAGGCAGTTTTAAATGTAAAAATATTTTAGTAACACAAACTGCTTGCCTTCCAGCATGCTGCGTGGAAGACCTGAAAAGCTAGTTCCAGTAAGAAGGTATGTATAATAATTCCTGTTTGTTTGGGTAATGACATGTTATTTTAGATTTGTTAAACATATTGACAGTCATGTGATGATGATAATTGGTTATTTCATTAATTGTAATTTGGATGCAGCATCACATCATAGTTGTTTTTGAGTAGGCCTATAAATATAGTGAGCAAGCTTGGAGCAGGTGCTAGAACAACCTAGCTCATTTGTGAAGTTCACAAGTTATTTGTGTAACTGACAAACTTGATATTGAAAATTGGGTGCTTTCATAGTGTCGCAAAAATGTTCACCTGCAAAATGTGCTCACAAAATTGTTCTACAATCCAGGCATACGTAAGACACATGCGAATACACAGACATGACTTTTTATGTCCGTGTTACCTAATTGTAAAAAAACTTTTGTAAAATGTGAAACTTTTGAAGCTCACACTTATCGACACAAAGATGGCAAATCAGATGTGATGCAAGTGTTGTTTGCCACATTTGATTTAGCATGTCATATTAATTTGTGCAGTGTCAAGTGTGAGAATTTGAAGAACTTAATCTGTCACCTCAAAACACGCATCAGAGAGGGGAAATCCATTCCTTGTCCATTTTGACAATGTGATAAATCCTTAATGGTTTTGTCCAAATTCACATCTCGTATATCTAGAAAACACAGAGATTATTCTGAGGGAAATCTGTCCATTGTAAATCCTGCCTGTTATTCTGAAACAGCAGTTTGGTACACCGCTGTTTGCGCAAAGCAACACTGAAAGTACTGAGGAATATATTTTACCAGAAATTGTTGGTGAATCACAGTTTTGAGAAGTGTTGCCCTGTTTTATTTGAAATTGCAAAGCAAATTGCTGCTTTCATCATCTGTCATACAAACAATTGTAGAAAAATTTCAAGAGCTTCATGAGATAAGCCAGTCACATTTACTTTTCAAGATGAAAGAAAAATGTATTACATGATATAGAAGAAGATATAAATGTGGTCACTGATGTCTTGAAAAGTGAAGATCTTTTTTATGTTTGCAATTCTTATAAGCTTAAAACTGACCAAAGACGGAAAACAGTTTTCAAGAGTGTTTAATTACATTGATCCAGCACCAATTTGTCTAGGGCAGAATGATACTGGAAAAGAGTGCTTTGTGCAGTATGTGCCAATTAAACAAACAATCGAATCACTTTTTTGGGTGAGGTCTGTTGTGGAGCAGCACAAACAAGTTCAAATTTCTGTCTGATCTAGTAATGTCCTTCGAGATGTGTGGGATGGCAATAACATGGCTGAAAATGTGTTTTTCAAAGAACAGATCTCACCATTTGGCTTTATCTTGTATCAGGATGCTTTAGAAGTGGCAAACCCTTTGGGTTCTGGGAAGAAGCACAAGATACTTTCTGTATATGCCACTCTTGCAGATATTGCATCACACAATAGATCAAGCATTGACCAAATGCAACTTGTGCTGCCTTGCAGGGAGTATTTTTGACAGAATTTAATTGGTCCAAGACCTTAAAGATCTTGAGGTAAGTGGTATTACTTTGCCAGATGGACAGGTGTGCAGGGAAACATTATGCGCCATTGCCGGAGATAACCTTGGATCTCATAATATTGGAGGCTTTGTTGAAAATTTTAGTAAGAGTATGCACTTCTGCAGATATTGTGAGATTGAGCAGGCAACATTTCAAGTAGATCCTCTTGCCAAAGTCTGTATTAGAATAGTGCAATCATACAGTGATTTTGCACAGGCTCAGAGTTGTGGTCGATCATCATATGGCCATGGAGGTGTCAAATTTAACTCCATATTTAATGAGCTCGCATATTTTCATGTGTGTCAGCCTGGGTTACCTCCATGTATTGGCCATGATCTTTTTGAAGGTATTGTGGCATCTGATTTGGCATTATATATCAAGCACCTTGCAGTAGCGGAGAAGAAATTCACATATCAAGAACTGAATGGACACATCAATCATTTTAAGTATGTAGGCAATGATGCCAACATACGATTTCACCATGCGACAAACGAATTCACCAAAGTGGCATTCAACTGATCACAAAGTATTGTGAGGTTCAGTCTGGGAGTGAAAATCGTCATGTTTACTTGTGTAACCTCCATTCCCTGTTAGAGGGAACAAGACATTGTGTCAGTGTAGTGACACTAGGGGTCACTCTCTTGGGAGCCCGAGACACCTCTGGTCTTTGATAAAAGGCCAATGAAAATTGGCGAGTGGTATATGCATGCCACTCCCCCAGACAGATGGGTATAAAAGGAGCTGGTATGCAACCACTCATTCAGGTTTTATGCTGAAGAGCTGATATAAGGTCCGGCTATTTCAGCGGGTAGTTCAGCGTTGTGGCAGGAGGGACACAACAACTCCTTCCCTCCATCAGGGAACGGAGGTTACACAAGTAACCATGACGTTCCCTATCTGTCACTCACTCGACGTTGTGTCCATGTAGTGACACTAGGGGTCCCTAAATGAAACGCCACAATTGGCTGAACTGTGTTACGTGAACTGGCGGTGTGTGGTGGGCAGACTACTGTGTGCCTCATAGCCAGCACACCAGGTCGACACGTAACCTCCCCCAACATAGTTATGAGTGTCGAACGGCCCTTTGGGGACAAGTTGACTACCCAAAAGATAGAGACAGGCTAACCCAGTCGTGGCCTCTTTCCCCCCTTTTTTCCACTCGATCTTAGGTCTTCTGCGTCCCATCCAAGGGCCAGACATTGAAATTCCAGAGGTCTGGTTGGGGGTGCTAGATGGTGCCCCGTCCCGAGGTGCGTGAGTTCCGAGCACCCTACTGGCCCGCCCAGGCATGGTTCTACCAGGATGACCTGCTCCTCATCCTCCCTGACCTTGCACAGGGTCTTTGCAAGTAGGCTCACTGGGGGAAAAACGCATATTTGCACATGCCAGGGGGCCAGCTGTGTGCCAGCGCGTTTATGCCGAGGGGGGCCACAGTCAGGGCGTACCAGAGCGGCAGTGGGGAGGATTCTTGGGAGGCGAACAGGTGCACATGTGCCTGTCCGAATCAACTCCAAATCAGCTGGACCACCTGAGGGTGGAGTCTACACTCTCCCCTGAGGGTAACCTGTCGTGACAGTGCATCCACTGTAGTGTTGAGGTTGCCTGGGATGTGAATGGCTCGCAGCGACTTGAAGTGCTGCTGACTCCAGAGGAGGAGTCGGCAGGTGAGTTGTGATATACAGTGAGAGCACAGACCGCCTTGGCGGTTGACACATGCTACCATTGCCGTGTTGTCTGTCTGAAGTAACACGTGCTTGCCCTGGATCAATAGCTGAAACCTCCGCAGGGCGAGCAGAATTGCCAACAACTCGAGGCAGTTGATGTGCCAATGCAGTCACGGGCCTGTCCACAAGCCGGCAGCTGTGTGCCCATTGCAAACAGTGCTCCAGCCCGTTCTGGAGGCGTCCGTCGTGGCCACGACATGCCTGGAGACCAGTTCTAGAGGAACACCTGCCCGTAGAAACGAGAGGTCAGTCCAAGGGCTGAAAAGATGGTGACAGACCGGCGTGATAACCACGCGATGTGTCCTGCGATGCCATGCCCATCTCGGGACTCGAGTCTGAAGCCAGTGCTGAAGCAGTCTCATATGCATCAACCCGAGCGGGGTGGCCACCGCTGAGGATGCCATATGCCCCAGGAGCCTCTGAAAAAGTTTCAGTGGAACTGCTGTTTTCTGTTTGAACGCCTTCAAACAGACCAACACCGACTGGGCATGCTCGTTCGTGAGGCATGCTGTCAAAGAGACCGAGTCCAACTCCGAACCGAGAAAAGAGATGCTCTGAAACGGGGGGAGCTTGCTCTTTTCCCGGTTGACCTGAGTGAGCTAAGATTAGCCAGTAGTCAAGATAGTTGAGAACGCGATTGCCCACCTCCCTTAGTGGGGCAAGGGCTGCCTCTGCGACCTTCGTGAAGATGCGAGGAGACAGGGACAGGCCGAAAGGGAGGACCTTGTACTGATATGCCTGACCCTCGAATGCAAACCGCAGGAAGGGTCTGTGTCAAGGAAGAATCGAGACGTGGAAGTACACGTCCTTCAGGTCTACCGCTGCGAACCAATCTTGATACCAGATGCTCACCAGAATGTATTTTTGCGTCCGCATCTTGAATGGGAGTCTGTGTAAAGCCAAGTTCAGTACTCACAGGTCCAAGATTGGCCGCAACCCACCGCCTTTTTTCAGTACGATGAAGTAGGGGCTGTAAATCCCCTTCATCTCGGCTGGAGGGACAGGTTCTATTGCACCCTTCCGTAGGAGGTTAGCGATCTCCGCGCAAGGTAGCAGTGTTTTCGTCCTTCACCAAGGTGAAGTGGACACTGCTGAACCTGGGCGGACGCCCGGTGAACTGAATCGCTTAGCCGAGTCGGACGGTCCGGACCAGCCATCGCGATGGATTGGAAAGCGCAAGCCACGCATCCAAGTTCCACACAAGGGGGACCAAAAGGGACAACGTCGGACATACCAGCAGGTGGGGCCTCGCGGCGGGGCGGAGTTCGAGGTGCCACACCATGTCGTGGCCGTGCTGAGTCGAAGGACATCGAAGCACTTACCTGGCTCCTTGTGACCACCCCCAGAACAGCCTGGGATGGGGGAGGAAGAGGCCTGTCCTCGTGACCTGTGGAGACTGTCACATCGGGGGCGGATTTGTGCCACAGCTGGGCGCTCAGGGGTGGGAGACCACCGCAGGAGCGCCAAACCTGCCAAATAGAGTGGTGGACAGTGGTCGTGATGACGACCGTGCACACCGATTACATGACCCTGGGAACAAGGAAACCGCTCTTGCTGAGCTCTTGAATACTGCAGCCACTTGGGCATGCAGCACGATTAAATGCAAAAGGTAACATAAAGATAGAGAGGTCTGCTTACCAGCTCCAGAGCAGTGGGTTTCGTCGTCCCTTGGTTGCCCGTCTCAAAGGCGCTTTGAAGCCTTTCACGGGTTCTGGGCGGCCGCGAGACGGGTGGCGTCTGCTTCCTGCAGTGGGCTCCATGCCGGGACCGGGCCGAAGGGGCAGGCTGCAGCGGAGCCGGTGCAGTCACTGCAGGGAGACACCCTTGGTGACAAGTAGACTGGGTGCGGGATCTTGAGCCGCGCCGGGGCAGGATATGCCGGACAGCCTCCATCTACTGCTCCACCGTCGAGAACTGCTGGGCAAAGTCCTTGACAGTGTCGCTGAATAGGCCAGCCTGGGAGATGGGGGCGGAAAGGAATCGTGTCCTGTCGGCCTCGACCATCTCGACCAGGTTGAGCCCAAGGTGGTGCTCCTGGACCACTAATGTGGACATCGTCCACCCGAGAGACTGCACCATGACCTCCGTTGCTCAGAGAGCAAGGTCAGTCACCGAGCGCAGTTCCTGCATCAATCCCGGGGCGGAACTACCCTCGTGCAGTTCCTTTAGCGCTTTGGACTTGCAGGAGAGCCATGGCGTGCAGGGTGGTGGCACCTTGTCCAGCGGCACCGTAGACCTTGGCCGTCAGAGACAACGTAAACGTACAGGCCTTGGACAGGGGCTTTGGGCACCCGCGCCAGGTGGCGGCACTCCGCGGGCATAAGTGCACCGCGAGCGCCTTTATCCACCTGGGGATTGCTGAATAGCCCTTGGCCGCCCCACCGTCGAGGGTAGTGAGGGCGGGGAAGCTGAAAAGATTGGGACCAGGCAGTAAAAAGTGCCTCCCATGACCTTGTTAGCTCTTCATGCACTTTCGGGAAGAAAGGAACGGGGCGGGGTGTGGCTTTTGAGCGGCGCCGCGAGCCCAGGAACCAATCATCAAGCCGCGAGGGTTCAGGGAAGAGCAGAGGATTCCACTCTAGCCGACGCTCACGGCTGCCCGGAAAAGCATGTCATCATCTCCGCGTCAGCCTGTGACTGGGAAATCGTCCCCGAAGGGTGGAGCCCAGCTGAGGCTGCTGCGTCCGACTGGACGAGCCCGCTCACCGATGCTGTGCTTGAGAGCTCATCACTTTCGTTGGCTCCGAACAAAAGGTCGAACTCGCCATGAGACGAGCCGGTGGACTCATCCGGAAGCCCGATTGGGGCAGACGAGTGTACTGGGGAATGGGAGGTCTGCGGTGGGATACCTGGCGGAGGCGGTTCCATTGGGATCCCCAAATTGCCCCCAGTGCTAGCCGCGTTGGCCTCATACCTGTGGGTAAAAGGACCGAGGCGGGGAGCTTCTGGGGTGGCTTGCTTTCTTACAATGGCGAGCCGCATCGTTGCTATGGACATGTCCTCGCAATGAGAACATGACCATCCACGAACGCTGTCTCCGCGTGAGCAGTGCCCAGACACGGAAGATAGTGATCGTGACCGTCAGAAGGTGAGAGATAACGAGCGCAACCAGGAATAACACATAATCAGAAAGGCATCTTTAAAAAGACGCGTCTTCCGTGTGTGCCGCTCTTTTAGAGAAATATACTCTTATTTCTGCCAAAGCGCCCAGGGGCACTCTCTGGCCAAGCAGTCAAAACTGGTGCTTGCTGAGAATGTTGCCAGTCTTGATTGGAGACAAAATTGTGAATCCTGGTGATGACAATACATGGCATCTTGTTTTGTAACTGAGACAGATAACAGAGCTCATTTGTGCACCAGCTATCTCTGTTGGCCAGGTGGAGTATTTAAGAATTTTAACTGAAGAATATTTATTTTTTCAATTGCAAGCTTTTCCTAATCATCCACTAAAGGCCAAACACCATTTCATTATCCATTATCCAGAGCTGATTGTCCACTTTGGCCCTCTCATCCTTCTGTGGACATTAAAGTTTGAGAGCAAACACACACATTTCAAACAGTGAGCCTGGAAATTACACAACATTAAAAATCTCTGTGGAACCCTGGCTGAAAGTCATCAACTTTTACAGGCTTTCCTCAGTGCTGGCAGCAACTTCCCACCAAATTTGGGAGTGGAAAAAAGCACAGATTTGTTTTAGGATACTACAGTGATGACATTAAACAATCAGTTTTTCATCTGAACTTTGAACCTGTGAACTCTCAGATAGCACACAAGGTTACAGTAAAGGGAACAAAGTACAAAAAAACATGTTTGTTGCAATTGGTGAAGGTGATGAAGGGATTATTTTTGGATAGATCAAATTTGTTCTAATCCATAAGGGTTCAGCAGTTTATTTTATTACTGAACAGTATCAGGCTGTTCGCTGTCCTGATATGGGTGTTTACTGCCTTGCACCAATGTAGAGGATGCATTGTTGTGTTAACCATGAGCATCTACTTGATTACTACCCTTTACCCAAGTACACAGTCCATGACATCCCGCTGCTAATTATTTATTTTTTTTCTCCCCAATTTGGAATGCCCAATTCCCAATGCACTCTTAAGTACTCGCAGTGGCGTGGTGACTCGCCTCAATCCAGGTGGCGGAGGACGGATCTCAGTTGCCTCCGCATCTGAGACCGTCAATCCTCGCATCTTATCACGTGGCTTGTCAAGCACATTACCGCGGAGTCATAGCGCGTGGAGGCTTCACGCTGTTCTCCGCGGCATCCACCACACGCCCCACTGAGAGGTTACCACGAGGAGGTTACCCCATGTGATTCTACCCTCCTTAGCAACCGGGCCAATTTGGTTGCTTAGGAGACCTGTCTGGAGTCACTCAGCATGCCCTGGATTCTAACTCGCGACTCCAGGGGTGGTAGTCAGTGTCAGTACTCAGTGTCAACAGAATTGATGAGATGCACAAATATGAGCTTAACCCTTCACAATCACAATGTGTAATAATCTGCAAAACCATCATCAACCAACTGACAGCTTTGCTGATATGTTCCCTGATGGCACCTTAATGGCTGGAGGTTATTGTTCTCTCTTCAATCAGGTGAAAACTCGGATTGAGAATGTAAACCGTGAAAGCACATTCACACACCATAGGGTTTCATCACATTCTGCACACAAAAGGAGACCAGTTGACATGGACCCTAATCCTAACCCCACCTGAAGAAACTCAACAGACATTGGAAAACAAGCAACTGGGACTAGAGGAAATTTACAAAAAGGAGGGCATGGGTGGAGTGGAGAGAGCAGAGGTGATGAATACAATAGAGGCTACATACTGCTGTCAACGACAGTATATTAATGCATCACTATACCCCTCCATTGGAGAAGTCAGGAGCCAGTGGCCTTATCTTTTCCATTTAAAGTCCATCTTTACTAATTTTCAACTCCTAACTGACATTAATGTTCTGCGTTCCCTGGAGCTTTCCATGGATCAAAGTGGAAAATCAATCATTGAATACTTTAAAAAATCAAATAATATAAATGTCAAAGCTGTGTTCTCTCAGTCTCATGCTAAGGATGTTGAGGTGGGACTCCATGTTGTGAAGTTACTGATGGCACACTTTAAAGGAAACACAGAAGGACTACTGTTTTTTGCTGATGTAAGTAATATGTTATTTTTTGTACACCTCCAAATTTTCTTTTTAAATTGAATGTTTATTGGTATTCAAAGGTATTATGCATACAATTGACACCAGTTAAGAGTAATGGAGAAACTGTAACCCCTCCACATGTTATTCTAACATGTATTTTATTCCCTACAGGCATCTGCCAGTGCAGTATACATTGAGAGGACCCTTAGTTTACCTACAAGTCCTCATCTCATACTGCTTTGTATGTGCACTATTATTAAAGGTGCTATATGTAAGATTGACAATAAGCATTTGAAATGGGTACTGCAGCACAAATTCAAAATATTGGAGAGTTGTCTGCCCCGCCCCAGACTCGAAGCTCATGTGGGTTGTCAGAATTAGCCAACTCAGCATCCGTTTTAAAGGATTTCTCCATCTTCCAAAGGGATCTCCAATATTTATCCTTGTTTTACTACACCTCTGGTCATGGTGGTTTTTAGACAGATGGCAAGGCTTTTTAGGTCGGGTGGAATCTGTTATCTCTGATCCAGTTTGTTTGCCTGCAAACTTGTTAAAATCTGGCAACCCGGCGGTGTCTAAATACTTTTGGTGAGTGGGCAGTGGGCGGGATCACACAGGCCAAAACATAAACAGAAATTCTGCCCGTAATGGAAACTTCAAAGTAGAATATACTGGCTATAGCATTGCAATCGGAGAAGCCAGTATTTAAACTTAGCATGTTTTCTAATTCTCTAATGACATATTATGGTCATTTTATGATTTAGTACAGTAGAAATATTACATATAGCACCTTTAAAGAATTAGGGAAGTAAAAACGGAGTGATTGAACCAGACTGACCACATGACTTATTCCTGCACAATGTGTTGCCTATTCAACAGTATTCAGCATGGTAATTCACTTAGGTTACCACAAAATTATGTTTTCTAAGATATATTGTTTAAGTTTCAGGCAGACCAGATCAGTTCTGCACTAAGCATTGGATGATCAGTTTTAAGGGACAGGTCATTTGTGAGATCATCCAACCTACATTTTTGACAGGCCTTGCTGCTGTGTTTTCAGTGTATACATTTTCAGTGTACAGTACCAGGTGCACTGGAATTCATTCAGAGGTAAGAAATTTCCTATTCACCTCCACTTCAACTTTCATTTGGCACTCAAGCACATATCATTAAAAAGAAAATGAATTAAAGCTTAAGTGTATCATTTCTGCGACACTAGTGTTGCCAAACAAAATCGCAAAAATGACGTATTTTAACATCCAAAAATTACACAAATCAGCTTTGACCGTTATTTTGCTTAAACTCTAATCTAACAATAATGTTTTTACAATACAGGCGCTTTATTGGTATAAAGTCAGAAAGGGGTTCTAAGACCAGCTGGGCCAAAATGGTCTTAAATAGGACTGGGAAAATGGTCCTAAAGAAGACTGTCACAGTCAATCCCCATGTCTCCACCCCACTGAAGAAACTCAGACTTCGAATAGAGTTTCATTTAGAGATGTCAGCAATAAGCAATAAGCAATAAGTTCACATTCTCTCTTACACACTTTGTGTGTGTGTGTGTGTGTGTGTGTGTGCGTGTAAAATTTGTGAAAATTACGGTAATTTACTGTATTTTGAAATCACAGTAAGAATGTGCAAACAAAAAATGGTATTGATACTTCATAAAACCAGTAAACAGCTAGCAACCCTGCTGCCAGCTCTATACTGTATTTTTAACATTTACAGTATTTAATTGTGTAGTGAATTACAGCATCTTGCTGTATTATGTAAAAACGTTACAAACCCTGGAGAAGCACAGTATGGTGCTGGCACCCCTGATACCAGTATGCTACTATATATTTAGTTTTTTTTATTTACAGTTTTTTACTCTGTTGGAGATTTACAGTAAGAAACTGTAAATTAAAAACAGCACAATCACTGTAAGACAACAGTAAGGAGCGGGCACACCTGCTGCCAGCAAAATACTGTTTTCATTTACAGTACTCTACAAATCACTGTTTATTCAAAAACGGTACAACCACTGTAGTAAAACAGTTAAGAGCTGACACCTCTGCTGCATCACTTTGCTGTTATTTTACAAGGCAATTTTTTACAGTGTGTAGCTGTTCAACTAATACAAACCAAGTCAGATAAATAGCCACAAGTTTTTTCACATCTCAATCAGCTTGGTAGCTCCCTATGTCATGAATCAGTATAATGTGAACACAAATTCGAACACTGGCAAGGATGTTCTTTCACTGAGCATTGGGACACTTGTGACATGATTATGAGCTCACACATTAAAAAACACACAGCTGGATTTAATCAACAACATTACTGTATAAATGACACTGTCATGCTTTTTTGTGTTTTTATAAAAGATAAATGACAAATAAAGAAATAAAAATATAAAGAACTATATTTTTAACCTTTTTCTAACGACTCTAATATTTAAAAGATTGTTTCCCTTTAAAGGTCATTTTGGAAAAAAGACATTACAATCAACATCTCTTGAAAGAGAAAATAAGGCTCTAATTTCATATTTTTACATTTGTGCTCGTCTTCTAACAACTTGAGAGACATGACGATGTTTCCGGTAAAGGAACATAGTGAGCAAGGATGCTCCCTGGTTTTTACGGTGCATTCATGGAGTTTTTAGGAAGTGAACATTTCAGTACACTGAAACAATTTTGCGATTGGGACAGCTCTAGAAAAGGCAGACTCCCTTATCAGTGCCCTAACTACTGAACTAAGGAGCTGTTTGAGACGCACCCACCGAGATCAGTCTGGATGCGGGAGGTTTACTGGAATGTGTATGCAATTCCATTAGATAACACAAGCAGTTCAGAAATTACATAACATTTAAAACATCTATTCATATTTCATTTCTAAAATTGAAAGCCTGCATACCTTGCAGAGGTGAATAAAACTCTAAATTACACAAAGACATACACACATATACACATCACACACAACCAGCTGCCAAAGCAAAGCTGTCTTAGTTTCTAATTGGATTCAAAATGCATGTACCCACATGCTCTTTACACAGCGTGTTGCTGCTTGGTCTTTTGCAATGGCTCCGTCACAGTATCATGGTCGTTGTGCACTATGGTTGCCAATGGTGACTGAAGCTTCATCTGAGGCATGAGCTGGGCTGTCATCAGGGAGTCCCACCATAGAAACAGAATAAGCTTCAGTGCATTGGGTACCAAGGCCCAGTGCTGAGACTGAGTCACATGGTACCATTATGACCAACCCCCCTTCCTGACCCTTACAATCCATATGAGTGGGGGAAGGGAAGGAGAGGAGGGAAGTAGAGAGAGAAAGAGGGAGGGTAGAGTTGGAAGTATGAAGGCAAGAGTAAGAGTTTGGAACAAATAAACGAGTGAATGAGAGAGAGAGAGAGAGAGAGAGAGAGAGAGAGAGAGTGAGTCTTGTATTCTCTGTCATACTGGAGGGAAGGAAATCATAGCCACACAGCTCTGACCCTGTGCCTCTGCATTTGCACATAACCTGGAGGAGAGGAACACAATCAGACAGAGAGAAAGTGGCAGATAATAGGAAGCCTCAGCATTTGGCTGGATAACAGGCTGTCGGAGAGAGGTAAGACAAGGGAAAGAAAGAATGTATCTCAGAGCTTCATCTTCTGGAAGTCTCCCAGCTATGTGAGGACATCTGTGGATTTTTGTAAGGATTCCATTGTAGGAATATTGCACTGGGAAGGTGGAGCATTGGGAATACTGTGCCATGAGTGGGATCAGGAAAAGGGATTGCTGAAGCATGGAGCAGGTGAGTGATATAACCTGCATATTCTACATTATACAGAACAAACATTCACACTTAAACACACAAACAAAGACATTGTTCCCTTTTCTAGACAGCAATGCTTTGGGCAAAAGCAAACAAGCACAGCAGGATGCTTACTTCACTCTCTATCAGGAAAACACGTGTGTGTGTGTGTGTGTGTGTGTGTGTGTGTGTGTGTGTGTGTGTGTGTGTGTGTGTGAGATTGTGGGCAGGTTTAAGTGGTTTACGTGGACTTTTTTTTTTTTTTTTTTTAGATTACAAACTGGTAATTACAAGCGTATTATGCTATAAATGTGGTTTATGAGGACATTTCTAGTGTCCCCATAATTCAGATCGCTTAAACATTTTAAACGATGTTTTATTGAAAATGTAAAAATGCAGAACGTTTTTTGTGAGGGTTAGGATTAGGGGTAGGGTTAGGGTTAGGGGACAGAATCTATAGTTCGTACAGTATAAAAATTATTATGTCTATGGAGAGTCCTCATAATAGCTGCACCAACGTGTGTGTGTGTGTGTTAGAACACACTACCAGGTGGCTTTTTTTTTAGCTGATGTTGCTCGCAGTTTTTTTTCTTTTCTTTTTTTCATTGTGGTGATGTCATTCAGGGAAAGACCTTCTGCATATCATGTAAATAAAGGGGGTGGTTTCAGAATAACTATTTGATTCGACTATAGCATGTCTAATTTGGTGTATTCCTGCTAAAAATCAGATTTCAGTAACCATACACTCTGCTTTGGATTACCACCCCTGGACAAGTATACATCACATGCAATAACTTTATGGGTTCAGTAAAGGTTACCTGAAGTTTAGGGGGTGTCACTAATTTTGCGTCTGAGGTATTTACCTGATTTATCTGAAAATGTTTGCTGTTCAGCTGTATCTTGTTATGCACAGTGACACTAAAGAGAAACAAGGATGCTGATACCCTTGGTTGAATTTGGTGCCTGAGCATTATGTCACTCTGTTATACGTATTCAATAGTCTTGCTCCTTTGGAGCAACTCTGTGTGAGAGAGCTAAGGACACCATGACTCTGCAATTTTCGTTTTTTGTTTTTGTGTGTATGTGTGAGCCTGGTTTGTGTGTGGATGTGAGCTATGTTTGAGTACAAGCTTCAATTAAAATACTAATTTCCTAAACAATCCTCCTCTCCCTTTAAGCGGGTTGCATGCTGTTTTTCCTGCTCTCCATTGGAGCAATGTCTTACACGGCCAGTTATATGTACTTTTGAATTATGAACCGATCCAAAATAATGTATTATTAATAGGGATATGGTATTCAAATACCAAAATCACTATTCAGTTATTCTGCACGTGTTTAGAGATCTTCAACCCGATCTGAGTCTGAAAGTACCCAACAAACCTACAGGTTTGGGGCCAGGTTCAGGTCAGTTTTTCAAGTAGGCTATAGGGTGAGTTAAGGGCTGTCCACACGAGGACATGAAAACATGCACTGGACAGACGTCTTTGTTGTGCCCAAAGGCATAGATTTGGCTTGAACATTGGGGGGTTTGCAGCGTGAAGAATTAAAATGTTTCTATTGATCATCGTATAAATACTGGGGGGTTGTACTTGCTTGTTATGATTATTGGGGGTTACCTCCCCCCCCATCCCCCACAGAATCTATGCTCCTGGTTGTGCCACAGCTCACTGTTAATTTTAAAATAACTTTAATATTTATAAATGCATCCCAATGTTTTTACACCTGGAAGGCGTATGCTTAAATATTTGAAATTAGTTTTGTAGACAAAAATATAATTGTGCCACCATATTCATTTATTTCATTACAAAACTAAAATGTAAGTTTTTGAAATTGATTGGACTTGGACCAAATAATAAAGAAAAGCAGCCAATAAGTGCCCAACATAGATGGGAACTCCTTCAATACTGTTTAAAAAGCATCCCAGTGTGATTCCTCAAGAAGTTGTCAAGAGTACATGTCTGCAAATTCTAGGCAAAGGGTGACTACTTTGAAGATGCTAAAATATAACACAGTTTTGATTTATTTTGGATTTTTATATTCACAACATAATTCCCATAGTTCCATTTATGTTATTCTATAGTTTTGATGACTTTATTATTATTGTAAATTGTTAAAAAAAAATAATAATAATTATAATAAATGAGTAAGTGTTTCAAAACTTTTGACCGGGTGTGTGTGTGTATACAGTATATATAAAATGTTGCATAGTAAGGATTTCTTCAATAATAATGTCATAAATAGTTTTCATTTATCAATTAACATCATACAAAGTCCAGTAAACTTAAAAAAGCTAAATTAATATTTGGTGTGGCCACCTTTACCTTTAAAACAGCCCCAGTTCTCCTAGGGACACCTGGACACAGTTTTTCTTGGTTGTTGGCAGATATGATGTACCAAGCATCTTGGAGAATTCACCATAGCTCTTCTCTCTCAATTGCTTCTGTCTCTTCATGTAATCCCAGACTGACTAGATGTTCAGTGGGGGGCTCTGTAGGAACAATGCCATCTCTTGAAGAGCGCCCTGTTCTTCTATTCTAATCTTTTCTATTTGCAAAAGTAATGTTTGGGAGTCTAAAATGTATTTTTCCTATTGACACACTAAAGCTGAAGATATAAATAACCATCTTAAGATAAATGTTTTTGTGAAACACCTTAAGCGCCTAAGACTTTTGCACAGTACTGTGTGTGTGTGTATATATATATATATATATATATATATATATATATATATATATATATATATATATATATATAATACACCGATCAGCCACAATTTTAAAACCACCTGCCTAATATTGTGTAGGTCCCCCCTCATGCTGCCAAAACAGCACCAATCTCAGAATGCTATTCTGAGATTTGAGTTGGCGCTGCTTTTGCAGCACGAGGGGGACCTACACAATATTAGGCAGGTGGTTTTAATGTTGTGGCTGATATATATACACACACAAACACACACACACACCCGGTCAAAAGTTTTGAAACACAACCTAAATGTTTCTCATAATCTTAAAAATCTTTTGATCTGAAGGCGAATGCTTGAATGTTTGAAATTAGTTTTGTAGACAAAAATATAATTGTGCCACCATATTAATTTATTTCATTATAAATCTAAAATGTAATAAAAAAAATTTGATGAAATTGATGACTTGGACCAATTAATAAAGTGCCCAGCATATAGATGGGAACTCCTTCAATACTGTTTAAAAAGTATCCCAGGGTGATACCTCAAGAAGTTGGTTGAGAAAATGTCAAGAGTACATTTCTGAAAATTCTAGGCAAAGGGTGAGTACTTTGAAGATGCTAAAATATAACACATTTTTTATTTATTTTGGATTTTGTTTAGTCACAACATAATTCCTAGTTCCATTTATGTTATTCCATAGTTTTAATGACTTTATTATTCTAAAATGTGAAAAAAAAATTATAATAAAGAATGAGTAAGTGTTTCAAAACTTTTGACCAGTAGTGTGTGTGTGTATATAGTTAGATAGATAGACAGACAGATAGATATTTGCTCTAATTAGTGCTGGAGCATTTAAGGCTAGTTAAGGCCTGAAAGCAGTGGCGTAGCCAAGACTGGGCCATTTCGGCAAATTAGACCTAAGCCCACCCAGAATATTAGAGCTTATTATTTGACTTCAAATAATTGTTTATAAAATAGTTAAAAAAATGCATAAATTCTGATCTCTGAAAGTGTGAAAGAACTGTTTGAATGTGCCACTTCTCTGTTGTTAAAAAAAAATAAAATAA
This sequence comes from Myxocyprinus asiaticus, assembly GCF_019703515.2. NCBI lineage: Eukaryota > Metazoa > Chordata > Actinopteri > Cypriniformes > Catostomidae > Myxocyprinus > Myxocyprinus asiaticus. The sequence continues at coordinate 22,262,960 of NC_059356.1, forward strand.
AAAAAAATAAACTGGAGCGAAAACTTGGCTTATCCATTTTTATTAAGGCCCACCCAAAAGTAATTTCCTGGCTATTCCCTTGCCTGAAAGGTAAAAATAAAAATGAGCTAAATGTTTATGCTTCAATACTTGGCATTTTTGTCCCTGTACTGATACAATCCAGATTTACAAGCAGAAGGGGAACAAAGCAGTTTGTGGGAACAGTTCGGGGAATTTCCGTGCTTTCTGCTTCAGGAAAGGTGCTGGCAATGTACATGCACAACAAACTAGTGATCCACCTCTCAGAACATACTCTCCCAGAGTCTCAGTGTGGCTTTAGGAAAGGCAGAAGCACCACTGACATGATCTTCATCATAAGGCAGCTACAGGAGAAAAGTAGAGAACATCACTGCAACCTTTACATGGCCTTTATTGACCTCTCAAATGCATTTGACACCATCAATTGTGAGATGCTCTGGAAATATCTTTTACAACTTGGAGTGCCACCCAAGTTTCTCTCCATACTTCACCAATTACATGATGGAATGCAAGCCAGAGTCATCGCCGGAGGCCTCCAATCAGAGCCTTTCGCTGTAGAGGTTGGGGTCAAGCAGGGATGTGTCTTGGCTGCTGTTCTATTCAACCTTCTGCTGTCAGCCATCACACACCTATTCCATCTCACCCTTGGAAACACAGAGGGTATTCATATCCAGTACCACCTAGATGGAAATCTCTTCAATGTCTGACGGCTCCAGACTTGCAGTAAAACCCTGACACGCCAGATATGCGAACTGCAATATGCAGATGACTGTGCTGTTGTAGCTCTCACTCCACAATCGATGCAGCATGCTCTCAACATAATCTCCAGCATTTATCAGTCCTTTGGCCCTCCAGATCAACATTCAGAAGACAGAAGTTGTTGTACAGCCCACAGAACACCCCTCCATACTTCTGACTTTCCACATCAATGGTGTTCCACTAAAAGTGGTGGACAGGTTTAACTACCTTGTTTTCACACTCTCCTCAGATTGCTGTCTTTCCCATGAAATACACAACCGCATCAACAAAGCTTCTACAGCCTTTGGGCGCTTACGTGTGAGAGTCTTTGAGAACAAAAACCTGAGAATAGCCACCAAGGTTGCTGTTTACAATGCGGTATGTGTTTTACGGGGCAGAGACATGGACACTGTACAGACGATACATTACACTCTTGCAGGGTTTCCATGTGCAATGTCTCCAAAAAATACTTGGTCTCTCTTGGGAGGATCAGACGCCCCACATAGAGATCCTTGCTAAAACTAACTCCCTCTGTGTGGAAACAATGCTGACCAAGCGTCATCTTCATTGGCTTGGGCATGTCATCCGCATGCCAGAGCATTGCTTACCACGGCAAGTCCTCTATGGTCAAATCCCTGCAGAAAATCGCGCTGCTGGTGGGCAGAAGAGGCGCTTTAAGGACTGTACCAAAATCATTCTAAAACACTGTGGTATTGACCCCACACATGTTGAGATCCTAGTTTGCAACAGGCCAGTCTGGCATGCCTCCTGTTCCAAAGGGATTGAAGTACTGCATCACAACATTCAGCAGTTGTGGAACGAAAAATGCGATCAGGCATTGCTTCAGCATCAGGGGTCTCCTGCCCCATTTGCAATAGAGTGTGTGGCTCTAGGATTGGCCTCCACAGCCACATGAAATGGAACCAGCATCAACCTAGCTGACAACTTTACCCAAATCCCTTCCTACTCCTTTGAAGCAAGTGTCATCATCGGACATGATTGACAAGCAAGAGAGAGAGAGAGAGTGAGAGAGATAGAGATAGAGAGAGAGAGAGAGAGTGTGTGTGTGTGTGTGTGTGTGAGAGAGAAAGAGAGAGAGAGAGAGAGAGTGAGAGCATTTGTGTAGGTCGTCCCATTGATTACGTGAATGACTCTATAGGACAGTAACAGCAGCTGATTCTTTGAGCTCATTGCAAACCAGCTAAAAATAACAGCTGCTTTCAAGCTACTACATTGTAAAAAGTGGTAACATGTAATTGTTTCTTTATGTAGCTATTTCTACCTGATCTAACCCATAATATATATATAATTTTTTTTTTCTTAAATCAAACCAATTAATTTAGATGTTACCACGTCACCCATGCCTAAATCCACCACTGAATGGTAGCATCAGACACCATTCACTTTCATTCCATCTTTTTTTCTGCACAGTAAAAGTGAATGGTGACAGAGGCTAAAATTCTGCCTAACATCTCCTTTTGTCTTCCACAGAAGAAAGAAAGTTATACTGGTTTGAAATAACATGAGGGTGATTAAAAGATGAAAGCATTTTAATTTTGGGTGGACTATCCCTTTAAATAGTCTCCCTCCTTGTCCACCCTATCACATCCATCACCTCTTTTGCCCTGCCCCTTTCATCTTTTTCCCTCTAATCTTTCTCTTATGGCCGTATTGTGATATTTTAGTTTTCGCCATCACGCTGGTTAGATTACATGGATTATGGATTATATTTGGAGAGAAATTCACACCAGCCTGTAGTTAGTGGGCAGATGGCTGTGGGTTTGATCTTAGCAAAGCAGATGTTTCTCTACTTAAAACATTTTTCTCATCTGTACATGTTTCCTTAGTGTCATATTGACCAACTAACTTCTAAACATTATTGACAGATTTATAATGCATACATTCTTATTGTAGTTGTAGTAAATGATAAGGGAGGTTATGGGGCAAACAATCTTGTGCGTAAATGGAGCATGCACTGGCTGGTTTTGAAGTGACTGGCATGCACTTCAGAGATATGTTTTAGAGACTGTGTTATTTCCTGATCTTAATTTATTTAACAGAGTAAACTCACTTTAAAGTGATTCCTGAATAATTCTGAGTGGTGGTTTAACAGGATATTAGGTTATTGCATGAAAATCCCAGGACATCAGCAGTTACAGAAATACTCAAACCAGCCCGTCTGGCTCCAGCAATCATCCATGCGATTATTTAATAGCCAATCATGTGGCAGCAGTGCATAAAATCATGCAGACACGGGTCAGGAGCTTCAGTTAATGTACTGTACACATCAACCATCAGAATAGGGAAAAGTGTGATCTCAGTGATTTGGACCATGGCATGATTGTTGGTGCCAGACAGGCTGGTTTGATTATTTATGTAACTGTTGATCTACTGGGATTTTTATACACAACAGTCTCTAGAATTTACTCTGGTTCCAAAAACAAAAAACATCAAGTGAGCGGCAGTTCTGCTGATGGAAATATCGTGTTGATGAGAGAGGTCAACAGAGAATGGCCAGACTGGTTCGAACTGACAGTCTACGGTAACTCAGATAACCGCTCTGTACAACTGTGGTGTGAATAATAGCATCTCAGTACGCTATTCTGAGATGCGGGCTGGCGTTCATTTGGTGGCACGAGGGGGACCTACACAATATTAAGCAGGTGGTTTTAATGTTGTGGCTGATTGGTGTATATATACAGAAATATATCATACTAAACCAGCATTTATCTATTTATTGGCATGTCCCCTTTTTGTTTTAATTTGACAGCATGTACTCAAGCTGGCATGGAGATATCTATGATATTTTGATATTATGATATTTTTCATTTTCTTTCTTCAGTTTAGTCATTTGTAAAACAGATTAGTCTTCCACTTAGCACAATGCTGCATGGCCCACAGACTGAATAGGGTGAACAGTGTAGATTTATGACAGGCTAGTAGCCACAGAGGACATAGGATCATGAACTCTGAGACCTCTCCCCCCTTCTGCTCCAGACATAAACATCCATGTGTACCCATCTATTCATACTGTACAGCTTTATAGTTACAGTACAGTATTAGAACATAACACACTGACATCTTTCCTGATGGAGTGTATGAAATGATAATGGAGTGTGCAGGAGCTCCAGGACTGTATTATGAGCACTGGGTGGACATAATGAGACAAGCACATGGGAAAGACTCTGAGCAGTGCTGGAACCACATACACGCTTGATTTAACAAATGTTTTGGTACAGTGGAAATACTGATTCGGAAAAAAAAATGGAGATTGAAGCAAGCCATCAAGAAAAGATTAAGTTCGCTATATTTTCCCTTCCAGTCATGAGAAACTGTCCAAGGCAGGATGTTTGATTGAGAGTAAAAAGCAGAGCTCAAAGACAGGATGGCAGAAGGTGGAAGTAGCATAAGAGAAACTTGATCCTGACTAAGTCTTGGGATGGAGCTACAGTCTCCCACTGTTTCTATCTCCTCTTATCTTGTGGACTGCGGTGGTTATTAGGATAATTTGGTCTGGTTTGGTGGTAAGAGAGGATGAGTAATGTGGACAATGGGCACTGGAGGGTAGTCAGAGTAATCTGAGATAAAAACTCTCTCACACATACATGAACACACATCATGGATAGAAGTTAACAGTTAATTCAATGAAACTTGCAAAGGCATTTCCACAGGCTTGAAATAGTATTGCATTTTTAAAAACAACAATAATAATTAAACGTAGAAGTGGCACATAAAACTCAGTTTGCAAAAATGTAGTAATAACATTCATTCTAAGAGACTAGGTTGCAAATGATAATAATAATAAATTTTATTTGAATAGCACCTTTCATACATCAAGTGCAGCTCAAAGTGCTTCACATGTAAGAAATTAAATGTCACCGGAAGTGACTGCATTAAAATGTATAAAAATATAAAAAAGAAAATGAAAAGAAATGTGTTTTAAATGAAAATTTATATTTCGTATTTTTATTATTTTTAAAAATAAATAATAGTAAAAAGTAAAACATTAAGTACATTTAATTTAGTTTTATTTCTATTTTATTTTCAATTTGTCCTTAGTTTAGTATTTTAGTTTCCCTATCTGTCACTCACTCGAAGTTGTGTCGATGTAGTGACACTAGGGGTCACTCTTGGGAGCCCGAGACACCTCTGGTCTTTGATAAAAGGCCAATGAAAATTGGCGAGTGGTATTTGCATGCCACTCCCCCGGACATACAGGTATAAAAGGAGCTGGTATGCAACCACTCATTCAGATTTTCTCTTCGGAACCGAACGTTCATGCTCACTGAGCTGAATACTACTGTTCATTCACCTCTGCTGGATCTGACAGCGCATTTCAGCGGCTTCTCCCCCCTCTGCACTGGTGCACTGCAGAGAATGCCACTGGGCGCTTCGGCAGAAATAAAAGAGTATATTTCTCTAAAAGAGCGGCACACACGGAACGTCTTTTTAAAGACACGTCTTTCTAAAGATGCTTTTCCGATTGTGTGTTATTCCTGGTTGCGCTCGTTATCTCTCGCCTTCTGACGATCACGATCACTGTCATTCGTGTCTGGGCACTGCTCACGCGGAGACAGCGTTCGTGGATGGTCATGTTCTCATTGCGAGGATATGTCCATGGCAACGTTGTGGTCGCGGCTCACCTTCGTAAGAAAGCAAGCCACCCCAGAGGCTCCCGCCTCGGTCCTTTTACCCACGGGTATGAGGCCAGCGTGGCTAGCACTGGGGGCGATTTGGGGACCCCAATGGGACTGCCTCCGCCGGGTATCCCCCCGCAGACCTCCCATTCCCCAGCACGCTCGTCTGCCCTGATCGGGCTTCCGGATGAGTCCGCCGGCTTGTCTCACAGCGAGTTCGACCTCTTATTCGGAGCCTGTGAAAGTGATGAGCTCTCGAGCGCAGCATCGGAGAGCGGGCTCGTCCAGTCGGAAGCCTCAGCTGGGCTCCTCCCTTTGGGGACGATTGCCCAGTCACAGGCTGATGCGGAGATGACGACATGCTTTCCCGGGCATCTGCGAGCGTTGGCTAGAGTGGAACTCACTGCTCTTCCCTGAACCCTCGCGGCTCGGTGATTGGTTCCTGGGCTCGCAGCGCCACTCAAAGCCATGCCCCGCCCCCGTTCCTTTCTTCCCGGAAGTGCATGAAGAGCTGACAAGGTCGCGGGAGGCATTTTTTACTGCCCAGTCCCGATCTTTTCAGCTTCCCCGCCCTCACTACCCTTGATGGTGGGGCAGCCAAGGGCTATTCGGCAATCCCCCGGTGGATAAAAGCGCTCGCGGTGCACCTATACCCACAGAGTGCCGCCACCTGGCACGGGTGCCCAAAGCCCCTGTCCAAGGCCTGTAGGTTTACGTCATCTCTGACGGCCAAGGCCTACGGTGCCGCTGGACAAGCCGCCTCCACCCTGCACACCATGGCTCTCCTGCAAGTCCGCCAAGGTGCTAAAGGAACTGCACGAGGGTAGTTCCGTCCCAGGACTGATGCAGGAACTGTGCTCGGCGACCGACCTCGCTCTCTGAGCGACAGAGGTCATGGCGTGGTCTCTCGGGTGGACGATGGCCACACTAGTGGTCCAGGAGCGCCACCTTTGGCTCAACATGGTCGAGATGGGTGAGACCGACATGACATGATTCTTTGCTGCACCCATTTCCCAGGCGGGCCTATTCAGCGACACCGTCAAGGACTTTACCCAGCAGTTTTCGATGGAGGAGCAGTAGACAGATGCTAGCCGGCATATCCTGCCCTGGTGTGGCTCAAGATCCCGCAACCCGTCTACTCATCGCCAAGGGCGTCCCCCTGCGGTGACGCAGGAAGCAGACGCCACCCGTCTCGCGGCCGCCCAGAACCCATGAAAGGCTTCAAAGCACCCTTGAGATGGGCGACCAAAGGACAACAAAAACCCGCTGCTCTGGAGCTGGTAAGCAGATCTCTCCATCTTTTTGTTACCTTTTGCATTTAATTGTGCTGCATGCCCAAATGGAGCGGTTTCCTTGTTCCCTGTGTCACATATCCAGTGTGCACGGCCATCATCACGACCACCGTCCACCACTCTATTTGACAGGTTTGGCGCTCCAGCGGCGGTCTCCCGCACCTGAGCGCCCAGCTGTGGCACAAATCCGCCCCCGATGTGACGGCCTCTTCCTCTCCCGTCCCAGGCTGTTCCAGGGGTGGTCACAAGGAGCCAGGTAAGTGCTTCGATGTCCTTAGACTCAGCACGGCCACGACGTGGTGTGGCACCCCGAGCTCTGCCCCGCCGCGAGGCCCCACCTGCCGGTACTTCCGATGACGTTGTCCCTTTGGCCCCCCTTGCGCGGAACTTGGATGCATGGCTTGTGTTTTTCAATCGGTCGCGAGGGCTGGTCCGGAACGTCCGACTCGGCTGCGCGATTCTTCGCCAGGCGTCCGCCCAGGTTCAGCTGTGTTCACTTCACCTTGGTGAAGGACTAAAATGCTGCTACCTTGCACGGAGATCACTACCATCCTACAGAAGGGCGCGATAGAACCTGTCCCTCCAGCCGAGATGAAGAAGGGGTTTTTCAGCCTCTAATTCATCGTACCGAAAAAAGGCGGTGGGTTGCGGCCAATCTTGGACCTGTGAGTTCTGAACTAGGCTTTACACAGACTCCCATTCAAGATGCTGATGCAAAAACGCATTCTGGCGAGTGTCCGGCATCAAGATTGGTTTTCAGCGATAGACCCGAAGGATGCGTATTTCCACGTCTTGATTCTTCCTCGACAAAGTCCCTTCCTGCGGTTTGCGTCCGAGAGTCAGGCGTATCAGTACAAAGTCCTCCTCTCCTCGCATCTTTATGAAGGTCGCAGAGGCTGCCCTTGCCCATTATGGGAGGTGGGTATTCGCATTCTAAACTATCTCGACTGGCTAATCCTAGCTCATTCTCGAGACATGTTGTGTGCACACAGGGACCTGGTGCTCTCACACCTCAGCCGACTAGGGCTTCGGGTCAACTGGGAAAAGAGCAAGCTCCTCCCGGTTCAGAGCATCCCTTTTCTCGGTTTGGAGTTGGACTCAGTCTCCTTGACAGCGTGCCTTATGAATGAGCGTGCCCAGTCGGTGCTGGCCTGTTTGAAGGCATTCAAACAGAAAACAGCGGATCCACAGAAACTTTTTCAGAGGCTCCTGGGGCATATGGCATCCTTGGCGGTGGCCACCCCGCTCGGGTTGATGCATATGAGGCCGCTTCAGCACTGGCTCCAGACTCGAGTCCCGAGATGGGCATGGCGCCAAGGGACACGTCGCGTGGTCATCACGCCGGACTGTCACTGTCTTTTCAGCCCTTGGACCGACATCTCGTTTCTACGGGCAGGTGTTCCTCTAGAACTGGTCTCCAGGCATGTCGTGGTCACGACAGACGCGTCCAAAACGGGATGGGGCGCTGTTTGCAACGGGCACGCAGCCACTGGCCTCTGGACGGGTCCGCGACTGCATTGGCACATCAACTGCCTTGAGTTGTTAGCAATTCTGCTCGCCCTGCAGAGGTTTGAATCCAGGGCAAGCACATGTTAGTTCAGACAGACAACACGACAACGGTAGCATATGTCAACCGCCAAGGCGGTCTGCGCGCTTGTTGTATGTCACAACTCGCCCGCCGTCTCCTCCTCTGCAGTCAGCAGCACTTAAAGTCGCTGCAAGCCACTCACATCCCGGGTAACCTCAACACTACAGCGGACGTGCTGTCACGACAGGTTACCCTCAGGGGAGAGTGGAGACTCCACCCTCAGGTGGTCCAGCTGATTTGGAGTCAATTTGACAGGCACAGGTGCACCTGTTCGCCTCCCAAGAATCCTCCCCACTGCCCGCTCTGGTACGCCCTGACCGAGGCCCCCCTTGGCATAGACGTGCTGGCACACAGCTGGCCCCCTGGCATGCGCAAATATGCTTTTCCCCAATGAGCCTGCCTGCACAGACCCTATTACCCCCTTTTTTTTTCAAGTGATGAAAAAGATTTCCTGTAGTTTTTTTTTTTTTAGTTTCGTCATAATAACAATGCTTACAATTAAAATGTAAAAAATTAGTTCTGTTAACCCTGATCTTTATGCGGGGAGAGAAAGACAGAGATGTGTACTAAAATGAATGATCATGTTACAGTATGTGTCATTACTTTTGGGTCAGCTTCACAAATTGTGGCTTTATTACTATTACAGTCCTCAAAACACAGACAAAATCATTATATCAGTATATCATCACCTGCTATGTTTTATTTATGTTAAATAAACAGACAAAAAAGGGCTTTGTAAAAGAGTATTGCTAAAGGCTCTCTCTGTTTCTTTCTGTTTCTCTAATGACAGCCACATGGGCTGAGGCACTGATTCAGCGGTAGGGCCGAATGCCACGTTCTCTGTATTTCTGTGCAGCACCAGTGGTGTGTTAACTTCAGTGCCCTGAGGATGGGGAAATTTAAGGTGTTCTCTGATGGGCTACAGCTTTCCAGAGGTCTACAGTTGAAAAAGCATCTTCTGTGCTCCCACATTTCAGTTCAGTACAGTTCAGTTTAATCAGCAAGACAAAATTATTTACAAAAATAAAAGTCTGTTTTTATTTATCCTGTTGTGACCTAATTGACACTGCTGTTGGGTTTGTTAACTTGATCTATGTTAGCAAAGATGTGAAGTCGCTGTCAGATTGTTGTCGTGTCTCTCTGAGCAGCTTTGTAAATGTGTCACCGGTCGGCCAATAACAATGAGCCAGCTTGAGCTGACTTCCTACTGTAAATTTACTCTACAGTCATTTCACACCCTACCCTTCCCCAGTGGTGTAGTAGTGTCTGAAGAGGTGAGCATACTGTGAATGTATGAAAGATCACCCAAAAAATTCTGCTTAGAGATATAAATTGAACTGATTTGATAACAGGAGAAAAAGGTACTGCGGACAGCAGTAAAACGAAAAAAAAAAAAAAAAAAGAGAGAGAGCATCAAAAACTAGCAGGGGTGCAACAACATGCAGTATTTTCACAAAGTTTAATTGTATAAGTTACATATATATATACAGTTGTGCTCAAAAGTTTGCATACCCTTGGAGAATTGGTAATATATGTACCATTTTTAAAGAAAACATGAGTGAGCAGGTAAAACATTTCTTTTATTTCTTATGGGATTCATATTCAACTGTAGGTTATAACAGAATGGCACAATCATAAAACAAAACATGGCAACAATGAAAAAAATTAAATGACCCCTGTTCAAAAGTCTGCATATCATTAGTTCTTAATACTGTGTATTACCCCCTTTAACATCAATGACAGTGTGCAGTCTTTTGTAATAGTTGTCTATGAGGCCCCAAATTCTTGCAGGTGTTATAGCTGCCCATTCATCTTGGAAAAATGCCTCCAGATCATGCAAAGTCTTTGGTCGTCTTGCATGAACCGCACATTTGAGATCTCCCCAGAGTGGCTCAATGATATTAAGGTCAGGAGACTGTAATGGCCACTCCAGAACCTTCACCTTTTTCTGCTGTAAAAAACCACTGGAGGATCAACTTGGCCTTGTGCTTGGTGTCATTGTCGTGCTGGAAGGTCCAAGAGCATCCCAGGGGCAGCTTTCGTGCAGAACAATGCCAGTATTTTCTGATAACATGCTGCATTCATCTTGCCATCAATTTTCACAAGATTCCCTATGCCTTTAGAGCTCACACACCCCCAAAACATCAGTGAGCCACCACCATGCTTCACAGTGGGGATGGTATTCTTTTCACTATAGTCAATGAGTTTGTTAGCTCTCACGTGGATGTACTGAGCAGGTTAGATACTGAGCCAAGGGGAACAGAAAAGAACTGTCAAAAGACCTGCGTAACAAGGTAATGGAACTTTATAAAGATGGAAAAGGATATAAAAAGATATCCAAAGCCTTGAAAAAGGCAGTCAGTACTGTTCAATCACTTATTAAGAAGTGGAAAATTCAGGGATCTCTTGATACCAAGCCAAGGTCAGGTAGACCAAGAAAGATTTCAGCCACAACTGCCAGAAGAATTGTTCAGGATACAAAGAAAAACCCACAGGTAACCTCAGGAGAAATACAGGCTGCTCTGGAAAAAGATGGTGTGATTGTTTCAAGGAGCACAATACGACGATACTTGAACAAATATGAGCTGCATGGTTGAGTTGCCAGAAAGAAGCCTTTACTGTGCCAGTGCCACAAAAATGGCCGGTTACAATATGCCCGACAACACCTTGACACGCCTCACAGCTTCTGGCACACTGTAATTTGGAGTGACAAGACCAAAATAGAGCTTTATGGTCACAACCATAAGCACTATGTTTGGAGAGGGGTCAGCTGATGTTTTGGGGGTGTGTGAGCTCTGAAGCCACGGGGAATTTTGTGAAAATTGATGGCAAGATGAATGCAGCATGTTATCAGAAAATACTGGCAGACAATTTGCATTCTTCTGCACGAAAGCTGCGCATGGGATGCTCTTGGAATTTCCAGCACGACAATGACCCTAAGCACAAGGCCAAGTTGACCCTCCAGTGGTTACAACAGAAAAAGGTGAAGGTTCTGGAGTGGCCATCACAGTCTCCTGACCTTAATATCATCGAGCCACTCTGGGGAGATCTCAAACGTGCAGTTCATGCAAGACGACCAAAGACTTTGCATGACCTGGAGCATTTTGCCAAGACGAATGGGCAGCTATACCACCTGCAAGAATTTGGGGCCTCATGGACAACTATTACAAAAGACTGCATGCTGTCATTGATGCTAAAGGGGGCAATACACAGTATTAAGAACTAAGGTTATGCAGACTTTTGAACAGGGGTCATTTCATTTTTTTTTTTTCCATTGTTGCCATGTTTTGTTTTATGATTGTGCCATTCTGTTATAACCTACAGTTGAATATGACTCCCATAAGAAATGCCTTTTGCCTGCTCACTCATGTTTTCTTTAAAAATGGTACAAACTGTATATTACCAATTCTCCAAGGGTATGCAAACTTTTTAGCACCACTGTGTGTGTGTGTGTGTATGTATATATGTATATGTATATATGTATATGTATATATATATATATATATATATATATGTATATATATATATATATATGTATATGTATATATGTATATGTATATATATATATATATATGTATATGTATATATGTATATGTATATATGTATATGTATATGTATGTATATGTATATGTATGTATATGTATGTATATATATATATATGTATATATATATGTATATATGTATATGTGTATATATATGTATATGTGTATATATATATATATATGTGTGTGTGTGTATATATATATATATATATACACACACTCACTCTCTCTCTCTCTCTCTCTCTCTCTCTCTCTCTCTCTCTCTCTCTCTCTCTCTCTACCGGTCAAAAGTTTTGAAACACTTGACTGAAATGTTTCTCATGATCTTAAAAATCTTTTGATCTGAAGGCATATGCTTAAATGTTTGAAATGAGTTTTGTAGACAAAAATATAATTGTGCCAACATATTTAATTATAGAACTAAAATGAGATATATATATTTAAATTGATGACTTGGACCAAATAATAAAGAAAAGCAGCCGATAAGCACCCAACATAGATGGGAACTCCTTCAATACTGTTTAAAAATCATCCCAGGGTGATACCTCAAGAAGTTGGTTGAGAAAATGTCAAGAGTACATGTCTGCAAATTCTAGGCAAAGGGTGACTACTTTGAAGATGCTAAAATATAACACAGTTTTGATTTATTTTGGATTTTTATAGTCACAACATAATTCCCATAGTTCCATTTATGTTATTCTATAGTTTTGATGACTTTACTATTATTCTAAAATGTGAAGAAAAAAAAATTATAATAAAGAATGAGTGTGTTTCAAAACATTTGACCGGTAGTGTATATATTTACGTTTAGCAGGGAAATCAATTTACAGCGCAAATTTTGGTTACTCCAGGGATGCTTGTGCATCAGACGCTGGAAATGTCCCGCCCCTTGCTGAAACGGAAAATATGATTGGTTTGCAAATATCCAATCGCGTCTGAAATGAAGGTTCTGATTGGTGGATCAGCTTAGTCGGGCTGTTTATCTTGTCAGTGCCATCAGTTGCGCTCCAGCAGCTCCGTGCGCGTTTAGAGAGAATCTATGTACACTTAGATGTGTCACTTTCAGGGGAAACTTTTGTGTGTGTGTGTGTGTGTGTGTGTGTGCGTGCCATTGTATTCTTTAATTATCTTTTATTACTATTTTGTCATAGTATGAGTCAGGATACAGGCTACACTTTAACAAAAAATAAATAAATAAATTAAAAAAATAAGTACCATGGTATTTATTTACTATATATTTAAATATACCATGGTAATAGTATATGTTTTGGAAATATAGCATGGTAATACCATATTTTTTTTTTTTTTTTTTTTGGGACATATACCATAGTAATAACATATTTTTTGGACATGTACTATGGTAATATCAGTGGTGTAGTTGTGACTGAAGAGGTGGGCATACTGTGATTTTATCTAGGAAATCGCCAGAGGGAGCTCCGCGCCCCTGTTGTCAAAACACAGATTTATCCAATGCAACTGGTTGTTCTTCAGTGGGACACGCTGGTGGAGGAACGGGACGGATTTGCATCGGGGCGAGGGAAGAGGGAGGGTACTGCGGGCAGCCCAAACAACTAGAAAGAGACGAATGGACGGAATAAAACTGGATAGATGCAAGATAAATCGCTCGTATCATTTTTAATAGCCTACTTAAAAAAACAAAAAACAAACAAAAAAAAAAAAACCCATCGTATTTACAACCGCTTTACCTCCACATTCCCCTGCAAAACAAGTTAAGCTGTCCAATGAATGGAGTTGCATTTTGCCTTGTTGGAATACCTCCGTATCCAGAAAACGAAGTAAGTGTAAGACTTTTCCTCACTAAAGCCAAACGCTTAGTTTAAAAGATTGAGTATGCGATGTTCTGCATATGTGTTTGTTAAATATTGTAGGAAGAGTTGGTCAGAGAGCATGATTTCCTAAGAGGATTAAATAGCACGCATGGATGGCAACAATGTGTACAACCCAAGACATAACAGATGAGACTGCTATTCCTCTAGAAATTAATTTCAACCTCCAGCTTGGATTAACAATGGCATTTTATCCTTTACTAGTTTATAAAACTTGCCTTTACCGTTATAAACGACTGAAATGGTCTGACGCTAAGATCAATCGCACATTGTTGTTGTGTCAGAATTCAGCTGCACACGCTGTCAATCAATCACCCATAGGCTACGTCATTTATTCAAATATCTGAACATTTGAATTAAAAACAAAATAATGTGAAAAGGCGGTAAATGTGCAAATAGTAATAAACATAAATTAATAAATAATTTATTTCTGTCAAAATGGTTCAAAACCTTATTTGGGGTAAATGCTGACAAATGTAGGCTACTTTTAAATGTAAATCAAGCTTATATCTAGCAGGCTATTATGTTTACATCATAATATCACATAGTATGTCACATATAATTATCTATTCTATTGTTATATTTATACATGCACCGATCAGCCACAACATTAAAACCACCTGCCTAATATTGTGTAGGTTCCCCTCATGCCACCAAAACATTGCCAACCCGCATCTCAGAATATCACTCTGAGATGCTATTCTTCTCACCATAATTGTACAGAGCGGTTATCTGAGTTACCATAGACTTTGTCAGTTTGAACCAGTCTGGCCATTCTCTGTTGAGCTCTCTCATCAACAAGGCATTTCCAGCCACCGAACTGCCGCTCACTGGATGTTTTTTGTTTTGGGCACCATTCGGAGTAAATTCTAGAGACTGTTGTGTGTGAAAATCCCATGAGATCAGCAGTTGCAGAAATACTCAAACCAGCCCATCTGGCACCAACAATCATCTATGCAATTATCTAATCAGCCAATCGTGTGGCAGAAGTGCATAAAATCATGCAGACACAGGTCAGGAGCTTCAGTTAATGTTCACATCAACCATCAGAATGAGGAAAAAATGTGATCTCAGTGATTGAAACCGTTGCATGATTGTTGGTGCCAGACGGGCTGGTTTGAGTTTTTCTGTAACTGCTGATCTACTGGGATTTTCATACACAACAGTCTCTAGAATTTACACTGAATGGTTCCAAAACCAAAAAAACATCAAGTGAGCGGCAGTTCAGTGGATGGAAATGCCTTGTTGATGAGAGAGATCAACAGAGAATGGCCAGTTTGGTTCGAACTGACAAAGTCTAAGGTAACTCAGATAACCACTATGTACAACTGTGGTGAGAAGAATAGCATCTCAGAGTGATATTCTGATATGCGGGTTGGCAATGTTTTGGCGGCATGAGGGGGACCTACACAATATTAGGCAGGTGGTTTTAATTTTGTGGCTGATCGGTGTATCTGTCTGTCTATCTATCGAGACAAAGGATACCATAATATATAACATAATATTACATTAGAAATTGAGATATAATTATTCATAAACAGGTTCCTTGGAGTTGCATGCTCTTTGAACTGCTGAATTTGTGACAGTTTTAAAATATGGAACTAATATTCTATCTGGCGTTCCCACTTTTCTTTTTCCAAGAAGGCTAGGCCCCCTTCTTCTGTGTGTAAAATGTGTGTGAGATCTGTGTTTTTATTTAGGAGGATTGTTAGTTATAGTTGAGTGCATGTGTGTGTACTGTATATGTGTTGTCCATGTGTGTATGGGTGTGTTCCAGCATATTGCAGCATCGCCTGAATGATGAGTAAATAGCTAAAAAAAACTGCGTCTTAGATCTTTTCCTGACTTAATTCTTAATGTCCAACCACAGCATATGCAGCAGCTAAATGGAGAAAAGGATAACAGGAATAGATGGCTTTTGTGCATTATTAACAATAGATCATATCACATCAGTACACTTATTGTGGTTTTGCCGCAGAGTTAAGTCAACCGAGTCAGCATGCCTGTTCATGTCTATTTTATAACCTGTGTCCTTATCTGAAGGTTGAATGGACCTGTACCTGTAACTGTATAACAAACTGTATCACAGCATCTGACCACTTCTTCTTTTTACACTATTATTTTAAAGGAAGGACTCTATCTTGCGGCTAGAAAAACAGTATGTTTTAACAGATCTATTGGTTCCATAACAGCTCTATTCTGCATCCAAAACTAAAAATGTTTTAGTTTCATACTAGCGCCAGTTTGGCAATGCTATAATATTCGACGCCCACAGAACTGTGCAAAAAGCTCCACAGATTTCTGTAGAATTTTAATCGTTGCATCCTTGCGTGTTTGTTTATAATATTTTGGATAACTTGATAATGCTTTCAGGTACCAAAAAGTGTGTAGCACTCTCAAATCTGTTCAACACATTTTTACCATGTTTAAATGCATTGAACAGAACTGAGAATTCTGCAAATTTCCCTCTCAAATCAATGTAGATATTGTCTGAGCCTAGATAGCCAATGACTGCATCGCCAAGGACCCCTCTGTCAAGCTCCTGAAGTTTGCAGATGACACCACTGTCATTGGCCTCATCCGAGATGACGATGAGTCTGCATACAGAAGGGAGGTAAAACAGCTGGCTCTCTGGTGCAGTCAAAACAACCTTGAGCTGAACATGCTCAGAACGGTGGAGATGATTGTGGACTTTAGGAGGAACACCCCAACAATGACCACCCTCACCATTCTAAACAGCACTGTGGCAGCAGTGGAGTCATTCAGGTTCCTGGGCACTACCATCTCACAGGACCTGAAGTGGGAAACCCACATTGACTCCATTGTGAAAAAGGCCCAGCAGAGGATGTACTTCCTTCGCCAGCTGAGGAAATTCAACCTGCCACAGGCGCTGCTGATACAGTTCTACTCAGCAGTCACTGAGTCTGTCCTCTGCACTTCAATAACTGTCTGGTTTGGTTCAGCTACAAAATCAGACATCAGAAGACTACAAAGGACAGTTCGGACTGCTGAGAGGATTATTGGTTGCCCCCTGCCCCCCCTTCAAGAACTATACACTTCCAGAGTGAGGAAAAAGGCTGGAAAAATCACTCTGGACCCCACTCACCCTGCCCACTACCTTTTTGAACTGTTGCCTTCTGGCCAATGCTTCAGAGCTCTGAGCACCAGAACCGTCAGGCACAGGAACAGTTTTTTCCCCCAGGAACAGTTAAATTGCCCCATTGAGCAATAACTATGTGCAATACACAGTTTAGTCTTTCTTATATTTATCCAACACATCCAGCCTCTCCTGCCATTTCATTCCTCTGAGAAAAAAAAAAACAAACAAAAAAAAAACATTTGCTCTGTACATAACAGATTTGTATTTACACTGTACTTAACAGATTGTATTAGATTTGCACTACCCATGTGTATTTGTGTATGTATGTATGTATGTGTGTCTGTACGTATGTGTATAATTATTTTTTATTTTTTATTATTATCTATGTCTTGCTGCTGTTTTTGTATTGTTTTTGTATTGTTGTACACTGGAAGCTCCTGTCACCAAGACAAATTCCTAGTATGTGTAAGCATACTTGGCAGTAAAGCTCATTCTGATTCTGATTCTGATGTTATTGTTGCCAGTGGTAACAAAATAATCTTGTAGACTGGAGTTTTTTAGTAAAGCAATAATGTAGAGAAATGTGAGGAAGTGAGAATTGTGTGACTGCTTTGTTCATTTAAACCTTACAAGAGCCTAACTTAGGGCCCCTTTCACCATACCCATAGAAAGTGGGAGAAAAAGAAGATACTTAAAAGCAAGAAAAGAGTAGGGAAGGAAGATGAGAGAGAGAGTTAGTAAGAAGGATTTACAGTATAAATCTCTTCTGGCATAAAGAATAATATAGTGTGGTGTAGTTGATTTCTCCTAAGGGTGTGGTTGGTGTTTGTGTGTGAGAGCGAGAATGTGTGTGAAAGTGTGTTGTCAACAGTGGCACTCTTTGCCTCTCTCCCAGTCATGCCTAATTGAACCCTGATTCAATTATCAAAGTGGTTAGGCAGAGAGAGGGAATTGATAGCAGGAAAGAAAGAGAGAGAGAGAGAGAGAGAACGTGAGAACACACTTCATTTCATTTAGAAAGACCAGCAGACTGCATTAGGTGTGTTCACAAACATCAGGTCAGAGCATTGACTGATTAGAGCAGAAAGTCACATGCACATCAGAGTTGTACATTCAGCATTTTGGTGTTTTAGAGCTGCCCCTGTCATTCAAACCAAACCACTGAGATGCTATGAGGATTATAGATGATTTTCTTTGTCGTAAATGTCTACTCAAACATAAATTATTAATTCTGTTTTTCGTATTGAGCTGATGCAGGATGACCTGGCAGAGGACTTGAGTAGAGAACAGCAGAGGAAAGAGTGAGATGTGTTCTGGCAGGATTGATACTTAAAGCTGAAGCATGTAATTTCTGGGCCACTAGCACCACTGAACAGCATTGCAAAAATAAAGTTTGTTTTCTAAATACAGAGGTCCATTAACACACAGATGCTATCAGCATAGATAGATAGACAGACAGACAGACAGACAGATTGCTAGATAGAGATCTATTTCATTAAAATATATTGCAGATGATACATGCATCCTTTTAGAAGATGCTCACATCCTTTCTTAAGTATTAATTTGGTCCTCGGAAATTATTCAGTATTCTAATTGGTCAGACTGACACAGAGGAGAGTGTTTTATATACTCTCTCTTCCCAGTCTCATGCCAGTTCTGCATAGTACGGGAGTTCAAGAAATTGATCCAGGACGCTACAAACCCAGATTTAGGAAGGCTTCCATTCTGAGAAGTCTGATGGTCTGAGTGGGCCGAGTACATACGCGCCCTCCACGACTGACAAAAGGCAAATAAAAAGGCAGAGAAAAGGCAGAGAAAATCAAAGAAAAACACTATTCGGATGGGATGATGTTTGGATGACAGTTCCTAACATAAGATGTCTGTCATTCCATGTACTCAATTGTGCAGGATTGGGATTTCTGTAGTTTTTTACTAAAGTGTCTATTTGTGGATAAGGGCATTATAAGTTATAAGGTCATGTGCTCTGGATGGGCATACATAACAAATGCCTTTGAGATAAAACTTGTATATGGGATATAATTATATCATTATGTAAATAATTAGGGGAGGATCACACCTGACACTGCTACTGTAGCCAATAGAGTGGCTGTTCTGTGTAGTCCATGGTGAGACTAATAAGATGAGTATTTTTATAATGGATGGGATGCCAGCAGCATCCCACCAACTGTTATTTTACCCAAACTTTAAAAAGTGGTAACCCCACCTAAAGGATATTTTTCTTCTGGATCTAACCATTAAAAATCTTAATGTAGTCAGTGCAGAAAGTTGGCTAAAAGGTCTAAATCCATAATTAAATAGCACCAGGCAGTGCAGCTGTAAATTTAGCTTTAGTTACTTTATTTGATGAAGGGATGAGGTTATGTGAGAAAACAGTTGTCAAGTAACCTAAAATGTGTTTCATGTGGTAAATTAACTGGTTTTATTTAAGTAAAAAATTTCATTTGTTTTGACTACATCAACCTGACAATAGGGATGTGCCCGAACCCGAATACCTTATTCGAAAAGACACGAACAATGACTTCAAAACGAATAACGGATTAATCCGAATAATATAAAAAATATTTGTATGACTGATTATCCAAGAGGCACAAGGATAAAGCGACATTTAATAAACATATACAAAATTACAACGCATTTATGAATCTGTGCAACCACTATTTCTAAAGTGTAAACCTTAGGAATGAAAATGTGCACGTTATGATTTCAAATCGGATGGGCGCGGTCTCGACTCCGCTTGCGGTCTCTGTTTATTGTGCGCATCTGGAGCTTATCAAGTGTATAATTAAGATACGACATCATATACACTTTCCACTTCTTGAAATGTCTATGTTAATGTATCACATGATTCACACATGATTCCCATGTATTCATTTGTAGCCTAAACCTGAGCATGATGTTAAATTCCTGACCTGAAGAGATGATTTCACGTCGGAGCCTGTCTATCCTTCTTTTAAAGTTGACCAAAAATATATATTTTTTTATTTTCTCCCCTTTTCTCCCCAATTTGGAATGCCCAATTCCCAATGCGCTTTAAGTCCTCATGGTGGCGTAGTAACTCGCTTCAGTCGGGGTGGCGGAGGATGAATCCCAGTTGCCTCTGTGTCTGAGACAGTCAATCAGTGCATCTTATCACGTGGCTTGTTGAGCGCGTTACCGCGGAGACATTGCGCGTGTGGAAGCTTCACGTTATTCCCCGCGGCATCCACGCACAACTAACCACGCACCCCTCCGAGAGTGAGAACCACATTATAGTGACTACGAGGAGGTTACCCCATGTGACTCTACCCTCCCTAGCAACTGGGCCAATTTGGTTGCTTAGGAGACCTGGCTGGAGTCACTCAGCACACCCTGGATTCCAACTCGCGACTCCAGGGGTGGTAGTAAGTGTCAATACTCACTGAGCTACCCAGGCCCCCAAAGTTGACATCAGCAATTAAGGAAATTATCTGGTTGACTTTATTCTGAATTGTTTTATTTTTTTATTTAAATGCGCCATAGGAAAATTCCTCCTTATGTAAAACGAAGAAACTGAAACATGCTCCGTCTTCTTTTTTCTACTTCTTTAAACTGTGCTACCTCTGGTAAGGCACTATATACATTTTACATTATTATTTTTATTATCATTAGTATTATTTAACTTAATAATGGTGTCTTATCATAAAAATTCCTGATAGATTTACGGGACTTTCACCTGTTTTTAGGCTATATTGGTTTTATTTTAATTTACTTTAATGTTTGAATTTGTATTTATTATTCACCGCAAAATGTGTGCTTGACATTTCACATTTTGCTTGACACCTCCTGCCTTCAGATTAATGTTATTATACATTTATATTTATATTTTTTTAATAATAGTTGTATAATAATAATAATAATAATAAAAATAATAATTATTATTATTATTATTAGGCTATTATTTTGAAAAGGCATATAAAATGCATATTTTATTAATAGGAACTATAAATGTAAGAGTGACTTTAAAAATTGGGCAATTAATTTACTTTCTACACACTTCCGGTTTAAGCCCCACCCACACCCGGTTCTGTCCAAATACAGAGACAGATACAGATAATTTTGTCATATGAACAGATACGGATACAAATACAGATAATGGCTTCGCTGCACACCCCTACCTGACAAATTAGGTTACACAAAAGAATGCAATTTTAATGGGCTAGATCAAGTAGAAATAGATCCATCATTACAGGTTATCACACTTTTTTCAGTGAATCCACAAAGTACGTCTGTGAAATACCTCCTCAGGGAAAACTAGTCCGAATAGGGCTCAAGAGACTATTTTGACATCTAGTCTGAATAATTTTGGGAACCGGTGTTCTCAATAGCACAATAGTAGCTTCCTATGACACGTGTTGATAAAGCTCTGAACTGCAGTTATGAACCACTGGATTAATTTTAAAATAGTGCCCCACCCATAAAATATTGCTGACACAACGTATTGAAATGCAGGGGTAAAAATATGTGAGCAGCAGTTTGTGTGTACGTGACTGTACTGGGCCAGTAATGTTGGAGCTGTGTTTGAAGAATGATCGCTGTAGCCTTTAGATGTTGAGCCCCAGAGGGGCGTTGGCCTTCACCGCTACTCCCAGTGGATGACAACTTGCAAATAATGGCTGCTTATTGATCTCCATGTTCCCTCTCTCTCATGCTCTCTCCCTCCTTTCCTCTCTCTGTCTGTCTCTATAATCTAATGTGAACCTGATGAACCGTTGCAGAAATTTGTATTAGTCATTTCACTTTCTCTTTAGCCTGCAGTCACTCCAGTGACCTGTGTTATATGTGGTAATAGCCAAGACAGTAACAGTGACCCAGTGACCCTGCCCACCCACTTTATCTCTACCAGATAGTCATATGACTAATCTAGTCATGTGTGTGTTTAAAGCATGCTTGTTTATCTCTGTTTGATTTCAGTCATGCTACATACCCAGTATCCCTTACAAAATGTACTGTGTTACTATTGTTTTCTGTAATGTTTTGAACATTGTTGTAATTCTGCAAATTTAACTTGTCATCAAGGAAAATATTTTCTAGCTGGCTAACACAGATGTTGTTTTGTTTAAATTCCGAGAATTACTTGTGACAGTCTTAGAAGCATCAGTAAGAATATTTTAAAAAATTACATTAATTACCATTCAATAGTGCTGAACTATTTGGACAACTAATTTGATTGTGATTATTTTGAAAAATATTGTGATTGCGATTTGAACTATGATATGATTACTTACATAAAAAAACAAAAACAAAAAGAAACTGGTAAGTGTTTTTTTTTTTTTTTTTCTCAAAATTAAGTCATGGGCAAACATGCTCTACCTCCAGTAGAAATACTGTTCAATAAAGAGTGTTCACACAAAAAGAACCAGACTAAATAAATAAAAGATAAAATAAAAATATAAGTAAAACATAGCGGGAAAAAAATGATTAATCTGTTCACTGTGTATCTGTTTTTGCCCACTTTGTGATGGGGTCTCAGCCTCAGTCATTTTTCATCATTATTTTTTGGAAAAATATATAAATAAGAAATATTTTTTGGTTTACTATTAGCAACAACAACAATTATTATTTGTATTATTATAAAACGGTATCATACTGTATTTATGTAATAGTCTCTTAACCTGCATGCGGCTTAGCTATGCTGGCTTTTATTTTGGCGAAAGCTTTTATTTTGGAGGTAGACTGAAGGAAGTTGTAGAGTTTACAATTGCCTTGGCTTTTAATGCAGAAAAATGCTCTCATCCACTCTTCTGTCCACAAAAAACAATTGTTATTAGCTTACTTTAGATTTGGACAGTAACTTTTAGTGACCAAGCATGTTTTAAATTATGCAAATGTGCAATTAGTTCATTAGAGCGCTGTGAATTTTGCACGCTCAGCTCTTTAGTCTCACGTGTGCTTATTTGAGTATGTGGAACACTACAGAGAATAGAGCTGCATATATACAGTAAGTGCATTGAACAGCGCATGCAGACTACCTATTTATTTAATTTTATTACACAATGCTTTGGAATATTAATTTCTAATATGTCAATGCCACCTAGCGGTCTGATATCTCTGATTAACAACAGCACATCTGGGGATTAAAATGTATCAGATTGGTCATCCGGGTATTGCAAGTCATCTTTCTTACTTCTCGGATCACTGAGCAATCTCTACAGGTAAGTTAAAACAATTTCAACTCAAATCAATGTTTCATGTCCATTTATTTATTTATTAGTCAAATAGTCAGATGGTCATTATTTACCAAAAAAATCGCAAACCGAAGGTGGAATTCAGCTGTTCAGCAATTTCTTCCTTCACACATATTTACATAATTTCAATGCAAATCAATCTTTTATGTCCATTTATTTATTTAATTGGTCCATAGGAATGTAATATGCTGAATTATGTACAGTCAGCTGGTTGTTATTGCAAAATAAACCCCTTTAGGGTGATACAAGACCACTCCGCTTCGGGTGGAGTCCTGATCACCCTGTCTAGCTTTATTTTGCAATAACAAACGGCTGACTGTAAGCTATCTCTTACAAATCACACCTTTTGCAGTTTGATAATCACACTACGTCATTGTCAGGGTTTGTGCAGGGAAGAGGTGAGAGAGTGGGGATCCAAATGCAGAACTTTAATAGTAAACAAAAGAACAAAAGGTAAATATTTAAAGAAGAAAGAAACACAAACACTACAGCAATATGCTGGCTTACAACACTCTACATACAAACAAGAACCCACAAAGGAACAAGAGGACATATATATACACACAAGGACTAACAAGACGATGAGGAACACCTGATACAATTAGGGCAATGGAACAGGAAGACAGACATAACAGAGGAAAAACTTCAAACTAAGAGTCTCTTGGGGGGAAAACAAGAATGACATGACGTGACAGTCATATTGTGATTTAAATTTTATTTTGATTAATTGTTCAGCCCTACCAGTCAGTTATGGTTTGCATCATATGCCATCAGAGTGTTTATGAATATAGCGCCATGGAGTTTAAATTTGCTATTATTGCGAAAAAAAAGTATTACTGTTGAGCCCTGGACAGTTATTGTTACTACTGTAAAAGTGTTGTGACAGTATTAAGCCCTGTACACACATGCAGCGACAAAGCGACCTCCTCTCATTTAATTTCATTGAGAGCTGGCGACACTTGTTCACTGGAGCTCACGTCACCCATCTCCTATGAGATAATGGAGTCGAGTAGAGCAGGCGAGACAGAGATGTTTCTGTGAGCGATTTCATTGTTCTGTTTGATTCGCCTGTAACCACATGCATGGATATAATAAAAAACAATGCATAGAAAAGAAACTGATAGATCATTCATCTTACTAATGATATGATGCATTGAGCACTGCTGCAGCCAGGTGATATAAAAACACTCCCCTGCAGTAGAAAACTACTTTGTTAAAGTAGAGTGATCTCTTTGTTTCACTGGCAAATGCCTCAGCTGTGATCAGATTTTCAAAAGATATTTCAAAATTCAAAAGTTTGTTCATTAGTAACATAAAACACTGCCTTACAAAGACAAATAGGGACTGTATGCTACTGACAATATTTATTATTTTATTTAATTGTCAAATTAAATCTGTGAATGATGTACAAGAAAGGGAGAGAGTCAATCACCTCACTGATCTCTGCCTGCATCACCTTGGTATTGATGGACTAAACTCTTGAAATGGAATACATAGACTATCATTTAATTGCCAACAAAAACCTTCATCAGCCAACTAACAAAGGACAATGCATCAATTTGAACTTCTGCAGTTAATCCAGGATGGACTTCCAAGATATTAGTCATTAATCTTACAGTTAATTAAAAATTTTTTTTTTTTTTTTTGAAACACCTAAACACTTACTTAGTTTACTAATCTTAAACCATGACCTGCACTGCACATAAATAACTAATATTGCCATTATATTCATGCTGTTTAGCCAGAGGGGAAGTGGCTCCCACAGTGAGCCTGATTTCTCCCAAGGTTATTTTTCTCCATTAACCAACATCTTATGGAGTTTTGTGTTCCTTGCCACAGTCGCCTTCAGCTTGCTCACGGGGGTTCTAAATACAATTATTATATAATTTTTATACACATTTTACAATTTAATCAAACTACACAATGATCACTGTAAGACTTTATTGATAATACGGTTTCATTTTTTGTTAATGCAAGATTTCCTGTAAAGCTGCTTTGAATCAATGTGTGCTGTGAAAAACACTATACAAATAAAAATTACTAAATTAATATTTCTCTCTCAGTCTAGAAGATTTTTTGCACATTTGATTGGAATACTGGGGCCATATCCAAAACTTTCTATTTTTGTCAGCAAAGAGTGGGCAGAGGGCAATTTTAGGGTGAATGTGATGAGAATGCCTCAACTCCCACTGCAGGGACATTCCTCTGTGCCCTGCAGAAAGAGAGAGAGAGTGGAAACCAGTGCAGAATTAAAGGACTGACAGGGCAGTTGGGCAGGGCACAGGAGTGTTGTGGTACTGGAAGGGGAGTTGTGAGGAGGATCACACAATGACTCTCTCTTTCAAACGGAACAAAGAGGCCACAACCACTAATGCAGTTCAGCTTGTTGATGGTACACAGCTGGTGTGTGTGTGTGTGTGTGTGTGTGTGTGTGTATGAGAGAGAAGGAGGAAGAGAGAGGGAGCGAAAGAGGAAGGAAGAGAAGGAGAGGGAGACAGATCACACAGTATATTTAGCTATAGCCTATTGACCGTGATGTCATTTTCCACAGTGCATTGTAATGTCATAGTGAGAGTAAAGCTGGCTCTACACTAGCAGACTCAGAACAACTCGATTTGGGTGGGGGGTGTCACACTTAGTGACTGTTTTCGCTGATCTTGCCCTCCTAGTTGGTGAGCCTGTCACACTTACTGATTAAAAACGGAGGAGAGGTGTCACAGTTAACGAATGCTGTTGAATTTTCTCAACACTTCACTGTCACGCCCCATTTTCACAGCCAATCAACCTGAAGCTTTTGAATACACAGGTATTTTTCAATATTACTCCAAGAGTCTGTAGCATCTGCTTTGTTTGGTTGTTTGTTAAAGACATGTTCAATTGAGAATACATAGCAAAAAAATTGCATCCTTTTCTTTCACACATTTATTGTCACATTGTGCAAAGAGCTGGGCAACAAACGTTTGTATTCAAAAGTATATCAAAGCACCATGAACTAAAATAAAACAAAAGTACAAACTTGTAAGGAATGCATATTTATACATAATATTATATAAATGTAGTCTACAATATATTTATATAATCTAAAGCTGTATACAAATATAAAGGTTATGTTTATATTATATAAAATAATATAAGACCCAAATATTAAATGTAAAGGGTTTTACACATTTATAGTCATGTTGTGCAAAGATCTGGGCAGCAGAAATGTTTTTCATTTAATAGTCTGCCATGGTATGACACATTAGATATGTCATACAAACATACAGTACTTGTTGACTCCAACGAGCAATAAGCTCCCTTACAAAAAGTTCATGACAAATTTGCAGCAAATTCTCCACTGATAATCTTCACATGCAAATGAGCTTTGCGGCAAACTTGCGGAAAATTGTTGATGGGTCACCACTAATGGTGAAGAGCTGCACACATCTGGAAAACATTTGCGGCAAATTGCTAGCTCATTTGCTTGTGAAAATAATGAGCGGCAAACTTGCGGCAAGTTTAGGTTTTTTGTAAGGGCTTATCATCCAAATGCAGATTCGGTCGGCAAGGTTATATTTTAAAACGGACCAAAACTGGAAAATTTATGTTGTGGTTATTTTCATCCGTCATTAGTTGCTTTTGCATTATTTCGGCATTGAAAAGTACCAGTATCACGGAGCTCGTTCTCTCTCTTCTTCCTGTGTCTGTTCTGCCGCATTCCAAAAGAAGTTACTGTGAAGATGGAGCAATTTTTCCATGTGAAAGTGCGTGATTGTTTATTTATCCGATCGAGGCTTGTCGTAGAACACATGTCCACATGAAGCTTTCAGTGAGTAAAGAAATGCATCCAATTAAAACAGACTGCTGTGGCTCATTTTAGTGCAAGAAAAAAGCTTGGTGAAAGAATCTGAGTGTGATGAAAACATTCACATCAGCTTGACGTCTTGTCTGTTCTTCAGTAAAAGAAGAAGCTAACTGGTCACTTGATGAGAACACAAGACCCGCCTCAGTCTTTGAAGCCATTAACTCAGCAGGGAGTCACGACAGTCAAGTGATTAAAACTTCCCGCTGAGAGATGCTTATACGTGCTCTGTCTCCCTCTGCCTGGCTGGTGATTATGTTAATTAAGCTAACACCTGAAAATCATTGGAAAAATCGGCTAGTGAGATGCCGCTTTAAGGTTTGTGTACGCCAGTGTTTATATGGAGTCTGTACCTGTACTCTCAGTATTCTGTATGAGTGTGTGGAGTGTATGTGTTATGTTTTCTTGTGTTCTAGTGCTGGATTAATTCTTCCGGCTTGATGGTGGAACAAGGCCAAATTGCCCTTATCATAGAGCTGCTTCAATTCATATGCTATCAGCCACTGAGCCATGGACATATTCTAAGTGTGTTGGTTTTTCCTTAACAGGCTGAAAACTTGTTGAGCTCAATGTCATGACACAAGAAATGCAGTTTCTGTAATTTTGCCATGTGACACACACACATGCATTGTACACACAATCATGGTTACTTAGCTATTTAAAGGACATACCACAGACATTTTATTGTTATAAATAGCTAATCATAATGACTACAGACTAACCCTACCCACTACCCCTAAAAGAAAACTTTAGAAAGCATTTTAATAATAAAACAAAACTATTATCTGTGCATAGTTTCAAAATGAGAACATCCCCAACCCTTACAAAAAAATCCGGAGGTGCCGCTAACTTGCTGTAAACTTGCCGCAAATTCGCCATTCGAGCTTTGCAGCAAACACTTCATTGTTGCCAAAGGTTTGCTGCAGGTTCACCACTACCCGTGAAGAGCTGCAAACTTCTGGCAAACATTTGCGGTGAATAGCAAGCTCATTTGCACGAGAAAATAATGAGCTTGGCGAATTTTCTGCAAGTTTGCCAGAACTCTAGATTTTTTTGTAAGGGAAAGGAAGGTTTTGCCATATTTAACTAATTTATGCAGACGAAAAGGGTCAAAAACACACACTTTAATAGAGTCTCAACCTTTACCCCACAAACACAAACTTACCTCTTGCTTTCTCTCTGTTTGTGTTATGGGATGAGATGTTTTTCCCTGGGGAAGCAGGTCCAGGCAGGTCGGGATTGGAGCCTGGGACTTGCCTGACTGGAGCATCTGATGTAAATACAAGCTGAGCGTAGGGTAACAAAGTGGCGGCCTGAGAGCAGGGAAGACAGTTCTCCTAACTTATTTTTGTCATTCCCTAACTATGCATGTTTATCCTCTCCTGTTCTATTCTTCTTCAGTAATCCATTGGAATAAATTTTTTAGTTCTGGAAAGTTTTTCCAAAGAAGCCACATTCTGCTCTTCAGTCAGGACCACTTCCATCACATGAAAACTAACTTGAATACTTTATTGATTGTACACATTTAAGCATCTGTTGGCGGTATGGTTCTGTCCTGGGCAAACTCCCCATCCATCCATGCAGCCATGCATAGATGGAGCAGGGAGAGCAGTGAAAAAAGCATTGTTTATCCTCCACAATTTAGATGCTAGGCTCAACTTTGTTTATAATCAAACACCTGCAAGGCAAACGGTTGTTTCTTTTTATGTCACTGTCTGTGTGTTGAACAGTGGTAAGGTTCTTTGTGGTTGGAAGTAGTAGATATATTTTACATCGAACTTTGGCATAGTTCACACTGCTGTTCATCAGGATGGGCAAACTTTACTAAAAATTATATTTGGGTGATTATATGGTGTTCTCATGGTCGTGACATTAGTATCATCATTATATCTGAATGACCCATTTTCACATCTATGGCCCCGTTTACACCTAGGATGGACCCTTTTCACAGACCTGTGATGGCACTTTTCCGCCTTATTTAGCAGCGAAAATCTAGCAGACATTTTTATATTTGCAATTTTTAATTATTTAATGTAAACGTATAACATTACACTTTGTATTATATAACCCTGTAATTAGTTTTAAAAAACAAGTCAACCGAAGATGCAGTGAAGTTTCTAATACAGCTGCCGAGAGAGTGACAGTAAATCTGTCATCTTCTCTATTCTGAATGTAGTAATACATCGCTCTCTATTTTTTCTTCATTTGGAATATTGTGGAAACATAAAAGTTCTTTTAAAAATCTTTTAATGTTGGACCAAATGTGTAAGCAAAAACTACATTTGGCGTGGTCTCCCATTCACTCACCATTATCAGAGTTTACTCTGCAATCGTTTACTTCCGCATTCCAAAACCCTGAAGTGTGAAAAAGGCCCGATAAGATGCATTTTGGGCAATACGTTTGAAACAGGACAATGCTAAAGACAGGTGTAAAGTAAACAGCATTCAAAACCTTTTGAGATTTGCCCACTTCAACCACATTTGGAGGTGGCTGAATGTTGTCAAAAATGCATGTGACCACATTGGGCTCATAGTGTAAATGCTCATCCATTCAAATGCATTCGAACAGCAGCAAAGCACCGCCTAATCACCTGTCAATCAACCTCTGCACTAATACAAGAGGTTTAAACTTTGCCGGTTACATGTGGATTTAAAAGGAAATAATCATCTGATCTGAAATTTTTAAAAAGTGCCTTCACACAGTATACAGTATATACTGTACATGCACAAGAACTTCACAGAACTGCAGCAGTTTGTCTGATATCAACATGCATTACATAAATGAGAAGCACACTCCTCTGAAGCTAAGTTGATACAGGTACTCCACTAAAATAAATGAGAGTTCTGCTCTAAACATCATGTTTGTGCTTACATAGATTAAAAAAAAAAAATAAATTATTAAGGGAAACAGTTTTTTGGACTTATCTTTTTTTATTTTACTATTTTGTAGATCAGAGAATCAGAGACCCTCCCCTCGAAGTCCGAACACAAAATTGTGACCAGGTGTAATCAGTGTTGTGTCTCATCTGTCCACTTGTGATCAGATTGCCCAAAATGCATCTTAAAACCTGGTGTAAATAGATACCAGAGTAATATCAGAGTATGTCTAAATGGCACATCCAACTCTTTTTTTATTCAAAAGAGCAAGCAAGGTCCAGTTTTCCTTGACATGTGCCTTATAACAATTCTCAACCATTTCTGACCTTTCTTTATTGGTGAATCATCTCTCCTTGATCTTCACCTTGTTTCTTCTTATTGTTAATGCTGTCTTGTTTATTATTTCTAATTTTCACATTCTACCATACATCTGTCTGCTCTGTCTATCTCTTCAGCTACTTTCTCACACTCTTTCTCAAGATCACTCACTCTCTCTCTCTCTCTCTCTCTCTCCTTTGACTTACTGCCTTATTTGGTTATCTGTCAGCTGAATACATCTATGAATACACATTTTTCTCTCTAGCTCTTTCTCCTTCCAGTCTCTCTCTGAGCTGTTAGTGTAGGTCTGTCGGAGTGTAGCTGAGGGGTTATAGTATGGACACGGCTGCAGCCACATCACTTAATGTCAGCTCAGATCTGTAGAGCATGATGCATCTTATGTGTTTCTTATGTTTTCAGACTAGAAGGAGTGGGAGTGTTATAGTAGACAGTTGTAAACAGTAACTGGACCTTAAAGGGATAGTTCACTCAAAAATGAAAATTCTGTCATCATTTACTTACCCTCATGTTGTTCCAAACTCATAAGACTTTCTTTCTTTTGTGAAATGCAAAAGATGTTAGGAAAAATTACAGTCTCAGACAAATTAGTGACTGACAGCTTCCAGCTAACTATGAATTCCTGGTCAGACATAAGAAAAAGAGAGAGAGGATGAAGTGCTGCCCACGTCTGTAATCAACATTTGCGTGACTCCACTCCACACAGCCAACCCGGGTCTGCTAACATGAATCTCACATGGTAACATCAAGAGGCCAGGAGGACAAAGCAATCTATCCAAGCATTCATAAACACACACTCACAGACTGGATCTCTGCACAGCCATTACAAACAACAGGAAATCACACTGATGAATTGATAGTGACGACCATGATAAATATTTTCAAAACAGGCCTGGATCTTTGTGTGCATTTATGTGTGAGAATCTGTCATTTTTAGGAACGTAAACTAAAATTATCTGTAGATGAGTACCAGTATGCATATTTAAGTGTTGGGTATTATTCAGTAAGGATACTGAGACTTGTATTATTTAAAAACCAGTAGAGGTTTGAAATCTGTTTTAAATTAGCTGTTACCTGTTCAGAGCTGGGCTATTTTGTTCTTGTTGAGTGCCATTGTTATTTAGGAAGGCACTGCCATATTCTCAGGATTCAGCAATACAACAATATATTATAGCTGTGTGCAGGTTCAAAATGAACTATTCCAAAGTGCCAAATGCAAGTAAAAACTGGCTTTAGAGATTAAATCAAACTAAGTCACTCAATAGTTGTCTGATTACTTTTTTAGGAACTCTAACATAATACATGGTTTAAATTGAATTGTGGCCCTCACTGATGAAAATGATGTATGCGCTGGGATTTGTGCATCTTCAAAAACTCATCATGTGGTAATGTGGAATATTCCTTGCATTAAGCAACCAAAACAAGAATATCTGAAGAATACAGTATATGAGGTCTTTACATTTTTGTGACAGGTGCAGTTTCACCAAGAGACAGAGACTGGCTTATCATATATATGACTGGCTTATCACTCTTCTCGTCTCCTCTCCTCCAAGGCTCATACAGGAAAAACACCATCATGAGCATCACATGATCAGTTTGTAGCAGATGACAGTAAACAGAGTGCAAATTCATATTGTAGCGCGAGGCAATACACTGTACATACTTATTTAATTAAATAGCATCCTTTTGCAGTTTCATAATCACTTTGAGTCACGTAGCGATCAGCTTTTCAAGAGGTGGAATCTGCTGTCTTAACGTCAGAGCTCCTAGTTCTAAATAACACAGAAACACTTCAAAATAAAAGCTCAGTTAAAATAAAAGCCAAATTTATAAGAAAAAAGTATGACAGGAATATATCACTACTGTAAAGTTATGTAATATTTACTGTAATACTGCTACTGTTACTACTACTACTACTAATAATAATAATAAATGTGTAGTAATTGTATTATAATTAAGAAGTGTCTAACATATGTGATGCTCTGTTATGCAGCATTTTATTTGACAAAATATAACTCCAATGTCGTATTTTGGATTATGCTGTGAGGTTTGAATATAAGCAGTTCATTTGATAAAAAAAAAAAAAAAATATGTTGAAAATTGTTATATTTTCATTTGATTAAAGTTTTAATGAATTAGGGGGGCCTGGGTAGCTCAGTGTGTATTGACGCTGACTACCACCCCTGGAGTCGCGAGTTCGAATTCAGGGTGTGCTGAGTGACTCCAGCCAGGTCTCCTAAGCAACCAAATTGGCCCGGTTGCTAGGGAGGGTAGAGTCACATGGGGTAACCTCCTCGTGGTTGCGATTAGGGGTTCTCGCTCTCAGTGGGGCGCGTGGTAAGTTGTGCGTGGATTGCGGAGAGTAGCATGAGCCTCCTGTGCTGTGAATCTCCGCGGTGTCATGCACAACGAGTCATGTGATAAGATGCGCGGATTGTCTCAGAAGTGGAGGCAACTGAGACTTGTCCTCCCACACCCAGATTGAGGTGAGTAACCACGCCACCACGAGGACCTACTAAGTAGTGGGAATTGGGCATTCCAAATTGGGAGAAAAGAGGATAAAATAAAAATAACAAAAAATAAAAAAGTTTTAATGAATTCATGTATTTAAACACCATTTTGATGATAAAATTTATATAAACTCAGCGTTCAGAAAAAATAAATAAAATACAGGTATCGTACTCTGTACCGGTGAGTACCAAAAACAAAGTATGGGTACTTGTACTCGTTCTCGAAAAAATGGTACTGGGACATCCCTAATCTAAAATAAATTTAATTGAGTTTTAGACATAACTAAGTGAATATGAACGCTGATTTGTTGAAAAAAGTAAACAAAATGTACATGTATGAATTGTTAGTCTGCTTTCAACAGCAACGTCAGACTCTTAGTTTTATAGAGATAATTTAAAACAGTATATGTATTATCCATCCATTTTCTATAGCTGCTTGTCCTCTGTACACTGAAAACAATGATGAGTTGGATTTACTTAAAATATATACGTAGCATTTTTGCATCACACTTTTTAAGCAAATTAAGGTCATTTTAAGTCAACTTAGCTGGAAAACCTTTGTTAGAAATTCATAAATGTATGAGATCATTCAACTTCCTTAAAAAATTCACACCAAAAAGATTTAACAAATAATATCAAGTTGTTTCAAAGTAATATTTAAGCTAAACTTAACTAGAAAACCTATACATATATGTATGTGTGTGTGTGTGTGTGTGTGTGTGTGTATATATATATATATATATATATATATATATATATATATATATATATATATATATATATATATATATATATATACATATACATATACATCACACACACACACACACACACACACACACACACTGGCGGCCAAAAGTTTGGAATAATGTACAGATCTTTCTCTTATGGAAAGAAATTGGAAATTTTATTCACCAAAGTGGCATTCAACTGATCACAATGTATAATCAGGACATTAATAACATGAAAAATTACTATTACAATTTGAAAAAAATGTTCAGAACTTCTTAAAATACTTCAAAGAGTTCTCATCAAAAAATCCTCCACGTGCAGTAATGACAGCTTTGCAGATCCTTGGCATTCTAGCTGTCAGTTTGTCCAGATACTCAGGTGACATTTCACCCCACGCTTCCTGTAGCACTTGCCATAGATGTGGCTGTCTTGTTGGGCACTTCTCATGCATCTTACAGTCTAGCTGATCCCACAAAAGCTCAATGGGGTTAAGATCCATAACACTCTTTTCCAATTATCTGTTGTACAATGTCTGTGTTTCTTTGTCCACTCTAACCTTTTCTTTTTTTTTTCTGTTTCAAAAGTGGCTTTTTCTTTGCAATTCTTCCCATAAGGCCTTTACCCCTGAGTCTTCTCTTTACTGTTGTAAACTGGTGTTGAGCGGGTAGAATTCAATGAAACTGTCAGCTGAGGACATGTGAGGCGTCTATTTCTCAAACTAGAGACTCTGATGTACTTATCCTCTTGTTTAGTTGTACATCTGGCCTTCCGCATCTCTTTTTGTCCTTGTTAGAGCCAGTTGTCCTTTGTCTTTGAAGACTGTAGTGTACACCTTTGTATGAAATCTTCAGTTTTTTGGCAATTTCAAGCATTGTATAGCCTTCATTCCTCAAAACAATGATTGACTGATGAGTTTCTAGAGTTTCTTTTTTGCCATTTTTGCCAATATTGATCTTAAGACATGCCAGTCTATTGCATAGTGTGGCAACTCAAAAACAAATACAAAGACAATGTTAAACTTCATTTAATGAACCAAATAGATTTCAACTGTGTTTGATATAATGGCAAGTGATTTTCTAGTACCATATTAGCAATTTAGGATGATTACGCATGGATAAGGTGTTGGAGTGATGGCTGCTGGAAATGGGGCCTGTCTAGATTTGATCAAAAATGACTTTTTTCAAATAGTGATGGTGCTGTTTTTTACATCAGTAATGTCCTGACTATACTTTGTGATCAGTTTAATGCCACTTTGGTGAATTAAATTAAAGTACCAATTTCCTTCCAAAACAGCAAAATCTGTACATTATTCCAAACTTTTGGCTGCCAGTGTATGTTACATCAACTTCTTTTACTTAAAGTATATCATACCAATATGATTAAACAAATAATGGCAAGTAATTTTTAAGCTTTTCAAATACAGCTTATTTACAATACCATGGTTAATTCATCATGTTGAACCAACATAAAATTAGATTGATATTTTTTAAAACCTACAAATATACTGGTCTTCTCCTTGCAATCATCTAGAACAAAGTCCTGAAATGAACACCACAAAGACAATTAAAACATAAACATGTTCTTTATTTATAGCAATGTGCAACGTGAGCAGTATGGGAAATGTCTCAAGTTAAATGACAACAGATTACAGTATTTAAAAAAGTTCATTTCACAAATTTAACTTGTTTAATTCCACTGCCACCTTCCTGATTAATGCATCTCCAACATTAATAACACAAACAAATTTCTCATGAACATCCTTTGAATGTTTGATTCAGTACATGTTAGGCCTGGTTAACAGCAACTGTGACATTGTTAATTACCTCAGAAAATAATTGACTTGTACCTTATTTAAATAATTGTGGTTTCAGGAAGGCACACGCAATGGAAGTGAATAGTTTCTGTCAATAAACATTAAAATTAGTGCCCGACCGATATATCAGTCAGCCGATATTAGCCTTTCACCAATATATCGGTATCGGGGTATATTTTACCGGTATGCGCCGATATGAAAACTTTTTTCAGAACATATAATGCAGAAAACAATGCTTTAGAATTGGTGACATTATGTAGTTTGTCAGGCAGAGCGTGCTCTGTCTCCATTGTTTACAGAGCTGAACTGGCAGTGGCTCTGCAGACAGGGTGGAGTTAAACGGTACGGAGTTGAGCTGTGTGTTGGTAAGTTGCTAACTAGTTTGTGAAATACATACTGGAAAGTTAATAAACAATGACCCCATCATTTTCTCTCTTCAATATTACTAATATAAGGTTAACCCTGTCCCTGACAACCATGTCACTCATGTCTGTTTGCTGTTAGCCAGCTATAGTTTGTCAGTGCAGTAAGTAATGTAGCAGATTGAAAAGTAAACATCAGAGCATCTTTTTGCAGCTCAGCAGACAACGGTGCGGTGGTGGATTGTGTGTGGTGGGTGTTGATTTCATGCTATGTTGTTACCTAGTTGGTTGGACGCAATGCTGAAAAGTAAAATAAACAATGTCCGTCTTTTACTCTCCGTGACAACGAGCTTATAGCTAACTAGCTATTCACGTAGCTACTTTCATTGTTGTCAGCTGAGTGGAAGCTAATGTGTAAACATGTATTCACCAAACTGTTTTGTTCAAGATTCACAGTTTGGTACCCCCTTCAACCGAACAATTCCAGTCATTGCATTTACATAATGTAATATTTAAAAGTCTGGTTTTCCACCATTGAAAGTTTCCCCTGAACTTGTATAGCATTATACAGTGTAACACCGCTGCCGCTGTTTCTCTTGACTCGGCAGTATTAATATAGTCAGCATCTGACTGATACTAAACAGTACTGATGTTTATTTAGCTATTTATTTTATTTTTATTTATTCTTTATTTTAATGGTCAGCATTTGACTGATACTAAACAGTACTGATGTTTATTTAGCTATTTATTTTATTTTTATTTATTTATTTTAATGGGCAGCAATTGACTTATACTAAACATACAGTACTGATGTTTATTTAGCTTTTTATTGTATTTTTATTTATTCTTTATTTTCTCGTGTTCATTTCTAGAATTTGTTGACAATGTATAATAATAATGTCAAATATTCTTTGATAAAAATATTTGTTTAAGAAAGCAGCCTTCTGAGTACCTTTGCATAGTCATATCGGTGCAAAATCTGTACACAATCCATATAGAAAAGGTCTGTTTTCATTCTAGCTAAAAAATTAACTATATCGGTAATCTGTGAATTTGCTATCTCTAAAATCGGTATCGGTCTCAAAAATCCCATATCAGTCAGGCTCTAATTAAAATACACACTGTTTCAAAAGTATAGACACTAAATGATTGTTTGTTAAAATGTTAGAATCACTGACCGGGATTACTATTACAGCCAATCAAGTAGTAATATTGGAAATAACTACAACCTAGGGCTGGGCGATATAGTTAAAAAGTGTATCACGGTATAATGTTTCATATCATTCGGTATCGATAATTACTGATACATTTTAATAACCTTTTTTAAACAAAGACCAGTAAAAAAGGTTTGAATTTAACCACTGTATTTTTAATTTACCCACTCTATTAAGGCAAACAAAAAAATAATTTTAGTTTTAACAGTCAAAAACAAAATTTAATTTAAACAAATATCTTCTTTTTATATCTTATATGAAGATTAAATAAATAAGTGTTATATCATTGTATCGTTTGGAGGATTTCTCATAAGGCATTGTTGCCGAGTACATCTCCAACGTGGACTGCTTATGGGTTGTTTGTTGAGGTGAGGTAGATGTAGGTCGTGGCAGACGAAATGCTGCATATTCCAAAGTGTGGAATCAGTTAAGGTGATGAAATAAGTTGCTTGTGTTTCCGTACTTGGCCGGGACATTTTTTGCCAGTAACAGCCAATCATCGAGGTAGTTTCAAGAACCGCATCAATGCACTTCGTGAATGTGCAAGGAACCAAAGACAGTCCGAAGGGCAGGTCTTTGAATTGATACGCTGTTCCCTCGAACGCGAAGCTCAAAAATATCCTGTTATGTCATACAATTTGGATATGAAAGTACGCATCCTTCAGATCTATCAATGCAAACCAATCGTGCTGGCGTACATGCGATAAGATCCGTTTCTGAGTAATAATTTTGAATGGCCGCTTTATGAGTGCGTGATTTAAATGTCTCAGATCCAGGTTTGGCCAAAGTCCTCAGTCTTTCTTTGGAACAAGAAAATAACGGATGCAAAACCATTTTTGTGCTTGACAATTTGGCACAATCTCTATTGTGTTTTTCACGATGAGATTGTGTATTCCGGCTCGTAACACTGGCGCGTCATCGGGTGAAACCATGGAAGAAAGAACGCCATTGAAACATGGTGGCCAGCATGCAAATTGGATCGTATTGTCACAGTCTATCTCCCTCATTCTCTTCAAGGACTCTTATTTTGAAGTTTTCCCACGGACTTCATTTCCCATAGTGCACTGCCGTCATCACTTCTATTTGTTTCTTATTATCCTCACCTGTATTCCATTCCCTCAGTAGTTCCTTTTGTATAAATATCCTGTAGTTTTACCCACTCCTTTGTCAGTCCTTGAAGTGTTACGTTGAGTTAGTAAAGTGTTATGTTGAGCCTTTTGTTTGTTTCCACTCCAGCGTTTGTTTCCACTCCAGCGATTGTTCCACTCCTGCGTGTATAATTAAAGGATTTAAAGATTCTACTCCTGCGTCTCCTCTCTTCCTCTTCCATTCCTAGACATCCAAAGTTATAGAAGAACTGACCCACAACTAAGAATACGGATACACTTACCTGCTCTACCAAACGTCCTCCTCTACTCCAGCAATCTCTTTCTAATCCTACTCTTCCACTTGTCCAGACCCACATGAATATGGAGCCAACAGAATTATTCATGGAGCTTTTCAGGCAGGATCTTACCCTCTTGGAATACTCAACCAAGTTCCTTCACCTCGCTGCTTCCATTTCAATACTGGACATTTACCTCAAGCCCATTTATGGAATGGGATTAAACTATCACAGACCCACAGCACTTCCAGAGGTGGAAAATCTTTCTTTGGCAAATTACATCCTAGCCACCCTGAATATCCATTACCCTTCACTTTCATCACGTTTGATAGAAATGTTGACTCCTGTGTCCGCGCCATCCACGGCCCCTGTCTCCACGCCTTCCACGGCCCCATCTCCACGGTAACTCCTCTCTATTCTGTTCCCCTAAATAATTTTTTTTGGGGGGGGTCTCATCCTCTCCAGGTTCCGGTGGTCGATTCCCTGCAATGACCACGGTTAGCGAGCCAGTGCCCAAGCCTGCCACAGTTAACGAGCCAGTGTCCATGTCTGCCATGGTTAATGAGCCAGAGCCAGTGCCTGTAGCCTCGACCGTCCCAGAGCCAGTGCCTGTAAGCCTTGACCGTCCCAGAGCCAGTGCCTGTAGCCTCGACCATCCCCGTTTCTACGCTCCCTGCTGGCTGGAAGAGGAGAAGAAAGAAAAGGATTCCTCCTCCCCAGTCTCTGCCTATGCTCACGACCATGGAGGTCTTTGCCCAGTCTCTGCCCATGCTCACGACCACGGAGGTCGTTGCCCAGTCTCTGCCCATGCTCACGACCACGGAGATCGTTCCCCAGTCTCTACCTGTGCTCTCGACCGCGGAGGTCGATCCCCAGTCTCAGCATGTATTCTCTTCCACGGCTCTCAGTCCCGAGCCTTCCACAGCTCCGCCTTCCTTGATTCTGTCCCTCGAGCCTCTCATGGCTCTGCCTTCTCACGGTTTTCTTCCCCGTGATCCACATTAAAGAGGATGGCATCACTGCGTGAGCGCCGAGAAGCGCTTAGATAGTTCGTTATGAACTTAGGGGAAGAATGAGGCAGATTTGCTTGACGCTGCCGTTTTACAGTGTCCAGACTGCAGGAACCATTCATCACAGCGAGACTCTTCAGGTTCCTCTGGGGGAGACCATTCAAGGTGAAGCTCTTCGACCGCCCTAGTAAGGATGCGTAGTATCTCCCTGTCAGTGGCGAGTGCACATTCCTCTCCCTCGCTGGGGGGAGGGGCGGCAGCATCATCCACTGATCACTCGCCTGATGCAGCAAGAGACATGACTTCATCATTATCATCCCCAGCATCAGAATCGCTGCATGAGACGAGGCCGCCCACTCTTTCAAAAGGTCAGAGCTGGTCTCGCACATAGCGTATCGGAAAACGTGCTTCAGAGAGATTGAGGGGCTTGCGGGGCATGTGCCTCCACGTGTGAATCCTCGGGTATCACAGAAGAGGCAGGTTGGAGGGCGCATGAGACCGAATCATCCCTCAGAATGAGGGTGATTCACGAGCGAAGAGTCTTGAGACTCATGCCCTCACAGCGAGGTCAGTCTGTCTCCATGAGAGCTGTCTCTGTGTGGGCGCAACCCAAACAATAAACGCAGCTCACATGCTGATCTGATGGCAGGATGTGCCTTTCGCACAAGGAAAACTTACGGAAAGACGCGAACACATAAGTGACTCTTTTAGATATATAAATATATACATTTATATATATTTATATCACACAATATACAACCCCTCTACAATGCGAGTAAATCACTCGCATATGCGACCAAATTTCACGCTAGGCAACTAAAAATTTCTTTAATTAGCCAATGGCTAGTAAACTGTCCGATTTCATTCGCCTGTGATTGAGTTAGAGGCAAAGAATAAGTTTAGCGCAAATATAATTTCAATGCCTGCTCAGTCTGCTTTACGCACCATCACTTGGCTGAGAGCGCCCTCTGTCACTTTCTCTCACATATGTGCACTCAAAGTGAGAGAAAGTGAGAGGCTTACACATGCCATGTAAAGAGAATTGACATGCTAGATCTAAAAAATGTTTTCCTTTATTGTGCTGTGGTTTTTGTTGTTGTTTTTAATTATCCGTTAATATTTTAAATTCGGTAAATGTCTGAAAATATTTGTTTGATACAGTGTGCTGTGCAAACCCCTGCCTAATGTGTATTATCCTTTTTACTGTATTAATATAAATTGTAACATTATTAAATGTAATTAAAATATGTAACAATTAGCATAATAAAAAAGCATAACACTTGCTGGACTATGTGCTTTTTACAGCACTCGTCACACATGCAAACACCCGTGCATTTGTCTGCTTTTACAAAGATGGATGCTGAAAATTCCAGTCTAAGAAGAAAACACTTGATAATTGTTTTTCCAAGTGCAACGAAAATGTAAGAGTCCAGTTCCGTGCAGACAGAAGACGGTGAATGCGCCGGCGAACCCCAGCCAAGCACGTCAAATGTGGCAGAAAAGATTGTGCATTCTGAATCAAAAAGTGTCATGGAAAAGCGAAAGTTCCAGACTCATTGGCTGTCGGAATTTGATTGGCTTTTGTATGACCACAACATTTCAGGGCACTGACTTGAGAGGGTAAAGAGACAGTCTAATGGACAATTTGTGACAACAGATGGAGCATGCATGTTCAGCCTGTGACAAACACCTTCATGCTAAATTGGATAACCTGCTTGGAGTTAACAAAGATCACAATGCACAAGCTATGTTGTCAGCATTTGCAATATTCAACCACGACAAGTGGCCTGATGACAGAAAACAACTTGAACTATTGTACAGCAACAAGGAGCTGAAGGTCCTCACTGAATGGTTCAGAGAGTAGCTTATTTAATCTGGATGCCAATTTGAAGGAATCCCTGGGGAATGGAGATGCTTGAAAAGGCGAGTGTCTAATGATCTTCATGGCAAGTCCTACCTGGACCTGTACCAGACACTGCTTCTGAAGCAACCCTACAGAGATAAGATGCAAAACATTCTGTATCTTGTTCAAATTCTTCTTCTTCTGCCAGTCAGCTCTGCCAACTGCGAAAGAGCCTTCAGTGCCCAAAAGAGAATAAAATCAGATGTCCGCAGCAGTCTCACATCCTCACGCCTTTCAGACCTGATCCTCATTTCAACAGAAGGCCCAGAGCTTCAGCAGTATGACCCATCATCAGCTGTGGAGAGGTGGCTGAAGTCAAGTGGCAAGAGAAAGTCATTTGCTAAGAAATGGTAGATTAAATCCATATGCAACCATAAAGAATAATTCAGACAGATAAAGTAAGTTTTGTTTAATATATATATATATATATATATATATATATATATATATATATATATATATATATATATATATATATATATTATTTATTTTTTTTATTTTTTTTCAGTTGCATTGTTCATGCATTCCATGTAAAAAGTCTGGCGAGTAAAATAAAAAATTTACTAGTCAATGGCGACTCAAGCTTCATTGTGTCCGTAGAGTGCTGATATACAATACACAATATACAATTGCTTTGTAAGGATACACAAACCCTGCCGAAGTGCTGCGCTCGTTCACCAGCGAAGCATCAAATGGCGAGACAGTGTGATGTTCGCCGGAGCACTGCAGGGGAGCGGAGTCTTCCTGCGAAGATTCCGCCCGCTGACTCGTGTATATCGACTGCAAAGGTAAAGGGCTTCTAGACAAGAGATGATCGCTGTCTTGAAGGAAGAAATTCTGAGGAAATGGTGTTTGTGCACCTGTTTTTATAGCGGATAGTTTCGCGCCAAATCAGGTGGGGTTCAAACCCCATAGCCAATATTAGAATATTGGCATTATTGTAGAGAGGTCTCAATTAGGTCGTATAAGAAGGTATTCCCCATATGCGTTGCTATGCAATGTCAAGTGTACTGAGTTGTAAGGGAACTAAAGGTTTGAGTAAAAAGTCCAGTTACACATATGTGCACTTTTTTTTGTAATAACAGTTGAAGTGTTCAATATAGTGTTTTTGGGAACCAGTATTTTATGGTGCATATGCAGGAGCTGACTTTATAAAAAAAAAAAAATAAATAAATACCCTGAAAAATATTCACTTAGGTAAAAAGTGACAACTAACCGTCTTGCCTACTCACGCAGTAGGGATGGGCGGATCGATACTAAAGTATCTATACTTCCGATACTGATGTGGTATCAAGAATATCGATCCTCACATAAAAATATAGATTCTGAAGTTTTATTTTTTTTTAACTAATGGTCTTATTATTTAGATATCATGAATATTAATGCATCTCATAAGTTTCGAAGTGGAAAAAAAGAATTATATTAGTGAATTGTTGCATGGCACTGGAACTATTTTTTCTTCCACTCATCTTTACGCACAGAAATGCTAAAATACACTAGCAGTCACAGACAGCGCTCACCCTTTCAGTCATAGTGCTCATTCAAAGAGGGAGCAGTGCTTTCTTGAGGTAATGACAGAAAAACAGCATCTGGAGTTATTCACACCAAGTAATGACAAACCTAGATATGACATGTATTATAATGGGCTTGTGTGACAGTTTTTACAGGCTTAGGTGTTAAAACATTGATAATGATCTTTAATCCTCATTAATAAATGATACCCTTATGAAAACTACCCATGGATTTACTGTAGTAATATTGTATTAACAATGACTAGTAACCACGACTGTAGTAACCATGTTTTTTTTTTTTTTTTTTTTTTTTGGCGGTAACCCAGATTTTGATACAAATAACCATGGTTTTACTACAGCATTACTGTAGTATCCATATTGTTACTTGGTTTTAGTAATTGTAGCCATATAATAATATCTATGGTTAATTTTGTTTTTATATGTTGCCTATACTAACTCATCCTTAAAAGGTAAACAAAGCAGCCTAATAATTTTCTGCTTAGGCCTATAAATTTATAAAAAATGTAATAATTTAAGTTACTAATTTTATCCAAAGAATTCGTAAAAATTAAATTTATTAGAGGTATCGGTATTATCGATATCAGCGATACTGGCCTAAAAGTACTTGGTATCGGATCAAAAAAGAAAATAAGTAGACACGCATATGGGAAAATGGCTCGCGGAAATGTGAAAATCGATGCAGAGGTTCACATGCATTCCAGCAACCCCATGAATGCACATATACTTCGAAAATACTCGTGCATTGTCACTCGATGGTTGATCATGCACTTTTGTAATACATGGAGCATGCACATAGCCTATAGCTTCTGGGAACGTGACGTCAGCAACGCAATGCATGTTAGAACTTTAGGACACGGAAGCTGTGGTGGATACTGTGTTGTATTGGAAATAGACGGTATAGTTTGTATTATACAGATAAAAATACGTAACAATGGTGAATGCTTGTGTAATTAACTGCCATAATCGCACTCACGACCGGCTTGGAAACCGTATTTCAAATGGAGTGCGATTGGTCTTCGTTCGGTCCATTATTGTTTTTTGTTTTTTTTCTGTTTATTATCGCTGTGTACTAATATCTGATAACTGATGAGCGTGTCATAAAACATGGCAACTACCCAAAATGCAATGCGTAGGGGCGTAGTTTCCCAAGCTCTAAACTTAAGAAAAAATTACATAGTACATGGAGGTAAAAAGTGACCAGACACCTCCTCTCGCGCATACGCGAAAACTGGATTGATGCACATATACTTAAATTAAAAAATGCCCGTGCATACGTGAAGCTCGACGGATGCACACACATTTCTAAAATACTCACGCATATATGCAACTCGAAGGATGCCTATATAATTATAAAATTCTCACGCATCCATGCAACTCGATGGATGCGCATATGCTACCTGTTAAACACTCAGGCTTACGTGTCAACATGGTGCATGCACATACCCTAAACTTAAGAAAAACTCAAACTTACTTGCAGAGTCAATGGATGTACACATACATTTTTCGTGCATATGTGAAAAGTTGATACACATTATTAAACATGCAAACACGATG
This sequence comes from Myxocyprinus asiaticus, assembly GCF_019703515.2. Taxonomy (NCBI): domain Eukaryota; kingdom Metazoa; phylum Chordata; class Actinopteri; order Cypriniformes; family Catostomidae; genus Myxocyprinus; species Myxocyprinus asiaticus. Next base: position 22,307,014 of record NC_059356.1, read on the forward strand.
CACGGAAACACTCAAAAATACATGCAAACTTGCTGCACTTTTGTAATACTGAGACATGCAAACTCGATGTTCACACTTATGAAACACTCTTGTTCAAATGACAAATTCCAATATTTTATATAATTTATTTAAAACAGCTTACCTGAAAAAGATTCTGCCATCCTCACCGAGCTTCTCGAAATGGCGTTCTAGATCGTTCTTGCGTGTCACGTGGTTTGTAGTAAAATACATTAAAATTTAAGAGAGGTTTGCTTAACTGACAGCTGACACATCTCATAGTTATTCGTTCATCGTTTGTACCACTCTGAGTTCATGATATTACTTAATGTTTTGTGGTGCACACATTAATGCATTTTAAGTAAAACTAAAAATGTCAGAAATATGTAATTATTTGAGAAAAAAAAAATATTTATCTTAAAAAAATTATTTGTTTCAGTGTAAGGTTAAAAGGGAAGGCAGGGAAACACATTGGCCAGGAGGCCAGTCCATCACAGGGTAAATACTGTATGTATTATGAAAAGTAAACAAAACTGACTTGACTTCCGAAATCGACCAGTTAGTGATATCTTAGTAGTTGAGGTAACATTGAATGTATACTGCCTGAAAAGGAAGCATGTTCAGGGTTTCGGACACACCTTTATCTGTGAAAAAATCGCTGCTAACACACGCATAGGATTGTGTTTTAGTGATGCCATCTGTTGGTGGATACTTGTCACTACAACACTGTGGGTTTGCTTCAGGGTCTCTGTAGGTCAAGGGGCTTTGCTTGGGATTACAGCTAACATTAACCAGCTTAAAGCAGAGTAACTTTTTTACACACACAAACCTATACTCACACACAAACACATGCATACACAAACACACACACTCAAAGAAGCCAGATTACAGTCGGTCTAGACTGTGTTCTGCTATCTAATGCTCTTGGGACCAAATGGTGTTGTCAGATCCATTATCTCCTGTCTCTGTGTCACCCTGTGGTCACTGAGGCCTCATTTAAATGGCTAATGCTGAATATCAGCAAAGTGTCTAAACACCAAACTATAGTTGTCTTTCCTTTTATTTTGCGGTGTTCAAAATGATTTTTATCTTTGCTCTTTTAAAGGAATAGTTCACAAAAAAGATCAATTTTAGCATCATTTAATCGCCCTGTCATTACTTTTTATTACTTTCTTGGAACGTAAAGGAGGTATTTATAACAGAATGTCTAGGTTACTCTTTTCCATACACTGAAAGTGAATGGTGATCATGGCTATGTCAAGCAAGATTTTCAGTGTATAATGTCTGAAAATTCAGTTTGTCAACCACACTAAGCTATCATATGATAAGTTGTATGGACTACTTTTGTGATGCTTTTATGGGACTTTTTGTCCTGCATTTGGGGCTTTTATTTTGGAGCTTGACTGCCCCTGGTCCCCATCCACTTTTGGACATTCTGCTAAACATCTCCTTTGGTGTTCCACAGAAGAAAGAGAGTCATATGAATAAGTTTTTATTCAATTTTTATTTTTGGGTGAACAATCTTTTTAAAGATATTCTCATTCATTCATAAATTAAGGAGTTGTATGTGAATGTGGATTGCTTCCTCTCATGTGTTCCTTGTGTCCAGCAGGGGACAGCCAACCTTTTCAAAGAAAAAGGAGTGTGCAGGAATGAATACGCACGTGTGTGTTTGCTAAGATACAGGCTTAGAGTATTTGTCCCATCAGCACATGTTGATAAGAATCAGTGAAGTGATTCAGCTGTGTTTTGTGTGTGAGGATGAGGGAGATTTACTTACACCAGTGTGTTCAGATCAAACGTCTGCTGATCACAAATCTCTCACAGCTTGAGTGTATTTAGACATGCACGCGCAATAGTTTTGTGAAGTGCCCAAGTGATTTAATGGAGTTCTCAGTATATGTTTCTTCAGATGAAACTTCTTCATCATCTTCATCATCTTCTCCCATAACTCCTTTTGTGAGAAATCAAAACAGACAATCCCAAAGGAAAGAAAAATCACTAATGAGAGCTCTTTAATATCTGTAATTTCTCCTAGACAGCAATGAGATTAAATTAAGACTTTTTTCTCAAGTCACCTGCTTTTCATGAGAACTGTTTCAAAGCTTTAAACTCCTTATGTATATGAAGAACTTTCATTTGTGCCTTTTTTATTTTTCTAAGGAATTGTTTGAGAAAAGTCTGAGACATAGCTAAGTTACACAACTGAGATTCAGTAAGTCTCCTAAGCTTTGAAAGAGAAACTGCTGAGCAATACATATTTTTTACTGGGTTTGTTAACATACATTAAGAGTAAAGAACTATAAAATTGATATGGATCGCATAGCTTATATAACATTGTGTAACAAGTATTTGATTAGAAATTATCTGAGAAAAAATGGGTAAATCTGAGCACAGTCTGAGACAGTTGAGATCTCTTCTGAAGCTCTGGTGACGTGAGATTACTGGGGTCTTTTCTTTAGGAGAAAAACATGAAAAGCACAAAACTTGTTCGCAGTTTCGTGTGAGCGCAAAGCGCATGTGGCCATGGGTGGGAGTGTTTGTGCTATCTGTGGGTGTATGCGCGCAAACTGTGGGTGTATCGAAAGTTACAGTAATAAAGTAGCACAAAGCTCATTTTGATATTTTCCTGAGAAATAGGTCATTGCGCAGCAAGACATTTGAGAAGCACGTCTAATCTTGCTGCAAAGTCTAAAATCAGTTTCTGCTTTTGCAATTTGGAGATTCCACCAGCATATCAAAGAGCTATCAATCACTTTTTAATGCTAGTCATGACCTGTGTATCAGTAGATAATCTGATTAATAATACTACTAATAATAACACATTTTCTGCTTAGGCCTATAAATTTATAAACATTTCTATAATTTAAGTTACTAATTTTATCCAAAGAATTCGTAAAAATTAAATTTATTAGAGGTATCGGTATTATCGATATCAGCGATACTGGCCTAAAAGTACTTGGTATCGGATCGAAAAGAAAATAAGTGGTATCACCTATCCCTATCGCGCAGACATGCATATGGGAAAATGGCTCGCGGAAATGTGAAAAACGATGCAAGAAATCCCTGGGTGGGAGTGTTTGTGCTATCTGTTGGTGTATGTGCGCAAACTGTGGGTGTATCGAATATTACAGTAATAAAGTATCACAAAGCGCATTTTGATATTTTCCTGAGAAATAGGTCATTGCGCAGCAAAACATTTGAGAAGCACATCTAATCTTGCTGCAAAGTCTAAAATCAGTTTCTGCTTTTGCAATTTGGAGATTCCACCAGCATATCAAAGAGCTATCAATCACTTTTTAATGATAGCCATGACTTGTGTATCAGTAGATAATCTGATTAATAATACTACTAATAATAACACATTTATTTTGTATAGCACCTTTCCAGAGCTCAAGGACGCTGTACGGAAATTAAACATAAAACATTTAAGAAAGAAACAAATAACAAATATACATTACAAAACAATGAACAATAGGAAAGAAGTAAAGCTTATTTCAAGCAGGTGAGGGACGGGTGAGCATGATGAGGGCCAACAGTCCCAGAGAGGACGATAGAGAACATACGTCACAGTATAGTCCAGCGCAGATGACAATACAGTAACAGAGCAGGGGGTGCTTTAAATACAGACCATTTACACTATCAAATCCTTATGAATATACTGTCTTCATTTATATCAATGTTGCTTGACAGGAAGTGCAATATATAATAGGATGCAGACAGTGCAATAACCAGAGAAGAACCTCATTATTAGATTGCACTTGACCCAGCCCATTAGCGCTTTGTGCGTGCGATTTCACCTACCCACTTGCGCCTAGACTAAAGGGATGTTTCCACTGGCGAGTGGTGATCGAAGGTGAACGAGCATTTTCAATTAATTGCTATGGAAGTCAAGCGGCAGGCTCGCGAGGTGGATGGTGTGATTGACAACGGTGCGGAGCAAGCATGGGTAGTGGCTGAGAGTGTCAAAAAAGTTGACAAATCTTCAGCTTTATGCAAATGAGAATCCTAAAATGCTGTGTGGCAGCTAATCACTGTAAACTGAAAGCAATGAAGTGAAGGTGTTTTAACATATGAAGGTAATACTGAGTTTCTGCTGGGTTCAAGTGCTTTACTCATAAATGGACTTCAAATAAGTCAAGTCATTTGTACAGTACTTTTCACAACACACATCGTTTCAAAGCAGATTTACAGGAAATCATGCATTAACAAAAAAATTAATAAATGAAACTGTAATATCTATAATATCTTACAGTGATCATTGTGTAGTTTGATTCAATATGATTATAAAATGTGTATAGAAATGAAATTATTAAGTAATAATTGTATTTAGAACCCCTGTGAGCAAGCTGAAGGCGACTGTGACAAGGAATACGAAACTCCATAAGATGTGGTTAATGGAAAAAAATAACCTTGGGAGAAACCAGGCTCACTGTGGGAGCCAGTTCCCCTCTGGCTAAACAACATGAATGTAATGCCAATATTAGTTATTTGTGTGCAGTGCAAGTCATGGTTTTAAATTTGAAAATTAAGGAAGCGTTAAGGTCCAGTGTTTTAAAAATAAAAATAAAATATTTTTTTATTAACTTTAAGATTAATGACTAAAGTCTTTGAAGTCCATCCTGGATTAACTGCCAGGATGGACTTGTACACATTTATTGTCACAATACTGTGGCTGGGGAAGCAAAAGTGAGACTTCAAACAGACTTGACAAAGGAAGACTGCATGCATTTAATGTGACAATACTGTGGCTTGATAAAGAAAGTGCAATATATCAATCAACACAGTCTTTTATACTTCAAGCATATGGAAATAAAGTTTGCATCTATCTGACTGTAATTACACATATTTATGATAATTATATAAACTTCGTGGTGACATGCTACATACTACTACTATTTCTGCCATATACTGATGTGGCAGGAGCAGAAAAAGTAGTATGGGTAGTATGCTATGAACACAGCCATAGACAACACACATTCGCTGTAACACGCCCCAAAGTGGCAGCTCTCTGGCGTGGTGAGTGCCATTGAGTGGATTTTTTTTTTCACACCAAAGAATAAGCAGCATTTGCGCTAGAGGTAGACTGATATATCAGTATTACCGATTAATCGGTGCAGATAGTTGCTTTGCAGAACTATTGTACCCTATCTGTCACTCACTCAACGTTGTGTCGATGTAGTGACACTAGGGGTCACCTTTGGGAGCCCGAAACACCTCTGGTCTTTGATAAAAGGCCAATGAAAATTGGCGAGTGGTATTTGCATGCCACTCCCCCGGACATATGGGTATAAAAGGAGCTGGTATGCAACCACTCATTCAGATTTTCTCTTCGGAGCCGAATGTTCATGCTCATTGAGCTGAATTCTCATGACTGTTCATTCACCTCTGCTGGATCTGACGGCACATTTCACTTCTCCCCCCCTCTGCACTGGTGCACTGCAGAGAATGCCCCTGGCGTTTCGGCAGAAAAAAGAGAGTATATTTTTCTGAAAGTGTATATTTCTCGTCGCCAAGGGCGTCCCCCTGCGGTGACTGCACCGGCTCCACCGCAGCCCGCCCCTGCGTGGAGCCCACCGCAGGAAGCCGATGCCACCCGTCTCACAGCCGGCGCCGAAGAACCCATGGAGGTCCTCAAAGCGCCCCTGAGACGGGCGACCCAGGGACAAGGGAACCCACTCACATGGAGCTGGTAAGAAGACCACTCCATCCCCCGGTGGAGGGCCGGGTGGAAAATCTTTTGTTGCCTTTTTGTTTGATTTCGCCGCATGCCCAAGTGGCTGCGGTACCCAACAGCTCAGCAAAAGAGCGGCTTCCTTCCTCCCTGGGTCACATACCCGTCCATGGGCTTTTTCTTGCAGGATTGGCGTTCCAGCGGTGGCCTTTCCGCCCCTGAGCGCCCAGCTGTGGCACACAGCCACCCCCGATGTGGCAGTCTCCACGAGTTACGAGGACAGGCCTCTTCCTCCCCCGTCCCAGGCTGTTCCGGGGGTGGACACAAGGAGCCAGGTAAGTGCTTCGATGTCCCTAGACTCAGCACGGCCACTTGCATTCTGCCCCGCTGTGAGGCCCCACCTGCCGGTACGTCCGACGACATTGTCCCCTTGGTCCCCCTTGCGCGGAACTTGGACATGTGGCTCGCGCTTTCCAGTCCGTCGCGATGTCTGATCCGGACCGTCCGACTCGGCTACGTGATTCAGTTCACCAGGCGCCCGCCCAGGTTCAGCGGTATTCACTTCACCTTGGTCAAGGGCGAAAACGCTGCCACCCTGCGCATGGAGATCGCTACCCTCCTACGGAAGGATGCGATAGAACCTGTCCTTCCAGCCGAGATGAAGAAAGGGTTTTACAGCCCCTACTTCATCGTACCGAATAAAGGCGGTGGGTTGTGGCCAATCTTGGACCTGCGAGTACTGAACCGGGCTTTACACAGACTCCCGTTCAAGATGCTGACGCAAAAACGCATTCTGGCGAGCGTCTGGCATCAAGATTGGTTCGCGGCGGTAGACCTGAAGGATGCGTACTTCCTCGACACAGACCATTCCTGCGGTTCGCGTTCGAGGGTCAGACGTATCAGTACAAAGTCCTCCCTTTCGGCCTGTCCCTGTCTCCTCGCATCTTTACGAAGATCGCAGAGGCTGCCCTTGCCCCGTTAAGGGAGGTGGGCATTCGCTTTCTCAACTATCTCGACGACTGGCTAATCCTAGCTCACTCTTGAGACATGTTGTGTGCATACAGGGACCTGGTGCTCTCACACCTCAGCCGACTAGGGCTTTGGGACAACTGGGAAAAGAGCAAGCTCCTCCCGGTTCAGAGCATCTCTTTTCTCGGATTGGAGTTGGACTCAGTCTCGTTGACGGCATGCCTTACAAATGAGCGCGCCCAGTCGGTGCTGGCCTGTTGAAGGTGTTCAAACAGAAAACAGCGGTTCCACTGAAACTTTTTCAGAGGATCCTGGGGCATATGGCATCCTCGGCGGTGGCCACCCCGCTCGGGTTGATGCATATGAGGCCGCTTCAGCACTGGCTCCAGACTCGAGTCCCCAGATGGGCATGGCGCCACGGGACACATCGCGTGGCCATCACGCCGGTCTGTCACCGTCTTTTTAGCCCTTGGACCGACCTCTCGTTTCTACGAGTTTCTTTAGAACTGGTCTCCAGGCGCGTCGTGGTCACGACAGATGCCTCCAAAATGGGCTGGGGCACTTTTTGCAATGGGCACGCAGCCGCCGGCCTCTGGACGGGCCCGCAACTGCAATGGCACATCAACTGCCTCGAGTTGTTGACAATTCTGCTCGCCCTGCGGAGGTTCCGGCCGTTGATCCAGGGCAAGCATGTGTTAGTTCGGACAGACAGCACGGCAACGGTAGCATATGTCAACCGCCAAGGTGGTCTGCGCTCTCCTTGTATGTCACAACTCGCCTGCCGTCTCCTCCTCTGGAGTCAACAGCACTTCAAGTCGCTGCGAGCCACTCACATCCCGGGCAACCTCAACACTACAGAAGATGCGCTGTCACGGCAGGTTATCCTCAGGGGAGAGTGGAGACTCCACCCTCAGGTGGTCCAGCTGATTTGGAGTCGATTCGGACGGGCACAGGTGGACCTGTTCGCCTCCCAAGAATCCTCCCATTGCCCGGTCTGGTACGCCCTCACCGAGGCTCCCCTTCTCAAATTTGCGTTTCCCCCAGTTAGCCTACTTGCACAGACCCTGTGCAAGGTCAGGGAGGATGAGGAGCAGGTCGTCCTGGTAGCACCCTACTGGCCCACTCAGACGTGGTTCTATGACCTCACGCTCCTCGCGACAGCTCCCCACTGGCAAATTCCCCTGAGGAAGGACCTTCTTTCTCAGGGACGGGGCCCCCTCTGGCACCCATGCCCAGACCTCTGGAATCTCCACGTCTGTCCCCTGGACGGCACGCGGAAGACCTAAGCGGTCTACCACCTGCGGTGGTAGAGTTCGGTCTAGAGTTCGGTCCGGGTTACTCTCACGTGATCCTGAGACCCCGACCGGGCTATGTGCCCAAGGTTCCCACCACCCCTTTTAGGGACCAGGTAGTGAACCTGCAAGCGCTGCCCCAGGAGGAGGCAGACCCAGCCCTGTCGTTGATGTGTCCGGTGCGCGCTTTACGCATCTATTTGGATCGCACGCAGAGCTTTAGAATCTCTGAGCAGCTCTTTGTCTGCTTTGGTGCACAGCGGAAAGGAAGCGCTGTCTCCAAGCAGAGGATCGCCCACTAGCTCATTGACGCCATAACTATGGCATATCTCGCCCAGGACATGCCGCCTCTGGTAGGGCTATGAGCCCATTCTACCAGAGGTGTAGCGGCTTCCTGGGCCCTGGCCAGAGGTGCCTCTCTAACAGACATTTGCAGAGCAGCGGGCTGGGCAACACCCAACACCTTTGCAAGGTTCAACAACCTCCGGGTGGAACCGGTTTCGTCCCAGGTAGTGGCACGCAACACAAGCGGATAAGCCTGGGATAGCTGGCCGGGTGTATCGCTTGCACAAAGCGCCTTCCACCTCCCTTGGACATGCTGAAGACGTGCGCCATTAATTCCCAGTAGTGTTCACAAACTTTGTTCCCTGGTTGACTTCCTCCGAGCCCTGTGGCAGTCGAGTTTTCGGAGAGACTCGCTGCCGGCCCAGTACACGTGCTAAGAGTCCTGTTCTGGGGTAGGTGCTCCGCATGTGGCGGTTCCCTGTAAGGCTAACCCTATGCGATATATATCTTCCACTAGTTCGTTTCCCTGTTGGCAAACTGCGTCTTCCTAGGGCAGAGCCCCTCTGCCCCAGTCTCCATGTTTGTAGTAACTTCTCCCCCGTTGGGTAAGATCTACCTTGAAGACTCCCCACTGCATGCAAATACCACTCGCCAATTTTCATTGGCCTTTTATCACAGACCAGAGATGTCTCGGGCTCCCAAGAGGGACCCCAAGTGTCACTACATCGACACAATGTCTCATTCCCTCCATCAGGGAACGGAGGTTACACAAGTAACCGTGACATTAGCCTGTCTCTATCTTTTGGGTAGTCAACTTGTCCCCAAAGAGCCGTTCGACACTCATAACTATGTTGGGGGAGGTTACGTGTCGGCCTGGTGCGCTGGCTATGAGGCACACAGTTGTCTGCCCATCACACACCGCCAGTTCACGTAACACAGTTCAGCCAGTTGCGGCATTTGTATAGGGACCCCTAGTGTCACTACATCGACACAACATCGAGTGAGTGACAGATAGGGAACGTCCTGGTTGCTTGCGTAACCTCCGTTCCCTGATGGAGGGAACGAGATGTTGTGTCCCTCCTGCCACAACGTTGAACTACCCGCTGAAATGGCCGGACCTTGTCACGGCTCCTCAGCATAAAACCTGAATGAGTGGTTGCACACCAGCTCCTTTTATACCCTTATGTCCGGGGGAGTGGCATGCAAATACCACTCGCCAATTTTCATTGGCCTTTTATCAAAGACCAGAGGTGTTTCAGGCTCCCAAGAGTGACCCCTAGTGTCACTACATCGACACAACATCCCGTTCCCTCATCAAGGAATGGAGGTTACGCAAGTAACCAGGATGTTATCAGCAAAAATCGGTGCGGATAGATGCCGATTGTTTTTTTCAGCATTTCTTTATTTGAAAATAAGAGTTCCCAGTGTATTTTGGGCTTGTTTATACTTGTCCCACGTTATGCCCCAAATCTTCATTTTGTTCTGGTTATTTAGGGGATTTTGGTTGAACAATAAACTGCATCTGAGTTTTTATTTATTTAGGACTCTTTGTCTGTGCCCGTCACAGTAATGAAAGAATAATTATTTTTTCTGACATTCTAAACATCGAATTAAAAAAATCTATCGGCTGATTAATCAGTTATCACCTTTCCCACCACCCTAGTTATCGGTCGACCTCTAGTTTGCGCGTGCTTCCACGAAAATATCATAACTTCATGACCATGCACACTGACTTTGCTCGTATGACGTATCACATAGCACTGTGCTTAAGGCATAGCACTCTTAAAAGAGAGCTTGAGATCTTGTTTGTAAATGGTCTCCCTAGCAAGCCTTTGATGGTACTGTTTAGTTCATACATGTGACTCTGTGGTGAGGAAGAGGTTAACATTAGGCTACAGAAAGTCTTGATATGCATTTAATTACTATTACTATGCATGCGTCATAATTCCCCAACACACATCAAGCCTTTACTTCCAGTGTGTGGGTGTGTGTGTCTGGATTGATGTTCCATTAAAGCTTTGTATGCATACTCTTTTATAATAATATAATAACACAAATTCATTATTTAAAATTGTAGTTGTTTTTGAGTATGTCTCTGTGTTTAGATATAAAATGTGAGCCATATGTGTGATTCAGAGTGACTGTACATAATCTTACGTTTTAGTAGCTAATCGTTTTAGTGTGTGAGTGTTTGCTTCCTTGGGTTTTTGTGTGTGTTTTCATGTATTGTATTGTGTACATGTTCTGGCTGTATGTTTTCGTGCTGGTACATGTCTAACTGTGTAGCAGGTGAAACCTGTCTCTCCTCATTTTTAACGGATTTCAGGTATGTGTGTGTGTTTAGAGGAACTGAATGAGAGGGATAAATGTCTCATTGATGGCTAGCTGCCTGCCCCTGTCTTACACACACTGGAAACCTGCCTGTTTGGTGTGATTTCCATCACGTGTTTGCAGGGTCCAAAGCTAACTTGAGAAAATATACCGGCTATAAAAATTTTTACTGGGCATAAACCTGTATTTGTATTATTTCATTTAAAAACAGGCAGTTACTATTACTACTACTACTAAACGTATTTATTATGTTTTTAACTTGTTCTGGCTTTATTTTCAAGAGAAAGCAGAGGTTGACAACACAGGTAAAGCCATGGTAGGTGCAACGCAATTTTTGTGGCACCAGGGGCCTCATTTATAAAGATGTTCGTAAAATGATCTTAAAAGTGAATGTAATTTCCTAAATGTTCCTATAAATAATTTATAAAACATCCGTACGCATGAAGAAATGTTCCTAAATACATCCCACTTTATGATAGCTATTCAACTTAAAAACATGCGAATGTGAATGAGCACATGCCACGGACTCCGCCCACAAATATCCTAATATTGTGAGACAGAATACAATATAAGCGCATGCAAAAGTTACTCATTTGTTCATTCATTCATTCATATGGAATGTTCTTGTGTGGTTGACCAAGGTTTTCTAAAAAAGTGAGTGCAGCTGCCGGTGTCTGCCCATATAATGCAGCATATTCAACAACTCATCATCAGTTATTCATGTTCATTATCAATAATAAATACATTCATTGACTGTGTTTACTGTAAATCCACACCATTCTTCAACCAATGTCCATGTTCTTGCTAAACCTTTATGCCAAAAAGAGGCTTACATGCTCGTTGACATATAATTAAATATGCATAATCTAGCTACATTACAATTGTGTTCTGTATAAACTACATGCGCATTATTTCCCCACTGTTCTCTTCTGGGGCCGGATTCACAAAAATGTTCCTAAGAAAAATATAAAGAAAGTTGTTAGGATAAATGATGTCATAAGAACATTCCAAAGTGCAATTCTTGAAAAATTCTTAAGAAATTCTCAAATATTTTCTTAGGAACAACTTAATTTTTTTCTTAAGAATAAAAACACAAGCTTTGACATTGTCTGATCAGCCTGCTCATGGGCTTGCCTTGTCTAATAGCCTACAACAAATTCAGTACTTCAACACTGGTAAATTGTAATGATAAATGTATCTATTAATTTTGTATTTATTTTTATTTTTTTAAGTAGCAAGCATCTTGCGCTAATTTTTTTTTAATGTGAAGTGCTTGAGATGTGTTAGTTTAACGACATTAACCGTCAAAGGAGAATTTACTTGATAACTTGGAGGAAAAGAAAAGAAACAAAAACTTCAGTAGACAAAAGCTGGATGTTCTTGTTGAGGAAATTACTGCAAGGAAATAGTTCTCCTTAGGAAGCTTGATGATTATATAATGTCGGAAAGTACGAGGCGGTTAAATGGGAAAAGGTGGCGGAGGCTCTCTCTACTGTGCCCAACACTGATAGGAATGTGGATGGGGGGTGAAAAAGAAAGTCTCCACTTTCTAATGTTATAATTATTATGTTTCTATGAACTCTAAAGATCGTGGAGAGAGAGTGCAATATGCAGCGCATCCATTACCATAATTGGTCAAAACAACATTTATTGTTTAAATTTGGTGCTAACATTTACAAGGTTTACAAGCTGAAAATAAAAATATATCTCGTAGGTATCAAAATTAATTTATTATGAAAACGTGCAGATAGGGCTAAATAAATAGTCTGTTATAGCCGATTTCCAAAATAAAACATTTCTGTTACGCATAATCTATAACACCACATTCTGAGTCATTTCGGAATATTCTTGTACATGTAAACGTGTTCACTCATTATTAATAAATTCAGTCAGTCACTGATTCAGATTTGCATCAGTACAAATAAGAAAATCAAGTCAGCGCGCACTGGCACACTGGAGCATAAGCACAAAAATGTTTGTAAGCATCCTTGTCAGTTGTTGTATGCATTTTCACTTCAGTTTCTGCCTTTATAAATACCGATTTGTTCTACACTTCTGACGTGGAATCAAATCCATGGAATTTAGGATGAAATCTGATCGTACGTACAGTTGAAGTCAGAAGTTTACATATACCTTAGCCAAATACATTTAAACTCAGTTTTTCACAATTCCTGACATTTAATCATAGAAAATATTCCCTGTCTTATGTCAGTTAGGATCACTACTTTATTTGAAGAATGTGAAATGTCAGAAAAATAGTAGAGAGAATGATTTTTTTCAGCTTTTATTTCTTTCATCACATTCCCAGTGGGTCAGAAGTTTACATACACTTTGTTAGTATTCGGTAGCATTGCCTTTAAATTGTTTAACTTGGGTCAAACATTTTGGGTAGCTTCTACAAGCTTCTCACAATAAGTTGCTGGAATTTTGGCCCATTCTTCCAGACAGAACTGGTGAAACTGAGTCAGGTTTGTAGGCCTCCTTGCTCGCACATGCATTTTCAGTTCTGGCTTTGTGATGGCCACTCCAGTACCTTGACTTTGTTGTCCTTAAGCCATTTTGTCACAACTTTGGAGGTATGCTTGTGGTCACTGTCCATTTGGAAGACCCATTTGCGACCGAGCTTTAAATTCCTGGCTGATGTATTGTGATGTTGCTTCAATATATCCACATAATTTTTCTTCCTCATCATGCCATCTATTTTGTGAAGTGCACCAGTCCCTCCTGCAGCAAAGCACCACCACAACATGATGCTGCCACCCCCATGCTTCACGGTTGGGATGGTGTTCTTCGGCTTGCAAGCCTCACCCTTTTTCCTCCAAACATAACGATAGTCATTATGACCAAACAGTTAAATTTTTGTTTCATCAGACAAGAGGACATTTCTCTAAAAAGTAAGATCTTTGTCCCCATGTACACTTGCAAACTGTAGTCTGGCTTTTTTATGGCAGTTTTGGAGCATTGGCTTCTGCCTTGCTGAGCAGCCTTTTTTTAGGCTGTGTCGATATAGCACACGTTTTACTGTAGATATAGATACTTGTCTACCTGTTAACTCCAGCATCTTCACAAGGTCCTTTGCTGTTGTTCTGGGATTGATCTGTACTTTTCGCACCAAACTATGTTCATCTCTAGGAGACAGAATACGTCTCCTTCCTGAGAGGTATTATGGCTGCGTGGTCCCATGGTGTTTCTACTTGTGTACTATTGTTTGTACAGATGAACGTTGTACCTTCAGGCATTTGGAAATTGCTCCCAAGGATGAAGGATGAATTGCTCCCAAGGATGAACCAGACTTGTGGAGGTCCACAATTTTATTTTATTTTTTTCTGAAGTCTTGGCTGATTTCTTTTGATTTTCCCATGATGTCAAGCAAAGAGGCACTGAGGTTAAAGGTATGCCTTAAAATATATCCACAGGTACACCTCCAATTGACTCCAATTAGCCAATTAGCATATCAGAATCTAATTGGCTAATTGCCTAAAGGCTTGACATCATTTTCTGGAATTTTCCAAGCTGCTTAAAGGCACAGTTAACTTAGTGTATGTAAACTTCTGACCCACTGGAATTGTGATATAGTCAATTAAAAGTGAAACAATCTGTCTGTAAACAATTGTTGGAAAAATTACTTGTGTCATGCACAAAGTAGATGTCCTAAACGACTTGCCAAAACTATAGTTTGCTAATATGAAATCTGTGGAGTGGTTAAAAAATGAGGTTTAATGACTTTTCATATTCTTTAATGCTTTCAAGTTTAATTTTTTTTTTGTCCCAAATTTGTTTGTTGTTTTTTTTTTTTTGTTTTTTTTTTGTATTCTTCTTCTTTGTATACTTTCAGCATACAGAACAGGCCATTGTGTCAGTCGCAGTATATAATATAAGCCAGTCTCTTTGTGATCCATCATCAGTGAAACAGTGATTTGTCGTTTTGCCACACTCTGGAGTTATGAACAATAAAAGAAGGGAAAAGTTTTGACTTCCAAGCAAAACGTATTCTTCCGAAGCAAAGCAATCTTCTCAGGTAAAAGTTATTAGAACTGTGATACAGAACATCTAACCAACCACTGCGCTGACTGATTGTTTCTGATTCGCTCCCGTCGCTTACAACAGAACAGCTAACCAATCACTGATCTCTTCTTCAGTAGATGACTTGTATACCATAATTTGATTTGCTTACATCACATATATAGAAACAGCGAAGGTCTGACTATCTCTCTTTAAAAACTGACTATCGTTCTCACATCAATGCATTGTTACAACTCATAAAAAGTTACCGGCCAACTGGCAGGTAACATTGTTTCATATACTCGCCAATGTGATTTTTACTTGTATTTGGCGCTTGCCGTGTGTAAAGTTTGGACCCTGTGTGTGTGTGTTATTGTCAAAATGTGTCATTTGACCTGATAGATTTACAGTATATTACTGTACATGTAAGAACTTTTATTTAGTCTGCATGTCTTGTGTTGATGTGGTGGTATGTGTGGGGTCTTATTTCTGTAAATGTATGAAATTTAACCTATAAAATTACATACAATATTACAAGGCTCTCTGGAATACTTGTGTGATTTGAATCATGATAGGTCAAAAACAACATTCTGCGCTCAAATATTTTTGTACAATGACTGCTAAACTGTATATTTCACCGTTGTCCTAGGCAACCAATCTCTTGCACTGTGCTAGTTTCATGTCTCTTGTAGCACTCTGTGCTTGCTTTCTTTTCGCATAATAAAATAATTTGAACTTAAATCAATATTTAATGTGTGTTTATTTACTTTTTGGTAAGTAGCCGTGTAATAAGTGGGGTTATGTCCAGTCAACTGGTGTTTATTTCATATAATAAACCCCTTCAGGATGAAAAAAGAACGATTTGCATTGGGGAACTGATTACTCTGGGGTTATTTTGCAATAATGATCAGATGACTGTGCTTTATCCCTTACTGTATATGTCAAAACTTTTATTTTGTGTACATGTGTTCTGTGGGTAGGTGTGTGTGTTATTTTAATGCAGCTGTTTGAGCCTGACCACAGAGAGCAGCTGCAGTGAGGTGTCTGGCACTCTGTGGTTTTGGCTGCCATCCTATTTTTTTGTGTGTGTCCTTGAGATGTTTCTACAACTTGATTGGAGTCCACCTGTGGTAAATTCAGTTGATTTGGAAAGGCACACACCTGTCTATATAAGTTCCCACAGTTAACAGTGCATGTCAGAGCACAAACCAAGCCATGAAGTCCAAGGAATTGTCTGTAGACCTCTGAAACAGGATTGTATCGAGGCACAGATCTGGGGAAGGGTACAGAAAATGTTTTGCAGCATTGAAGGTCCCAATGAGCACAGTGGCCTCCATCATCCGTAAATGGAAGAAGTTTGGAACCACCAGGACTCTTCCTAGAGCTGGCCGCCCGGCCAAACTGAGCGATCGGGGGAGAAGAGCCTTAGTCAGGGAGGTGACCAAGAACCTGATGGTCACTCTGACAGAGCTCCAGCGTTTCTCTGTGGAGAGAGGAGAACCTTCCAGAAGAACAACCATCTCTGCAGCACTCCACCAATCAGGCCTGTATGGTAGAGTGGCCAGACGGAAGCCACTCCTCAGTAAAAGGCACATGACAGCCCGCCTGGAGTTTGCCAAAAGGCACCTGAAGGACTCTCAGACCATGAGAAACAAAGATTGAACTCTTTGGCCTGAATGGCAAGCGTCATGTCTGGAGGAAACCAGGCACCGCTCATCACCTGGCCAATACCATCCCTACAGTGAAGCATGGTGGTGGCAGCATAATGCTGTGGGGATGTTTTTCAGCGGCAGGAACTGGGAGACTAGTCAGGATCGAGGGAAAGATGAATGCAGCAATGTACAGAGACATCCTTGATGAAAACCTGCTCCAGAGCGCTCTGGACCTCAGACTGGGGCAAAGGTTCATCTTCCAACAGGACAATGACCATAAGCACACAGCCAAGATAACAAAGAGTGGCTATGGGACAACTCTGTGAATGTCCTTGAATGGCCCAGCCAGAACCCAGACTTGAACCCGATTGAACATCTCTGGAGAGATCTGAAAATGGCTGTGCACCGACGCTCCCCATCCAACCTGTTGGAGCTTGAGAGGTCCTCAAAGAAGAATGGGAGAAACTGCCCAAAAATAGGTGTGCCAAGCTTGTAGCATCATAATCAAAAAGACTTGAGGCTGTAATTGGTGCCAAAGGTGCTTCAACAAAGTATTGAGCAAAGGCTGTGAATACTTACTTAACATAACAAAATGTGTAAAAAGTGAAGTGCTGTGAATACTTTCTGGGTGCACTGTATATACACTGGCAGCCAAAAGTTTGGAATTATGTACAGATTTTGCTCTTATGGAAAGAAATTGGAACTTTTATTCACCAAAGTGGCATTCAACTGATCACAATGTATAGTCAGGACATTAATAACGTGAAAAATTACTATTACAATTTGAAAAAAAATTTTCAGAACTTCTTAAACTACTTCAAAGAGTTCTTATCTAAAATCCTCCACATGCAGCAATGACAGCTTTGTAGATCCTTGGGCATTCTAGCTGTCAGTTTGTCCAGATACTCAGGTGACATTTCACCCCATGCTTCCTGTAGCACTTGCCAAAGATGTGGCTGTCTTGTCGGGCACTTCTCACACACCTTAAAGTCTAGCTGATCCCACAAAAACTCAACAGGGTTAAGATTCACAACACTCTTTTCCAATTATCTGTTGTCCATTGTCTGTGTTTCTTTGTCCACTCTAACCTTTTCTTTTTGTTTTTCTGTTTCAAAAGAAAAAAGAAAAAGTGGCTTTTTCTTTGCAATTCTTCCTATAAGGCCTGCACCCCTGAGTCTTCTCTTTACTGTTGTACATGAAACTGGCATTGAGCAGGTAGAATTAAATGAAGCTGTCAGCTGAGGACATGTGAGGCATCTATTTCTCAAACTAGAGACTCTGATGTACTTATCCTCTTGTTAGTTGTACATCTGGCCTTCTGCATCTCTTTCTGTCCTTGTTAGAGCCAGCTGTCCTTTGAAGACTGTCCTTTGTAGTGTACACCTTTGTATGAAATCTTCAGGGTTTTTTTTGGCAGTTTCAAGCACTGTATAGCCTTTATTCCTCAAAACAATGATTGACTGATGAGTTTCTAGGGAAAGCTGTTTCTTTTTTTTTTTTTTACTATTTTTGACCTAATATTGACCTTAAGGCATGCCAGTCTATTGCACACTGTGGCAACTCAAAAACAATCTGCCGGACTAATTATTCTTTCATTAATGTGATCAGTTGAATGCCACTTTGGTGAATTAAAGTACCAATTTCCTTCCGAAAAAGCAAAGTCTGTACATTATTCCAAACTTTTGGATGTTAGTGTATATATATTTTCTCTCTCCCTGCGGCCATTGCTCCATTTGTTTATTTAGTTAGGAATATGTACTTGTGTGTTTTGTTTTTTTAGTTTTCAGACTTTCAGAGAGAAAAGAGGCAGTAGAGTAATTTCCATTGTGTTTGCTAGCAGAGCCATTATTTGTCTCTTTCTCTGAGGGGACTTTTAGAAAGCAGGGAAATTTCTAGTGGTCGATTTGATTCCCGTTTTACACTAACACTGTGTTGGACTTCATGGGCTTTAGAAAAACAGAGCTTTTAGTCACTGTGTTTTACAGATTTGCCTCATAATGTGTTTCTTTAAATGTCAGAATTTGTTTCTTTTCATCTTTTGGTTTTTGGAACTAATAGATTGGAAATATGATTATTGAAATTAAAAGATTAGATAATATAGAAGTATTGGAGGGGCAGACAGCAATAAGGGCTGATGGGAGAGACTGCACA
The DNA here is from genome assembly GCF_019703515.2 of Myxocyprinus asiaticus. Lineage (NCBI taxonomy): Eukaryota > Metazoa > Chordata > Actinopteri > Cypriniformes > Catostomidae > Myxocyprinus > Myxocyprinus asiaticus. The sequence goes on from NC_059356.1 coordinate 22,325,367, forward strand.
AGATTACATTGATAAAGGAAGAGAAAGATCTGGAGAGATACAGATGTCAAGAAGAAAACAAAGCTTAAAAGCAGGATAAATTGTGATATGAGAGTCTGTGAGATAGAGAGAAAATCCAGTAAGCAACAAATAGATTCAGAAAGGAAGGAGTGATGAAAAAAGATTATTGAATGAATGAGAGTGAGAGAGAGAGAGAGAGAGAGAGAGAGAGAAAAGGAGACAGCAAGTAAGAGAAAATGGGGAGGTGCTGGCCCACTCATAGTGACACAGAGAGCTGGAGTTTAGAGTCTGTCTGGAGATGACAGAGGGGAATGAGAGAGAGAGAGAGGGGAGGTGAATGCTTTAGAAAGTGAAGAAACAGAAGGAAAAAAGAGTGAAGCACAGCTAGAGGGGAAAACTGTTAGGACTAAAAATCCATTTTCCATCCTGCAACCAGTTTCCCTGGATAAACATCTTGCCAGCAGTGCCACGTGCTCGCCACACACACTAGCACACACACACACTGCTAGACAGGGGTTTGCGCTTGCATTCTGGAATCGATCTCATCTCTGGATGTGCCACTGCAGTCGTAACATTCTCGTTTCACGTGTGTGAGCATGGGAGGTGTGGAGTTCGTTGTTGTGATATGGAACTTATCAGTTTAATAGTGGAATGCATGAAGAAAGTCACCAGCATGGATTAAGGACATATGAGGAGATTTAGACATGTTGCACTGAAGCCTTGTCTGGAATTTTTCCGCTCTTTGGGAGAGAATGGACACATCTTCATCTTGACTTTTAGCATTGAACGCTTTATCTCTAGTGGTCTGATTCTTATTTTCCGATTTGAAATGTCTAAATGGATCTTTCGTGATTCTGATTAGTACTTTTGGGAATTACACACTCCTGTGCCTGTTTATGTGTGATGTGGTCAGGGAGTCAGCTGCCGTTGGTGATGCCCGCTGTGTGCCCTCATATAGGGGGTAAGGAATGGTGCTTTCAGGATGTGGTAGGGGTGGACTGCAGCTCACCAGAACCTCGCTGTATCTGGGTGGCTGTGTTACATGGGGATACACCACAAATAAACGTTTCGAACCTCCAAACTGACACTTCTGAAATCACAAACAGCCCTAGTTGCGGGAAAGTCCTCCCGTTAACCTCACAGACCTGCAGGGTAAGATCTATCTATCTATCTATCTATCTATCTATCTATCTATCTATCTATCTCTCTGTCTGTCTATCTGTCTGTACGTCTGTCCGTCCGTCAGTCAAGTTTTTTCTGTATTCTCACCCTCTATCAACTGATAATGTGAATGATATCGGAATGCTCTAGATATTGAAAACAACTTTGGAAAGCTGTAATTTTGTGTTTTACTCACACTTCTTGGATGAGACTTAAACCACAAGGCTAGTGGTGGGGGGTTGGACGCACTAACTAGGAAGTAAAGGCACTACATAAGGGGTTATAAAGACCCTTTGGGTGACTGTGAGTGTTTGCTGAAACTGACTGATTAGTGTGGTTTTGCTTCAAGCACATAGATTATAGGATATATTTAGGGAATGTCTAGATTTGCTGTGCATATAGTCTGTGTGTTGTTGATTTGTTCTGTCGTGCTGTATGTAGACACTATAGACCTTATTCACATGTGGATGGAATGAAAACGAGGCTGTGAGGGATAGACTTACCTTCTTTTACATGACATGAAAATCTATAGGTACTAGATCACTTTTAATTTTCACAACTCGTGTTCTCTGCCATTTTTGCTCTTCTGAAAGCTGTTTTTTCAATGTTTCATCAGTTGAACTATCAACACCATTTTAAACAACAGTGCAATCACTGAAGAGATTTTAAATTTATCCCTCACAGCCTTGTTATATTTCCCTTCGAAAATTAAACATGGAACTACTCTAAATAACGTATTTAAGATATTTTAAAAGCATATTCCTTGGAATGCAGGATGGAATATTCTTTTTTTGTACACACAGACAGCTGTTGGCCAGACATACACACATAGGACTACATGAGATGCTAACACAAACCAAACTCAACCGCTTTTAAATATGCGTGGTTGTATTGCCCCTCCAGTTGGACCAACTACTCTCTTCCTAAAAAAGCTCTGCATCACCATGTTTGAAAAACATCAACACCTATTCAGAGATTAACCTGCCAATTCTTCCTCTTTGCAAAAATAAATTATCTCTAGAAGTGTCTCTAGAACAAGAACAAAGCTTCTTCCATTCAACTTTTCTGGTCTGCCAATGAACGCAAGGATACAAGATGTGTTAATTAGCCCTTCATGTATTTAATTAAACAGCTTGGGTTCATTCAGACTCACTGTAACTGTAAGACTTAGTACCCTATTTCCTTAATTCAGCAGTGTTTTTCTTATGGGTTATTAGGCTGAAACAGAAGTTTGCCAGCTATTGTTCTTGTTGTAGCAACTTTGTTAAAACACATTAACATACTGTACTGTATGCTTTCACTGCACTGGTACCAACACTGTGGTCCCTGCTCTGATATTGGTTTTTGTTGTGTGGTCAGGTTTTCAAAATAGTGAGTAAACAAGTTGTCATTTAGCAGATGCATTTATCCAAAGTAAATTATCATACACATACAGTCAGGGGTTAAGTAACTTGCTCAAAGGCACAATGTTATTAGCTAATGGATTTGGTTTTGAACCTTCAACTTTTAGCTCATGAATTTGGATTTGAACCTAAACATTTTCAGTTACTACTTCAGATACAAGGGCACACCACATGGAAACACCGAAATGACCATTGTCTGGGTTTTAACTGATTCTATTGGTTTTAAACACTTTTATTATAGCACTTGACTTGTAAAGCGATACGTTTTAATTTTTGCATTACATAACCAACTGCATTTTCAAGCTTGTTCAAGTGCAATCAAGTTGCACGTTAGCTCAACTGATAGAATGTTGCACTTGCAACATGAAGAATTGCAGCACTTGTTCCAGAGTCAAAACATGAGTCAAAATTGCTTCAGCAATTGCGATTTTCATGTCACATTTGTTTTAATGACACTATCAGTTAGGTTTAGGTTTAGGGTAGGGAGGTTGGTAGGTTTTGTTAATTTAATCAACTTGATACAGCATCAACTTTAAAAACTTGATCTGTTTGGGAAAACATTTAACTCGCGTTTAGCTCCACATAGTGAACATTTTACCTCAGAATTGCAATGATATGTGTAATGAACCACATGTCATTTTGCCAAAATGTCTCCACAGTCATGTCATTTTCATGAGACCAAGCTGCAAAAAATAAAAGCATATAGGTTTGGAATGACATGAGGGTGAGTAAATGGTGACATTTTTATTTTGTGGTGAACTATTCCTTTTAAGTCAAGTTTATATTATAGTCATGATGATGGATAGGAGTACATTCATTCAAATTCCCTGCAGTTCTGCTTTTTCTTTATTCCTGGATTCTATTGATGTAAAGGTGGAAAACCCTGTTTAACGGAGTGCCAGCGGAATTGAAAGAGCTGACAGACAGGTTTAAAAAGACACACACACACACTCACCCTCCCCCCACCTCTCTTCAGTAATTTGTTTTATGATGTGTGTGTTGCAGTCATAGGGCAGGGTGTCAGGGATTAAACACTCAATATTAATTACACTCAACTTTTTAGGCAGGATCACCCACTCAGCTGTTTAGAGAATATTGTATCTGGCAACTGTCTGTGAGTGTGAATGGCAGTATAGCCTGCCAAGATTAAAGAACTGAAAAACATACTAAACCATTCACAGTATGGGGTATATTGAGGATATTTTGCAATATATATTTATAGGGCAACAGAGTCTACATTATATTTCAAATTCCCTGATTTATGAGCAGATTGCCCCGAATCAACACCAGAAATACGTCACCCCCAGAGAAAAAAAAGGTGTCTGGCCTTTGTTAACCCATCATCAACTGGTCATAAACTGTGGCCTAAACCCAACAGTGCTGGATTGAAGGAATGTAGGACGTTGGTTTTAGTCTGCTATACTAGCATGATCTCAACAGGTGAAACATTTGGATCATTCACACTGGATATTTACATTACAGTGATTGGATATTTACATTTATTCATTAAGCAGATACTTTTATTCAAAGAGGATTAAAAGTGAGGAAAAGACAAGCAAAAGAACACATTTAGATCGCAGGCTGGAAAAGTGTGGATTAGGATGCAATATTCTTCCAAATCTCTCTCACGATTCAAAAGTCCAAATTGAAAATGTGGCATTCAGTGTGAGGAACAGATTCAGAAAGACCAAAGGATGCAGAGAGTAAAGTTCAAATGTTTAATGAAAAAAAAAAAAAAAAAAAAAAGGTAATCCACAAAAAAAAAGCAAAAATCCAGGAGGCAGGAATATGGCGACTGGTAACAGGTAGTCAATCCACCAACAGGAAACAGAATCGATCGGGAAATACACAGGAATAATCCACTCACTGGTATCTGCGGTGGGAACGAAAACTGGGCAGAGAACTCACAAGTACCGGGCATAATGGAGAGAACCATCAGGTGACAGAACAAGAACAACTGACTACCAAGAGAAATAAACCAGCACTGAAGACGAGATGTTGGAGATATCTCCAACAAGGCACAGCTTGGGATTCCAATTCCACAGTCAGGAATACGTGAATATAGACACACAGAAAGAGTCAACATACCCCCAAAGACGCTTCTTGTAATTGTAATTTGAGTCAAACCACCACCAGACTAAGCACCTTGGAGATGGGAAACGGTCCAATAAATTTGGGTCCCAGTTTATGTGAGGTTAGCCTCAGCGGCAGATCATGGGAAGATAACCAGACCTTTTGACCACACATGTAAACTGGGGGCTTAGAATGGTGACAGTCTGCTGACGCTTTGGTCCAATCGACAGTCCTTAATAAGGCTTCCCTGGCGACCCTCTAGGTGCGATGGCAATGCTGGAGAAAGGCGTGCGCAGATGGAACCAAAGTGTCAGGTTCTTGGGAGGGGAACAGAGGGGGCTGGTAGCCTAAACAACACTGGAAGGGTGACATACCTCTAGATGATACCGGTAGGGAGTTGTGAGTGTATTCGACTCAGGTGAGTTTGGAACTCCAAGTCGATGGCTCTCGAAAGGCCACGCAATGCAGGGCCCTCTCCAGATCCTGCTTGGCTCGCTCAGCTTGCACATTGGTCTGGGGATGGAACCCAGAGGACAGACTAACAGTCACACCCAATTGTCAGCAGAACTCTGCCCAAAACTTAGACAAACTGGGGTCCCCTCTCAGAGACCACGTCTGTCAGGAGGCTATGGATGCGAAACATGTGGTCTATGACAGTCCATGCTGATGGCAATTTGGGGAGGGGAATAAAATGGATCACCTTCGAGAACCAGTCCACCACAGTCAAGATGACTGTATTGCCAGTGGATGGGAGTAAGCTGGTAGTGAAACCCAAGGCAATATGGGAACAGGGTCTCGAAGGGACCGGCAGCAGTTGAAGGAGCCCCGCAGGGGGCCGACTGGAAGACTTGTTACTAAAATGGGACAAACCAGACAGTCCTCTGTACCCATGGCAGCCCAGTCAAAAACCTTGCATAACTCCTCAGAGAAGGCCTGGAAGGAAGAGCAGCATGGTAGTTTCCTGTCCCAGACTGCCGCACCCCATTCACGTGCCCATCTGGCGAGCAGGGAAACCATGAATGCTACCTTAGACTCCTCACTGGGAATGGATGATGGTTGAAGAGAAAATGAGTGAACACTGTGAGAGAAATGAGCGACAGGTCTTGGGTTCACCAGAATATGGTGCAGGTAGGTTGAGGCGGGGCTTGTGCAGCCTAGTAGGAGCTGTGATGGCAGGTGGTACAGCAACTGGGATGGCGGTGGTGGTAGAAGCCGTGGGTGGGGGACCGGCATTGGGAGAGATGCACAGATGTTGAAGTCGTGATGTGATCTCGGCTATCCACTCCACCGTTTCCTCAAGAGAATGACTGGTCTGATTTAATTGAGTCCGCTGACAACCAAGGATTGCTCACTGCTGGTTAATGGCCTCCTGGAATGAAAAACTCTGCTGGGTCCATTGTTGGCTGGTTTGTCATGTCAGGAACGGATTCAGAAAGACCCAAGGATGCAGAGAGTAAAGTTCAAATGTTTAATGAAAAAACACAAAAGGTAATCCACAAGCAAAAAAAAAAAAATAGTTCAGAGGGTAGAAAAATGAAGTAAAAAAAATAAAAAGCAGTCCAACAGCAGAGAAAACAAAAACAAACAAGGAATAATCCAATCCACGGATATGGCAGAGATGATTCTCTGTTCACAAAAAAAAAAAAAAAAAGGCAAAAATCCAGGAGGCAGGAATATGGTGACTGGTAACAGGTAGTCAATCCACCAACAGGGAACAGAATCAGTCAGGTAATCAACAGGAATAATCCACTCACCGGTATCTGCGGCGGGAATGAAAACTGGGCAGAGAACACACAAGGAACAGGGCATAACAGAGAAAATCAACAGGTGACAGAACAAGAACAACCAAACCAAGAGAAACAAACCAGCACTGAAGATGAGACAAGCGGGGGAAGATATAGGGCAATGCCAACAAGGCACAGCTGAAACGAATTAATTTGTAGCAATGTTGATCACCCGCTCACGAGTTAAAGGGTAACACACAGGGAATAAGTGAACACGCAGACACACAGAAAGAGTCAACATACCCACCAAACCATGACATTCAAAATCTAATTTAAACCTGGAAATAAACAAAAAAAATTGGGATTTTAGTATTATTTTTAACTAAGAAACGTTGATGTAAAATATATGTGAAATATAATTTTATTCTGTGCTATTTCTAACCAATTAAGCAATTTTGTGACACTGACTACTTGCCCTGCTTCCATTTAAACACACAAGATGCTCTTTGGAACATTCTAAAATCATTATGGGATAATGATTTTTTTTTAAATTAGATACATGAGATGCCTTATGATGCAATTTATGATTTCATCGGTCAATGTAATATCTGAGGATATTTACTGGATATCATCAGATCTTTGCACATCTTCTGGCTTGAGACAATTCAATATGTATATATTTTTTAAAGCTTGATTATCTGGGGGCCTGGGTAGCTCAGCGAGTGAAGACGCTGACTACCACCCTTGGAGTCATGAGTTTGAATCCAGGGCATGCTGAGTGACTTCAGCCGGGTCTCCTAAACAACCAAATTGGCCCAGTTGCTAGGGAGGGTAGAGTCACATGGGGTAACCTCCTTGTGGTCGCTATAATGTGGTTCACTCTCAGTGGGGCACGTGGTGAGTTGTGCGTGGATGCCGTGGAGAGTTGCGTGAAGCCTCCACACGTGCTCTGTCTCCATGCTCAACAAGCCACATGATAAGAGGTGTGGATTGATGGTCTCAAACACAGAGGCAACTGAGATTTGTCCTCCGCCACCCGGATTGAGGCGAGTCACTACGCCACCACGAGGACTTAGAGCACATTGGGAATTGGGCATTCCATATTGGGGAGAAAATAAAAAAAAATAAAATAAAAGCTTGATTATCTAATGTGAATATTCTAACCTTGGACAGCATCGGAGGTCTCAGTGATGTCAATAAGATTACTTGCTTTTGTTTAATACACATTGCTTTAGGTTTCCTGGGAGAATCATGTCTCCTATCAGTTTGATACATGAAAGGTACAACCCCAGTTCTGAAAAAGTTAGGACTAGGGGTCGACCAATATGTTTTTTTCAGGGCCGATAATGATTATTATCAATCAAGGAGACTGATAACCAATATTTGGGGCCGATATGCATTTGCAGTAAAAATTAAAATTTTTGTGTCAAAATTTACACTGACACAAACTCCAACATAGAACGCTGGCATAGAGTATTGTGATGTTTATTGCAACTTCAGTATCTGCATTCTTTCCTTTGAAAACAGCTTGTCCTCTCAGTGATGCATCTTTCTCTTGCTGCATTCCTCTTTCTCACCTCTCCCCCACGAATACGGATTACAGTGTTGATTAGCCATTTACTCGTGACATATAACCAATCCAATAATTCTATGGGCGCGACATTGAGCCAGACTCCAGCAGTAGCCTTTTACAGAGAGGCGGTGGCATCAGAGCCATTTTAAACTGTATCTGCAATCATATCAGACAAAATAACGATTCCGATAATTAATATAATTATGAATATCTGATCCAATAATCAGTTGACCCCTAGTTAGGACAGTTTGGAAAATGCTAATAAAAACAAAAAGGAGTGATCTGTAAATTGTATTCACCCTGTGCTATATTGAAAGCACTATAACAACAAATTATTTGATGTTTTAACCTTATGAATTTAATTGTTATTTTGAATATGTACATTAATTTGAAATCAGATGATTGCAACATACTCCATAAAAGTCGGGACAGACAAGTTTTTACCACTGTGTAACATCAGCATTTCTTCTAATAGAACTTATTAAGCCTTTGGGCACTGAAGACAGAAATTTGTAAAGTTCAGCAGTTTCCCCCCATTTATCTGTTATGCAGGTCTTGAACTGCACAATTGCATGGGTCTTGGCTGCTGTATTTTTGGCTTCATAATGCACCACATATTCTCTATTGGAGACAGGTCAGGACTGCAGTCAGGCCAATCTAACACCCTCTCTCTCTGTTTACACAGCCATGTACTTGTAATCTGGGTATTACTGTATATGGTTTGGTTATGGGCTGGAAAACCACTTCTGAATGCGTGTGATCTCCGAGCCCACAGACGTCACTGTCTTAAAAACTGTCATTCGTCTGTTATGGAAATCATGACATGGGCTTGGGTATACCTTTGTCAGTAAACACCATTCGCCTCTGCATCTATAGATGCAAGTTAAGGCTTTACTATGCAAAGCAGAAGACATACATCAACACTGTCCAGAACACCGGTGACTTCACTGGGCTTGTTCTCATCTGAGATGGAAAGTAGAACAGTGGAATCTTGTTTTGTCGTTTTGGTAAGGCTGCACAATGAATTGTATTTTAACCATGATCATTGTTTCTGCCTCTCACGGTTAATTGAGCACAACTGTCTACGATACTATTGAGCTAGCAAGCAGAAATGATCAGCCAGGTAAAGTTGAAAATTGTTGTTTATTTTCATTGTAGGCTGTGTCTTTGGGTGAAATACTAAACCCAAAAGATATACAAAATCACAAGCTCTTTCAAAGTCCATTTTCATCTCAACCGACCAATCACGCTGTCTTCAGAAGTATGCCACTGACCAATCCCTGTTTCACTTTCAAGCACGCTCTGAAATACAGAATCACAGATGAATACGAGTATTGTATGTGTGCTGCTCTGATCTATAGTATATTACACATACTCAGAACACACATGAGGATAATGATAAAGTGTTACTGTGGTCTCAAAGCGGTTCTGTGTTCGATGCAGAAAAAAGTTATTCCATCTCATGACCTGATTATGTGTGTTATACAGAACAGCTGTGCACTGCAATTTTGCATGCTAAATTATTACATAAATATATGACTATTGCATATTACTATTGTGGATTGGAATATAATAATAATGTTAAAGGAATATTCCGGGTTCAATACAAGTTAAGCTCAATCGACAACATTTGTGTAATATTGATTACCACAAATTAAAAAAAAAAAAAAAAAAAAAACGTTAAAAAACTCACTTTTTCAAACGTTTAGCCACAAGACTAAAGAATGTGTGTGCTAACATGATTTTAGTGTGATAAAATCACTTACTAACTGTAAAGTTATGGCCAATTTTTTATTTTATTGTCATGACGATGTAATCCTAAAACCCTAAATTGACTGTAAAAATGACAATTTAAACAACTTTACAGTTCAAATAATACATGTGTTTTAACAGACGAATTATTGTAAGTGCTTTTATAAAATTATAAGCTTTACATTTCTGTGTTTAAACCCTCCAAAAATTGGCCCCATTTATTTCCACTGTAAGTGCTTCACTGTTACTCAATTTTTGCTTTTTGTAAAGAGAAGAAGCCAGGAGTCGAAATACATTTTTGTGGTAATAAAAATTATGCCACAAATGCTGTTGATTGAGCTTTGTGTTGAACCCGGAATACTCCTACAATAATAATAATAATAATTTAAAATTTAAAGAATGGATCTTAAAAGAAGACTCAAGTGTGAACACCTCACAGAGTAACTCTTTTTAATGGCAGTAAAGCATGGACAAAACTAGACTTAAAGTTTTTTACAATCGCTTACACACTAAAAGTGGTACTTAAGGCACACTCAGTGAAACCATTAACTCGTACCTAATCTTCAGACCAAGTCTGCAAAACTGCAAGCACATTATCTGCTTTACACTCTGTTTACAATTGTAAAACACACTTTTTGCAAAACACTAAACACAGTTCTCTACATGAGACACATAATTCAAAACTAACAGCTCTTGTGTTTCACTTAGAAATCAGAGCTTGAGATGAAAATGCAATGTATATATATTTATAGTGTAAATATATACTGAATATGCATACATACTGTATATATTTGTGCACATACATGTACGTGTGAGTGCTATGACAAACTGCCATGCACTCCACTACACACCGAACATGCAAAAGACACAAGATAGTAGCGTTTTAAATCAAAATCAAATCAAATCAAATCAAATCAAATCAGATCAGATCAGATCAGATCAAATCAAATCAAATCAAATCAAATCAAATCACTTTATTGTCACACAGCCATATACACAAGTGCAATGGTGTGTGAAATTCTTGGGTGCAGTTCCGATCAACATAGCAGTCGTGACAGTGATGAGACAGTACCAATTTACAATAACATCAAATTAACACAGCACAATTTAAACATCTGATATACACATAATTACACTCAACAATATACAAATAATAACATACACTGTACAGTATACAATACGCAATATATAGATACACATTATTCAATAAAAATAAAAAATAAAAATATATCAAAAAGTATATATAGAATATATAGAATGTACAGTACTGTACTGTATTGACATTCAGGCTGTCGGTTGATAGTCAGTTGTTAAGAGAGAATATAATATAATAATAATATAATTTATGACAGTCCGGTGTGAGATATAAGAGTAATAAAGTGCAGTGCTGATGTATTTTGATCGTGGGAGATCAAGAGTTCAAAAGTCTGATTGCTTGGGGGAAGAAGCTATCATGGAGTCGGCTGGTGCGGGTCCTGATGCTGCGATACCGCCTGCCCGATGGTAGCAGTGAGAACAGCCCATGACTCGGGTGGCTGGAGTCTCTGATGATCCTCCAAGCTTTTTTCACACACCGCCTTGTATATATTTCCTGGAGGGAGGGAAGCTCACCTCCGATGATGTGTCTGGCAGTTCGCACCACCCTTTGCAGTGCTTTGCAGTTGTGGGAGGTGCTATTGCCATACCAGGCGGAGATGCAGCCAGTCAGGATGCTCTCTACAGTGCAGGTGTAGAACCGTGTGAGGATGTGGCAGTTCATTCCAAACTTCCTCAGCCATCTCAGGAAGAAGAGGCGCTGATGAGCCTTCTTCACAACGACTTCAGTGTGGATGGACCATGTGAGTTCCTCAGTGATGTGGACACCCAGGAACTTGAAGCTGCTGACTCTCTCCACCGGTGCACCATTGATGGTGATGGGACTGTGTTCTCTGTCTTTTCTTTGAAGTCCACCTCAAGCTCCTTTGTCTTACTGACATTGAGGGAGAGGTTGTGCACCTGACACCAGTGTGTCAGAGTGTGCACCTCCTCTCTGTAGGCTGTTTCATCATTGTCAGTGATCAGACCTACCACCGTCGTGTCATCAGCAAACTTAATGATGGCATTGGAGCTGTGTGTTGCCACACATTCATGTGTGTACAAGGAATACAGTAGTGGGCTGAGAACACAGCCCTGCGGGGCTCCAGTGTTGAGGGTCAGTGATGAGGAGATGTAGCTGCCTATTCTAACCACCTGGCATCTGCTTGACAGGAAGTCCAGGATCCAGCTGCACGGCGAGCTGTTTAAGCCCAGAACCCGGAGTTTCTCATCTAGCTTGGAGGGCACTATGGTGTTGAATGCTGAGCTGTAGTCTACAAACAGCATTCTCACATAAGTGTTCTTTTTTTCTAGGTGGGAGAGAGCAGTGTGTATTGTAGATGCAATGGCATCATCAGTGGAGCGGTTGTTGCGGTAAGCAAACTGCAATGGGTCTAGAGATAGAGGCAGTACAGAGCAGATGTAATCTCTGATTAGTCTCTCAAAGCATTTGCTGATGATGGGGGTCAGAGAAGGAAAGGTTGAAAATGTCCGTAAAAACACCAGCCAGCTGGTTCGCGCACGCTCTGATAACGCGGCCCGGAATGCCGTCTGGGCCCGCAGCTTTGCGGATATTCACCCATCGGAAGGATCGGGTTACATCCGCTACAGAGACGGAGAGTGAACTAACCTCTGTAGCTTCGGCTGCGAGAGCTCTCTCCACGAGGGCGGTGTTATTTCCCTCAAAACAAGCATAAAAATATTTAGCTCATCTGGGAGAGAGGCAGCGGTGTTCATGGCGGAGTTTTTATTCCCTTTAAAGTCCGTGATGATGTTAATTCCTTGCCACATGCTTCTAGAGTTGGTGGTGTTAAACTGTCCTTCAATCTTGCTCCTGTACTGGCGTTTTGTGGTTCTTTCGGAGGGCATAACTGGCTTGTTTATGCTCCTCCGCGTTCCTGGAATTAAAAGCAGAGGTCCGCACATTAAGTGCCACACGAACATCGTTATTTATCCATGGTTTCTGATTCAGATAGATCCTTATTGTTCTGGTCGGAACCACGTTCTCCACGCACTTTTTGATGAAACACATTACGCTATCAGCATAAAGCTCGATGTCGTCAACAGAGGCGGACCGGAACATCTCCCAGTCCGTGTGATCAAAACAGCATTGTAGCATGGAATTTGATTGGTCCGACCAGCACTGGATCGTTCTGAGGGTGGGTGCTTCCTGTTTCAGTTTCTGCCTGTAAGATTTGATTTGCCAAATGGTGGACGGGGGAGGGATTTGTAGCCATCCCGGAAGGGAGAGTAGCAGTGGTCCAAAACCCAGTCCCCTCGTATGTTGAAACTAATGTGCTGGTGGTATTTTGGTGTGACTGATTTTAAACTGGTTTTATTAAAGTCCCCAATCACAATGAACGCGGCCTCAGGGTGCGCGGTTTCCTGCTCACTTATACTCCCATACAGTTCCTTGAGTGCCCGGTCTGTGTCGGCTTGTGGGGGGATGTACACAGCAATGATAATGACCGCTGTGAATTCCCTCGGTAGCCAGAATGGTCGACACAGAAGCATGAGAAATTCCAGATCAGGAGAGCAGAAAGACTTGATAGAATGTACGTTCCTATGATCACACCAGGATTTGTTGATCATAAAACATACACCACCTCCTCTGCTTTTACCTGAGAGGTCTTTCGCTCTGTCCGCTCGGTGCACGGAGAACCCCGCTGGAATCTCCGCAGACATCCAAGTTTCCGTAAGGCAGATAATGCAGCAGTCCCTTGTATCTCGTTGGAAAGAGATCCGCGCTTTCAGCTCGCAGACCTTGTTATCCAGAGACTGAAAATTTGCCAGTAGAATAGTGGGTAGCGGGGGTCGATTTGCGCGGCGTCTTACTCTGATGAGAACGCCGGCTCTGTTTCCCCTTTTCCTTTTGCGTTTCCGCGGCCATGCTGCCCAGACAAAGGGCTCCGCTTGCGTGTTTGTAAACAGCGGGTCGGAATTGAGAAATTTGAAGTCCGGTTTACGGTGTGAAATTGCTGAACCAATGTCCAAAAGTGTTTGTCTGTCGTAGACAATAAGGCAAACAACATCCAAGACAAAAAACATAAGAATTGTGAACAAAACAAACAAAACACTACTATGTTGTGTCGGAGCTCGCAACGCAGCATTTGTTTTACATTTGTCACATCAGTGTGTAGTTGGCGTTTATAAGATCTAAACAATTGATGGTTTGTGTGTAGAATTTTTATGCAAAAACACCATTTTGAGGAGAGTTAAAATAGTTTGGAATGAAGTGTTTGCTTCTGCAAGAGATGTGTGACATTTTGCATGTTTTGTGTGGGTTTTGGGGTTTTGGGTGTTGAGTCTAGAGAAAAGGAGCCATAGTTTCAGAAATCATATGTTAGCAAAGGTAAAGCATTTTTGTTAAATAATAATTTTAGTCAAATTGAATCATTTACCAGTTTTAACACCTTGTTAACATGAGAGCTACTCTTTAATGTAATTTTATGTTTTTTGTTTTTGTTTTTTAAAGAATTGATAGCTAAGCAGTGGCAACAGTACTTTTTTGATGTTGTTCAAATTGTGCAGCCCTGTAATTACAATTTGTTTTTCAAATGACAGAATAATCATGATTAATAATCATGATTATAATTTTTAGCAAAATAATCGTGATTATCATTTTCACCATTATCATGCATCCCTAGATTTTGGAAAAAACAGCAGTTGTGTTCTCCTGGCCAGAGAGGAAAAGGACCATCCAGGCTGTTATCAGCATCAGGTCCAAAAGCCATTATTTGTCATGAGATGAAGGTGTGTCTGTGACTATGGCATGGGTAACTGACATGTAAAAATTTTGGAGCAACATATACTGCCATCCGGACACCGTCTTTTCCATTGACATCCCTGCATTTTCCAGCAGGACATGCCAAACCACATACCTGGATTACAAATGCATGGCTGCTTAAACAGAGAGTGTGGGTGCTAGATTGGCCTTATGAAACACAAAATACAGCAACCAAGACCCCGAACAGCTGCTGAAGACCTGCATAATGGATGAATGGGGGATAGATAGATAGACAGACAGACAGACAGACAGACAGACAGATATTACTGGACCATAGGGAGAAGACCAAATTATCTGTCTGTGTGTTTGTATGTACAGTTGTGTGTGTTTGGGGGTAATAGCAGGGTTTGGCATTCTCAGAGCCGGGAGGAACCTTGTGGTTGAAACCTGCATTTTGAAGCCTGTTGGAGGCTCTCTCTCTCTCTTTCTAAAGCTAGCCTCTCCAACTCTGTCTGCACATGCCCTGGCTTAAGGGTAAACATAATGGAATTCACACATGCCACAGTACATTCATTCTTTCATTCTGTTACTTCCACACCTTTATTTTGTCTTTCACTTTTATTTGTCTGTCTAATCCGATGAGCAGGCCCATGTAGAATCAGAGTTCAGAGAACTGTGCAGAACACAAACAAAGATTTTTAGAAGAATATTTCAGCTCTGTTGGTCCTCACAGTACAAATTTCAAAAAGCACATAAAGGCAGCATAAAAGTTATCCAATTCAACTCCAGTTGTTTAATCTATATCTTCAGAAGTGATTTGATAAGTGTGGGTAAGAAACAGATCAATATCATTTTCATTTCAACACTTTCATTTGAACATTCTTCTTCTTTTGTTTTTGGTGATTCACATTCTTTGTGCACATCGCCATCTACTGGGCAGGGAGGAGAATTTATAGTAAAAAGGACTTATATATTTATCTGTTTCTCACCCACACCTATCATATCACTTCTGAACCTATAGATTTTTTTTTATGTTGCATTTTTGAGCTTCAAAATATTGGTACCCATTTGCTTACATTGTATGGACCTACAGAGCTGAAATATTCCTCTAAATATGTTCATTTGTGTTCACCAGAAGAAAGTCATACACACCTGGGATGCATGAGGTTGAGTACATGATGAGAGAATTTAAATTTTCGGGTGAACTATCCTTTTAAGGGATCAAACTTGTTTAATATGGGGGAAAAAAACTGAGAGCACCTTTAAATCCATTCCACAGATTTTTCCTCCCCAAAATCAGTGCATTAAATGTGAAAAACCATTGGGGTCTGTTGATGATTCCTTTCTATCTTTCTGTCTTCTTCTTTCAGGCTTACATCACTCTCTTTCATTCCCTAAAGACTTAATAGAGGAAATGTATATGAAATAAAACATAACATTATACAGAGTTGTTTAAATAGGAGAGTACACATTTGTCTATGTGCATGCTCATGCGTGTTAGTAAGCAAGTGAAAGAGAGAGGGATCAGACTTAAGCATAGCGAAATGAAAACAGCGTGAGAGACAGAAATAGAGTGAGAAGGAGAGAGGGGGTGAGATTGTGGTCTGTGTCAGGCCTGCTGGATTATAGAGTAGGAGTTCTGCTGGATGCAGACAGACGCGAGGATTTACGGGAGGTGAAGAGGAGAGAACTGAGAAGTGCACGATTGCTTTTCTATAAAGTTAGTTGGCAAGACTTATTTATATACATTGACTGAATAGCTGCCACAATCCTCAGGGAACTTCCTGCCCTAACCAGATACTTCCTGTTATAACTAAAGCTACAGCGCTAGTGAGGTGGTTGATTTTAGGTCAAAGGTCTTTTCATGCAAAAATAGAGAAATTATGATATCATGATATCTTATAGGGTTAACCCTACTCTATAAAGGGTTAACCATGGTTAACCCTTTGAAGCCTGAGCCCAAAATTCCCAAAATTCCATTCTGTGCCAGAATATGATATTCATATCCATATTCATATTACATTCATATTCATATAACATCACACACCTGAACTGTATATACCATATTGAAGAGAAGAACTAGGGCTTTCAAATTATATAAATATATGTATGATTATTTAAGGCTAATCATCCTTTGTCAATAAGATTTCACACAGCAATTTTTACAAAAATCTTCTCCGGCCACATACTTCATCAGACAACTGCATTTTCAACCATTTTATTTACAAGCTAGAGGGAAACTTAGAGTGTATGAAATATACATAATTTTGTGGGCAATGTAAAATAGCAGACAGATTAGAAATATAATCTATTGTTTAAAAGTTATGACCATTCTAGTGATTAGTGGGAAAACTGAATAATACAAACATTTAGAATGTTAAGATACATTTCACATGACCACTCCTCAAATACTCCTTTTGAGCACCTGTAATAATAAATTGAGTTTGCATCTGAAATTGAAGGACACAAACACTGAAATATACATTTTATGTGTTCAATAAAACAAACACTTTATTTAATTTGAACATTAGAATTACACACGAATTACACAACAAAACATACAAAATCAAACTTTCGAACTATCTACAGTAAATACATTTTTAATAAAGAGTGCAGAAACAGAATATATATAAATTCATAAATACTCAACAACTGCAATACCTGTGGAGAGAAGAGAGGGAGAAAAGAGGGGAGGGGGAGGACAACAACACCTGTAAACAGCCCAACCTAGGCCTCTTTGCGAAACTGGTCACACTCAGCTGAGTGCCAAGACTGAAAACAGTTCCTATCACGAACCAAGCAAAGTCTTTTGCCATTACATTCCAGCGCGCAACAAGCTACTTTAGTTTTATTTTGAGTCCTACTTTTCCAGTAGCACAGCCAACATCTCT
Source organism: Myxocyprinus asiaticus (assembly GCF_019703515.2). Classification (NCBI taxonomy): domain Eukaryota; kingdom Metazoa; phylum Chordata; class Actinopteri; order Cypriniformes; family Catostomidae; genus Myxocyprinus; species Myxocyprinus asiaticus. Next base: position 22,342,745 of record NC_059356.1, read on the forward strand.
TAGAGGACTCTTCAAATTTAGGGACATGGGCTGTGTGGAGTGATGACGAAGGAGGGACTACTGGCTTTAGTGTATGCAAAGGGAAACTTGCGTGAATATCAATACCTCCCAGCTGACGAGCCAGGTTTTCTCTGAAATCTAACTGGGTTAAGTTCACCGGTCTATGCTCATCCCCTGGTGAATGAATGTGTTGCCATTCCTTAAACAATATAAAACTATTGACGACGGCAATGTCTATGAAGTGGAAAAAAATAATCTTCCACCACTTCTGAGTTTTTTGTAGGACGTCATAAGATTTTATCATTTGGTCTGACCTATCAACACCGCCCATGTTTTTGTTATAATCGCTGATGACAGTGGGCTGGAGGGCTACTTCTTTTGTCCAGTCACCATCATTTTTTACAAACCTAGTAATTTCGGTTGAGCCATTCGCATTGTGGAAATTGGAGAGGCATGTAACTGCATGCGTGTCCTTCCACTGAATTACAAGTATATTCCCCTCAATCCTACACCACCTCATATCCCCACGAGTTGTCTTGCGTTCCCATCTTTTGATGTCTTTAAATTCTGCAGGAAACAGTTTACAATTCACCCTGCATGTCTCACAGGAATTAGTTCCCATTTCTAACAACTTAACCATAAGAGCTGGGGATGTGTAAAAGTTGTCAAACCAAATATTGTGGCCCTGGACTTTGAATGGCTGCAGTAATGATTCAGCTACTTTGGTGGCCAAGTCAGTGACACGCCCATCATGACTACCTGTGTAAACATTAATGTCGAGAGTATACCCCGAGTCTGATGTTGCAATTACCCATAATTTAAAACCCCACCGAGTAGGCTTGCCCTTCATGTATTATTTAAATCCTGACCGAGCTTTAGACTTGACCATACGTTCATCTATTGCGAGATTTTGGTTAGGCTGAAAGAGCAGCTGGCATTTTTGTTTGAGGTGGTCAATAAGATAATGCAATTTCCTAAGGCGATCCTGATTATCCTCTGTGGTAGGGTCTACAACATGTAGAGCTGCTAAAAGAGCTTTATAGTGGTCATGCGACATAAATCCCCTCGTCCACGAGCCCTGAAGTGACTTGGTTCCCCAATGACGATGGGAATCAGGGAGAATTGAGAACCCCATGTAAATGAGCAACCCAAGAAATTTGTAAAAGTCATCGGGGGTCACCTCCATCCAAGCTCCTTGGTAGCTGGAATATGACGGACAGTTAAGGACGAGCTCCCACCCCTGACGGTTTGTAAAGTTGCATTTCTCAGCAACTACAGCCTGAGTAAAAAAACAGCATGAAAAAGTCAATTTCTCACAACATCATATTGGAGATTGACTGCACAGCCTGACGCACGCTACCTAAGTTAATACCGAATGGATGGCTAGGCTTAAATGGGAGAGGTTTTGGGGCCTGTGAATCGATGTCAGAGTATGAGGGATAAGAAACAGAGTCAGGGAAGCATTTACGCTTTCTAGCTGACTTGGGACCTGTGAGAGAATGGCTAGCCATACCCAAAATAATAAGAGTAAGAGTGTTAGTGTTACTGTGAGTATCAGTCATATGAGAAATAGAAACAAACAATACATTTTCCTCCTGTGCGCTCATGCCCTCATGAGCCATGTCCTCATCTGCTATCAGCAGTCATCTACCTCCTCCTTTTGATGGTGCTGAGCAGGGAGCCATAGTCTCTATCCATCTCTACAACAGAAAAAAAAAGTACAACAATTGGAATCCAGCAGTGTGTTCTTCACAAATCCATACACTGAATAGTCACCAAAGGCTTACAGACTAAGCAGAATGTCCAACTGCAGACAGCCCTCTCACGCTTTCCTTGTGAACAGGAAGCTACACACAATCTAAAATCATGTCTGTGTGCTGGATGGGTAAGGCTATCTGCTAAATTATAGAAAGATATCTGCCATTTTTTTTTATTATTACATGGGAAAATCAACAAGCTAGATAACTTATCTAACTAGCAGGCAGGTCGGAACAGCGTCAAAAAAAAAAAAGAAAAAAGGTCTGAACAGTGTCTGCTCTCTGCCTCACATTACTTCAGGCGGATTTTTCACAAGTGACAAAATTGGCCAAAAAATAATTGATATTTAGTTAAAAATTTACATAGTATTGCTAGTTTCACAGAAACTGCCAAAAAAAGGTTGATATAAAAAGAGGTTCACCGATGACAGTCATATAAATTTTTCCAGAAAAAAACTAGCTAGCGCTACTCCTACAAATAAATGCTAGCTGCCTATCCGATGAACGCCGACGGTCATGTAATTTTTTCCAGAAATAACTAGCGTTACTCCTACAAATAAATGCTTAGTAACTAAAACGTTTTGACTTTCAATAGACAATATTGACAACACATGTTAAATAACTTGTCTGACCTCGAAAGATCGCCTCAGTTTTCAATTTGAAGCAGTAAGTCCAACACTGGAGGTAATCTCCCGGCATATCCTCTCTGGCACTGCTCAGGCAAATGGAGGATGACGCTGATGACGATACATTTATTATTCACGCCCAGTAAAGGTGAAGTGTGTAATTTCTGCACCACTATCGGCACCAAATGGAATAGCAAAGATAACTAGATAGGTACATTTTCTAAGAAAAATGTGATTGTTGCTTGCCTTGGCAATACTCACTGCTACAATTTTCCACCAAGAGCCTCACTACATTTTCCTAAGTCACAAGAGCTTACCCCCATGTCTTTATGCTTTTCTGGTGCCAAAGATATAGCTGGGGGCCCTCACCAAGGGCCTTAATACACTGCCCTTGGTCAAAAGAGCCAACTCTCATACCTCTACAATGTTCTTTTACCAAAATATGGTGTTCTGGGTGGTTACAAAGATGTTGCTAGGTGTTTGCTAGGTTGTCACTAAACTTGCTTTACTGCCAAAATTAAAAAAGGCCACCCTCTATGTCTCTACGATTTTCTCTTCTAGAGATATGAAGGGCTTTTTCACCCTGTCAATGTGTTTTTTTTTTTTTTTTCGCCTGACAGATGATTATCATCTGTCTGATCACTAATTAAAGTCATAGCACACCTCTTCTTACTAAGCCATTTGATTTAACTTGAAGCAGTTCCTCTCAGAAGCTTGCAACACCAGAAATATGGAATGGCTACTGCCTGTAATAGAAATGCAGTATTATGGTTATTTTCACCGTCAACTGTTAATCTCATCAGATTTTCTGTTTGATGGTGGTGACAGCTGAGTAGATGGAGCTGTATCCTGTATTCTCAATTGATTCTTAATACAAGTGAATGCTAGATTTGTCCATGTTTTCATAATATTTGACATGATGGTAAAGATTATTTTTGTATCTGTCAGTGTTGGCACATATAGAGTGATAGCAATGAAAAACAAATTTTTTGAGAAAAATAGGAGAACCATGAGGTTGCACCAGAACATAGATGAATGCATCAGAACATGTTTAACAGATTAATCAAAAATAAGTCCATGGTAGATAAAGTTTTATTTTCATAATTCTGCAACCTGTTTTGTCCCAGTACACAAGAATCTTGACTGTTGATGTTGATGTGAATCAACTGATGTGTTACATATTTTTTCATACTGCTCATTTTAATATAGATTTCTGCCCTTTATTCTTTCTGTCTGATAGGAAATGTTCCCGTAAGTGGCTTGTAAGAATTCTGCAAAGAATGTTGGCACCACAATATGACATCATGGTTCCCAAATGTGAAGAAATGTTTCTCGTACCCTCCCACTTTCAGTTACTTTTCCTCACGTACTCAAGTCTTGTTTGCACAGGTGGCTCAAGTTGACTGACAGATCCAGAGCAGTTGGGACAGTCATTTAGAACAACAAGGTGTTATTTCTAGCAAAAATCTGCAAAGAGTACTCACCAATCTTCACATTAATTGTGACATAACTTGTGACATGTTCATCAGACTTTTATTGTGACATGTTACCAATCAGAAATTAGCATTATTAACACATACTTGCATTCCTTTTGAATGCGTTTTCATTCTGCAGTTAAACCTGAAAAACTTATTTCGGGAAAACTTGAAATATGAGTCAGCGCAGTAGATGCATCACTTTACAGTTGTGAGAGTTTCTCCCACTGGAATAGTAGCTTTGGACAAAACAACTAAATAAATGAATGAATATCTAATCATAATTATTTATCGTTGTTTTCTCCAGGCAAAGGGGCGGAGAGATGGGATCTCTTCATCCAGTGAGAACCCTCGTCCAGTGGTCAGAGGCAGGACTGACGGGTTGGGCGTGTCCTGGCAGGGCCCGCGTACACTGGTGCTCCACAAGAACTCTCAGGGCTTTGGTTTCACGCTACGCCATTTCATCGTTTACCCGCCAGAGTCAGCCCTGCACACCAGTCTCAAAGTAATGTCTGTCAACAAGCTCCCACTAAATCAACATCACAAAATGAAGCCATAAATGTACTGTTGACTAACTACAGTCAAGAATGAGTCATTGAACAACTAAAATAAAACCATCCAATAACATGAGAGCACAACACTGCAAAAAACTATTTTTGTCTTGTTTTTCAGTAAACATATCTAAACTTTCTTAACCTCCTGAGACCCAAGCACGAATGCTGTGCACATTTTTAAATTCCCTTTTTGATTTGTAACTAGTAGCACCTAATAAACTGTAAAAAAAAAAATATATATATATATATATATATATTACAAATTTACATTTTTGGGTGAATTATTCCTTTAAGCTTAATCGACAGCATTTGTGGTATAATGCTTATAACCACAAAAATGTATTTAGACTCATCTCTCCTTTTCTTAAAAAAAAAGCAAAAATCAAGGTTACAGTGAGGCACTTACAATGGAAGTGATTGGGGACAATGAAAGTGAATGGGGACAATTTTTTGAGGGTTTTATGGCAGAAATGTGAAGCTTGTAAATCTATAAAACACTTACATTAATTATTCTGTTAAAACTGCTGTAAAGTTGTTTAAATCATAATTTTTACAGTTCATTGCGATAAAGAGTTGCCATATGGCAGTGTTTCCTATTTTTTATATATAAAAACAACAATAAAAAATTCAAAAAAGTCATTACATTTTTTTTTTTATTTATTTTTTTTTTTATTTATTAGAGCTATTTTATGTCTGAAAATCAAATGGGAAAATGTTTTCCATCATTAAATTTTGTATTTCTTGTTTTAAGCAATCTTCCTCAGTTTAGATTTATCTGGAAACAAAACTTAATATTTAAGGGAAATGTACTTCTTAAGTAAATTTAAGGATATTTAGAAAACAAGACAAAAATATTTAAAAGAAACTTTACTTTTGCAGTGAACAAACTGCCACCTTCATAGAGTAGTTAGAAGAAAATTAGTGAAACATGAACTTTCAGACATGAAATCACTAAACTGCTCATTTCACCTGACAACAGTAGTACAAAAACATGCTATATACATTTTTAAATGTTTAAATTCCTTCAAGGCTTTGAATCTTAAAAACTAAGAATACAAATGAAGGTTCTTCAATGGTTCTTTGCTGTGTGTCATAGGTTCAGAAAACCCACTTCAAATTAAGAGCCATTTACACTATGTAGAGTTAAATTAATATTTCAGTGTAAATACAATTTTAACTCTTCCTGTGAGAGTTAAATGCATCTGTGACATGCTGTCGATTACCATAGAATAAACCTCACATCTAGTTTGGAAAAACCAAAAATGTGTTGACAGTTAAGCACATTGAAATTCGTTGGGACAAGCGCACAATGGTTGCCTCATAGACTTCCATTGTAAGTGCATTTTTTGTTAGTTTTTACAAGCAGGTTTCTTTACAGTTGGCTTTACAGCGATCAAAAGAGTTCAGATCTCTGTATTGATTTCTGTTTCTTTAAAGCACCTGTACATGGACGGTTTTCTAAAGAACTGGAGAATAACATTTTCTGTGTGGAACTTTAAAGTTTATCTATGGCATCAGGCTGTAAACCCCTTGTTATGTCTAACTGGAACCTTTATTTTAAGAGTGTATTAGCTGCACTAGCATTAGTGATATCTTAGTCCACCAAGGATATGAAGCCACAGAAAGTCAGGGTGGTGGGCACAAGCCAACTGATGGCCTCACATAATTATTCAGAGCTGTTTTTCTTGAGCACTTTTCTCTAAAGAGAGAGAGAGAAAAAAAAAAACAAGCGCAAAAACAGAGGAACTTAGTGGAACTGGAAAAAAACAGAATTTTTAATGCACATCATAAGTGTCTCACATTAGAGAGAGAAAGATGGAGAGTGAGGTGGAGGGCATATACAGTATAGAGAAAGCCACAACATTGTGTGTGGTCACATGAGATCTGTTTGTAAAGGTCATTTCCTCTTCCATGTGTCCTTTTGTCTCTGGCATCCATGTAGTCTTAAATGCTTGAAAGTTTTGTCCAGTGCATATAAAAAGAGACAGTATAGAAAAAGAATGGGCCAGTATGTTGGTTGAATTGCTCTAGAATACAAATAAGCAAAATTTGATTCCATTGTTGTCAGATATTATTGTTTTAATACAGTATGGTATTGAAATATAAGCTTGGCCAACAGTTGTAGAGATATCATTCTTTCCCCATTAAAGTAGATAGGAGCTATACTTACATGGCAAGACTGATGGCCAGTGAGTGGACTGACTTAATGGACATTCATATAAAGCTTCTTTATTTGTTATAAGTTATGTTATGTGCTTTGGCACTAGTTGTTGTTTCTGCAGATACATAGTTTGTCTCCTGTCTGAGATGGTGAAAGATGATTTTTAAATGATGTATATTTAAATTATGTATTTGTGTGTGTTTGTTTGTGTGTGTGTGTGTGTGTGTGTGTGTGTGTGTGTGGGTGTGTGCATGCATGATGTTGGAGAAACAAAGCCCCATTATGATAGGCCTATATGGAGGTTCTTCAGACACCAGCTACAGTTTGCTTTCCAGTAAAAATGACACTTTTTTGGGCCGTACCAGGGCCACTGGGACAAAGTTTGAACCATTGTTTGCTTGTTCTTGATGTCCACATGGTTACACGAGCTGACTGTGACTCTTCTTCTGTCATCCCATCAACTCAAAGTTAATGTGCAAATGCTTTTTTTTTTTAGATAGATAGATAGATAGATAGATAGATAGATAGATAGATAGATAGATAAATAGATAGAAATAAACATACAAATAAAGAACAAACATTATAGACAAGAGTACATACACATTTGACATTTACACAAAAGGCATAGTGTGCATAAAAAGTACCCATTGCACATGCATTCTGTTGCACAGCCATTCACAGAAAGTATCCATTGGACATGTATTGTGTACTGCATAGCATTTTGATGCAAGAGTTGGATGGTGGTTGTTAATTATAAATCTTAAAATGTTTAGAGTGTGGTCACTCTGTCCAGCATTCCCTACCCATTTGTTTGCCCCTCTGTCTCTCTTTTTCAGTCTTTCTCTCTGGGACGGCAAAGCCTCAGTATTGTGTGAGTTTGTTAGGAATGAGCGCTGTCAGCGCAGACTAAACATTGGGCTACCCACTTTAAACCGCATGATCAGCAGTCTGGTTATTTTGTGTAGGTTGTGCATGTGTATTATCTAAACGGTGTATTTTGTTAATAAAGATGTGCACTGAATATTTAAAGAACATATTATTTTCAGCACATACAGCAAACTCTTCCTCTACTAGTGGACATGTGTTTTTGTATGTTTGTATGTGGGTGAAAGCAACACATTCATTGCTATAATTGCTTAGGCTCCCAGTGCTGTCCTCCAGTGGTGGGAGTCAATGCTAATAACACAGTGGCTCTAAAGTCCTGATAGAAATCAAGCCAGTTCATTGAAAACCAGAAATAATGAAAATAATGCATTCATGCAGTGATGTCATTTCCAGTTTTTGTTGTTGTTGGGGACAACTGAGGATAGCAACTGACTTCTAATCCATGTTGCACGCCGAAGATATTAAACAAAATTTTGAAAGACTAAGTTTGCACTATTTTTGAATATTCCAGGAGTATACTAGCTTTTCTAGTATACATCAATTCAGTCAAGGTTCTGAGAATATTAGTAAAAATGCCTCTATTTATCACAAGCCCTTTTGACATTTACTCATGCGCAGGATATGAATTATTGATATCTGTATTTCAATTTTCATTCATTAAAATGCCAATTCTTGATATGAGCAATGGAATTGCTACTATTTTTTTCGGTATCTTGGTTTGCACTAGTAAAAACATTAATTTTTGATATCACAAATTACATTATTACTCCATTGTGGAAATACCCATTCTTGGTATCAAAATATAACTACATTTCTATTTAATATTCAAAATACACATATCAGCTATGTACTTCTTCCCAAAAAGAATTATGATTTTTGAAATATCAGTAATTATATTGTTACTACTTCAAATGTCCATTCCTGATATACATAACTGAATTAGTAAAATTTTAACTTTAGATATCTCTAATTAGTTTTTCACAAGTGGCAATATTAATTTCAGATATCTATTATGTTAATGTAACTAGTAAGAAAGTCTTTAAAGATATCTTTAATTATTCTTCAATTTATTGATATTTGAAATCCATTTTAATTGCTTTTTGCTTTTTTACATTTGATACTATTGTTTTCATTTCACATTATATTATTACCATTACAGTTTTAAGTTAAATATTGAATTGAACAATTAGCAGGGATTTCATAATTTCTAGTATTTGGTTTGTCTCCCTTTTTATTTAATGACAACATACAATCGAGCCGGCATAGACTCAAGTTTGTGCAAAATCTGATGATCCATGTTATCAAGTATGATCTGATAATGTTCCAAAGAGCAACTTGTGTGCTTCAGTGGTAGGAAGGAAATCTGACCTTTTGTACAAAAGAGTTAACATGATCAGTGTCACACATTTGCTTATTTGATCAGTGAACAAGAAAAGTGCAGAATCTTAAAAATGTCCCATTCATTATACGTCATGATGTTTCTTTGTTTTAAATATTTCAAAATCTTGATAGCTGCTGTTTATTTCCAGGTTCAAATTAGATTTTGAATCAAAGATTTTTTAATGTAGTCTCAGACTTTTGGACCCCATTGTATGATTACTAAAGTACTAGAAAAATCTAATTCTAAGAGCTTGTAGTTCTTTTGCTGTGATCTAACTCTCCTCTTGTTGTTTTCTGATAGGATGAGGAGAATGGGAATGAAAAAGGTGAGTACATTTTTTATCAATTTCTCATGGCTTTATGTTTCTGTGTTTCTTCAGTCTGTTCATTTTACCTATATTTTCATCCATGGGTCTTTTTATCTCTCATTGTCTGAAATTAGTTGAGTTAGTTGCAACACGATTTATTGTCACGTTACAAGATCATTATGAGTTGTGTGTCGCATGGCGCCCCCTACAGGTTGAAATTTACATTAACTCACATTCTCAATAGTTGTGAACAGAAAATGTATTACTGTACAGAAAATGTTCTCTCATTTGAGAGTGCATATATGAAAAACCAGGTGGCAGTCACCATACATGCACAGGTGCAAGATGCCCATTTGCATTCAAATCAGTCAGGAAGGATTAAATGAAAGAACGTGGTTGTTGTGATCCATGCGGGTTTGCAAGTTATGTCATATATGAAAATGTTTGTTAAAGGTGAACTGTCTACTTTTTTTTCTTTTTTTAGCATATTTTCTCCCATCACATCTGGGTTAGTAATGGAAGAGGGGGAGAGTGTTCAAGGAACCTACACATAGTTCACGCACACACTATAGCTCCAGATCATGACTGAGATTGAAAACTGCTTGTGTGAAACAGTGATTACTGTTAGGACTGATCATGCTGATTATATAAAACAGATATTGATGTTACAGCTAGCCCTACAGGTCTCAGATCAGTTAATCATTACTGCCTCAACCTGTTTGTTGACTGTTCTGTCTGTACTCATCTTATCATGCCATGCATATTGTTCTGCCATCAGCACATGCAGTACACATTCCACAGCACCAGTCTAAACTTCTGCATGTGTGTGTTTTTTTGCCCAAAACGGTAGGGTTTTTTTTTTTTTCTTCTTTTTTTTTTCTTTTACAAATGATAAAGTGTATTTTTCTGTGGTTGTGAACAGGCTGTGTGTTTCATACAGGGTTGCATCGGAGTTGCCTGGAGCCCATGGACACCATCTTCGTTAAGAATGTGAGGGAGAAAGGCCCCGCCCACCAGGCTGGTTTGTGTACAGGTAAACAAGACAAATCGGTTTGGAATGGAATACTAGAGTAGGCTATTATTGCTTACTGCATACTGTGTACTATTCAGTACACTGGATACTGCATACCGTATAAAAACAAATAGTATTTGAAGCCGTCAGTGTTCCCATGGTCATGGAAAACCTGGAAATATCAAGGAATTTGAATATTGATAATGAATGACAGTTTAAAAAGTCATGGAAATTTCTCTAGCGAATATGAATTTGTTTAGATATGTTCAGCTCTAAAGTTTCCATTGGCAAGAAATTGCTCTTTGCGAATACAATCACTAAGAAATTATTTTTAATAATCCTTACCCAGTACTAAAACCCATGGAAAATCATGGAAATTCACAGTCAAAAGGTACACACGTTTATGTTTCATTCTGCTAGTGGCTTCAATTTATCATTTTGGAAATAAAATGTGTTATTTTGTATTTTGAATCAAATCCAAAATGTCTTAACACTTGGTAGGCTGATCAAATAATAAGCCAAAAAAGCAGATAAAATCAATAAATTAAATTGAGATATTAGCAACAGTTAAAGGTGTCCGTGCTTGTTCAATGCGCAGCAGCACCCCTGCTTTACAGTCACGATGACCATCTTTTGACAGTGCCTCACCCATCAAAGTTTAAGGAGTGGGTAGATGACATGAAGCGTTTTGCTTCTTATGAAGACCAGAACCAGACAACAGTCTAGTGGTAATCAGAATCATCATGGCGCTGCCCAGTGGTTGGTCAAGAAAACTGTGGAAACAATTAAAAGTAGATTTTCATCAAAATATGCAAAAGTAATCAGATTATATTACCTATAAAGTGAAATCTAAAAGATTAGGTTACTAATTACAATTTTAGTTGTATAATTTGTAATCCGTACCAGATTACATTTCAGAAACAATCTACCAAGCACTGTTTACGTCGTACTACAATGTTTCCGATCATGATCCCAACACTTGTCAACATAGGAAATTAATGAAAGCACACATTTTCAATAGTTGGGGCATTTTTGTCACTTAACTTGGCACTTTTTCCTTTATGTGCCCCAATTACTTTGGACTCTGGCCCATACATTATATACATATGCATTATGCACATTCATAAAAAAAATAATAATAATAATTTTAAATTGTTGAATAAATTGTAAAATCATTGAATACGTCTCTTGCCTCCTCTGGAAGACCTCCGTTGGTTGAGTTGATCCTACAACCTAACCCTTATCTGAATCCAAAACAGATCGTCCATCTAAGACAAACAAAGTGAACACATGTATTGAGCCTACTTAATCTGTTTCATTCAAATGGACTGTGCCTCACTCCATGTAAAATATGTATGAATTCATGTTTTTACTGCTTTTATATTAGTGTAAACTTGAGCATGCTCTAAATGTTAGTGTACGTCATGTTTGTGTGTTTGCAGGAGATAGGCTGGTTAAAGTTAATGGAGAGAGTGTGCTGGGTAAGACGTACTCGCAGGTCATTGCACTGATTCAGAACAGGTAAGTTCCTGAAGTCAAATACTATTATTAGTGACAACATAGAATAATCAATTCACAAATACAATCGGTTCATTCACTGGAATTTTGCATCTGTTGAGGTCGCAAAAAAATGTCTATTGCTGTTAAATATAGATGAAATAACCACATTTTTAAGAAGAGATCAAGAGTTCTTGATCTACATCATTGTTTAGATTGTTTAGTTAGAAGTAGTTAAAGGAACAGAGCATAGCTAAAAGCTTGCACATGAGTCTTGTACATGTGAAATTTGTGACATATATCTTACCTGACAGAATGACCTCAGGCAATGTTTACTGTCTGGCCTAGTGATGTGTATGTGCATAGTGACCTTATAAAGGTCAGCTTCATGACTGACCCTAATTTAAAGGTTGTTGTTGAACTCAAATCAAATCACAACCCAAATAACTCAATGTTCTCATATAATATTTAAATCATATAAATGTTACTTCTTCCTTTTGAATATCACCCCTCTTGCTCTCTTTGCAGTGACAGTGTACTGGAACTCTCAATAATGCCAAAGGATGAGGACGTGCTGCAGCTGGTAAGTGTGAATTTGATTTTTGTTTTTTATTTTTTGCCATGTCTTGCCACTTCTCTCACACACACATTTACCTTGCAATATACTGTATGAGGACATACCATAGACTTCTATTGTTTTTATACAAAGCTGATATTAATGACTAAAGACTAACCCTAACCCTAATCCAAACCCTAAACCTACAGTGACCCTAAAAGAAAACTTTATATTAGAATTAAAAAAAAAAAATCCCATAAGGGAACGCGGACGGGTTGGGACGAACAGGTCTAAGCCTGTGTACCCCGCGCATAAAACGAGAGACAAAAGAATGTCTACCGACAGAGACTCCATTGATAAGCGCATGCTCAGCCACTATAGCAGCTGTTGGGCCTCATGTATTCAGATAGAAGACAAAGGCAGGCCTAACACAGTCATAAAACCTAACTCAGGCCCCCACATACCAGGTCATAAATCTTACTGATAAAAACTGCGCCAAAATCAAACAAAGGGAGCCCAAAACAGACAACAAATCCCATGAAGCCTTGCTCACTAAAGGATCGAACTCTCAACTCCTATTGGATGAGTCACACGACAGAACACACCTCAACTATGACATCATCAGGAGTAGAAATACCTCTGAAATGCTTCCGGGATTTGCTTCCAGCAACTTTGCTCGCCAAATGTAGACGTAGCTCATCGCTGCTCTCAGGTGTAGCCTCGTGGCACAAGGAAGTAACATCTGACTTGAAACTGTGGCCATACAATCTCCATCTTGCTGGACGAGTTGAGATTACTCTGTGTTCCACCGAACACTCTAACGGATCCGAAGGAGACTGCCGAGCAATCCGCATCTTCATCCGTTTGCCTGCAGAAGTGAAGAGAGAAAAGATTTCTCTTCCATCTTCAATCAAGTCGACGTTGCTGATTTCTCCGCCGGCCCGCCGAGAATCAGCAGCCGTACGGCCTGCTGACAGAGTGAGGAAACGGCCTCCCGTCATCACCCGAGCCTCGAGGAACCAAGTTGGAGTTAAAGGACGAATGAACACACATTCTGCATCCTCATGCGATTCAAGTAAGAGGTTTACGTCTGGGCAGAGATAGAATATTATAGTGTGTTATTCTTGTGTATCAAGGTTATTGCTTGTACAGTTTACGGACCGCCATGTCCGCTCATTATTAATACTCAGGGTATTAATTATCATGAATTTGATTTGCTGTATTGTAGTCCAACCACATTGGGCTGTTGTGCATTTCCACCATCGCGGGTGAGACCGGCAAACTGAGTTTATCCATTAAAGAATCAAAGACTGCGGGATGGTTTACGAGCCGTCCACCACGTCTCTGAGTGATAAACTAACAGCTGCTTTCTCTCCCATGATCGCGAAATCGGCTTTGGGGCCATCACTTAATTCTCTCTCTCTCTCTCGTACTAACCACACACACACACACACGCGCGCGACCCCTCACAAACATTCTGGCACACATTTTTGGCTAGTAGATAGCTTCGTGATAAAGCTCAGCTCTCCACGAGAGTCACGTCCGCAATTTTGTGCGCATCCCTCCTTACACACACACACACACACACTCTCACACACACACCTTATGTGTTATAGGATTATTTTAGTTTCCATATCTAATCATATCACTGTTTAGTTTGTAGTTGTAAGTCGGAAGTTTATTGACTGCATTGTATTAATTATTAATTGATATTACTGCATAAATAAACTTTGTTATATTACAAAGAGAAGTGTTTTGGTTTGTTTTGTATACACCTGTGTCATACTGACGGGATATCAGTGCTCGGATTCAAGCCTTCATTCATTGTTTTTTTCCCCCGAAAATCGATATTCTTCGGATGTCGATTTTCCTAAGAAAAGAATCTAATATTGAGACTGTTATAATATCTGGTTATTAATCCCTGATTCCAGGGTGGTGCCCCGTCAATGTTAATCCTTATTAATATTCTATTGATTTTTGATAATTGATAATTATCTTTGATGATTGTTGAATTTGAATGATCAATAAGCTAGTGTTAATTTTAATTAATGTTTCATCGATGTTAACAATTAACGATTATCTTTGATAATTATTGATTTAAAGGATTAGAAAAAGCTAACATTGATTCTCATCAATGTTCTATTGATTTTAATAATTAATTGTAAATATTATTGCTAATAACTAAACCCGCTCCTAAACGTAGCGCACTACATTTACTGGAGCCCCATATGAGGTTTTAATGAGTTAGATTCAATTAATTAATTTAAATATTAATTAATAACTAAAGAAATAATTATTAATTATTTCTGATAGTAACACTGATCTAAACAACCAGTAAAGCCCGACACAGCAACATATATTTTAAGCATAGCTGGGGAAACCCCGGCCCTAAAACGCTCTGCAAAAAATTCAGCACTGTAACGACAGGACAGTGAACTGGATTTTCACCTCGCGCTGTACACCAAGAAGCAAAAATGCACCACTTCAACATATAAAGCTACCTAGTTGATGGAGCTCGAGCACTCAGAATGGTATCAACCACAGCAGGAGATAACCCATCATTCAAAAGAGCGCCCCGTTGAGGGGCCATAACCATAACTTCCATAAGTCTGGCCGGGGGTGCCAAATGCTGCCCCATGCCTGAGACAACACGTCTGTTCTGACTGGAATCTCCAAAGGCATTTCCTCCAGGAGAGAGACCAGAGTCGAAAACCAAACTTGAGATGGCCAAAACGGCACCACTAACGGAAGCCGAACCCGATCCTCCCAAACTCTCTGCAGAACTGTGTGCAGCAGAATGAACGGTGGGAACACGTTACGATGTGTTGTCAACCACTGATGTGCCAATGCATCGATGCCCAGCAGTGCCGGGGGTGAGAGGGAAAACCAGAGGGGACAGTGTGGCCCTCTCTGCCAAACCTTCTTCAGATTTGTTCCATAATCTGAGGATTTAATGTCCACTCTCCGGGCATCAAGCACTGTCTGGACAGGAGATCCACCCCCAAATTCAACCGGCCCAGGACATGCACAGCTCATAGAGACAGCACATTGTCCCATGCCCACAGAAGAATGCAATGTGCCAGCCTCAGCATGGCATGAGAATGCACTCCTCCCTGGCGATTTATGTAGGACACCACGTCCTGATGTCCAACTGGATGAGGACATGGCTGCCCTGAATCTTTAATGCCAGCAACATCACAAAAATCTCCAGACAGTTTATATGCCAATATATCCAAACCCCATAGGCTGGATGACCCTCGTATTCAGCGCCCCAAGCCATGGAGGACACATCTGTCATTATAACTTTGCGGCGACATACCTTTCCCAACGGAACGTCCAACATCAAAAGGCAGGTCAGTTTCCCATGGTAACAGAGTTCAGTAGCACTGACATATCACTTAGAAGAGACAGAACACATGCATCTGTGGTTGAAGTCCCTTTATGGAGTTCATGCAGCACTAAAAAAGGTCTCGCATGCAACATGCCCTGGTGAATGACAGCGGAAGATGCGATCATGAGCCCCAAAAGCCTGTGAAATGTTCTTGCAGGGAGAATGCGTCCCACTCTGAACATCGGCAGATACCAGCGGAGTGACAGAACGCGAACTGGAGACAGACGTGCCTGCATTGCCCGCGAATCCAGCTCCACCCCTAGAAACAGAGTATGTTGCCTTGGCAACAGGATACTCTTGTCTAGGTTTACACACAGCCCTAGATTGCTCAAATGGCTGAGAATGACATCTCGGTGTTGGGAAGCCAAAGTCTCCAAGTGGGCTAGCACCAACCAATCATCGAGATAATTCAAAATGCGGATGCCCTGAAGCCTCAAGGGTGTCAAAGCTGCATCCATGCATTTTGTGAAAGTGCGTGGTGCCAGTGCAAGTTCGAACGGAAGGACGCAAAATGATACGCTTTGCCCCGAAAGCGAATCTGAGAAAGCACCTGTGCTTTGGCCCAATCTGAATATGGAAATAAATGTCCTTCAAATCTATTGTCACAAACCAGTCCCTTGGCTACACTTGTGACATTATTTGATTCTGCGTCAGCATTCTGAATTGACATTTCATCAGAGTGGAATTCAAACACCTCAAATCCAGAATGGGACGCAAGCTGCTGTCTTTTTTCGGTACCAGAAAACAATAGCTTTAAAAAACGATTCTCTCTGAAAAGGGCGAATCTCCTCTACTGCCCCTTTTTCTAAGACAGTTGGAATTTCCCGAATCAAAAACGGAGCTTCCCGAACAACCCCATTGAACACCATCGGAGTTCACCTTAACTGAATTATATAACCATGCTTTATCATTCAAAGTACCCAGTTCGAAATGCCCTTCAGCTGCTGCCAAGCCGACAGATGGGCAGACAGAGGGATTAATGCATGTCTCTTTCCTGCAGTGCGACCTGTAACCACTAGATGGCACACTTGCCTTACTTTACTTTTATACTTTTATTGCGGCACAGCAGAGGGAATACTGTGGCTGGTTGAAGGGAATTTGATAATGTTTTTGCCTTTATTGGATCTAGGCATAAAAGGTGAGCGCCCTGGAAAGTATCTACAGTAGGGACACTGACAGAATAAAACTTTTCCCTGGCATTTTGAACAGGGAAAATATATGAACATTGGGGGGAAAGTTTATTTGAGAAAACTGGTTCACCACAACAGCCTCAGCATTTTTTATGGGGGGGACAACGTGTGGTGCATATGTTCACTGTGTGTGCTTGATGGACATAGAATTCTGTTATGCATGTCTCGAGACCCTTGGTTATGGAGACAGAGGCTGAATTCGGAATGTGTTTTTTTATTGTTCACTCCCCAGCGCAAGCTGCAGGGGGAAACTGAACTATATTCTGGCTTTCAGGTGTTTGAGGTGCGAGAAATGGTGAACTCAACCCAGTGCTGTCTGAAAGGCAAACAGGAATGACATGGATATGTTTGTATGGTCCAGTTTCATTCACTGAATGGGGGCTCACCCTTCGTTTCACTGCAAGTCCATCAGGCTTGCTTCTGGTGTCCTGCCGGCCACTTAAAAGGGGCCAGTCCAACATCTAAACAACTATGAGGACACACCTGTGATGGCGGGAATGAACGAGGACCCCAATCCTTCTGAGGAGGTGCAAAACTTGTGTCTGCCGCCTTATGTGGCTCTCTGGTGGGACGTTGTGAAGATACCAAACATGAACACACCGGAGCTGCAGCAGGCTTTTCTCTCTCTCTGTGAGGAAGCATCTGCTGGAACGTGGCAGTCTGCTGTTTTACAGCGCAGAATATTTCCACCACCGACTGGACTGCATCACCAAACAGTCTGGATTGTGACACAGGCGTTCATTAGAATGGCCTTGTCCTTGTCACATATGTCTGTGAACGTAAGCCACAGATGGCATTCCGCCACCACGAGGCGCACCATATTCCAAACAACCACACAAGCAATAATTTTGGTAGCTCTTAGTGCCAAATCAGAAGCTCTGCGCTATTCCATGATGGCCTCAGCATCCAATCCAGCTCCCTCATCTAAATCCCTCATAAAATGGGCCTGGTAGGCTTGAAAAGCCACCAGCATGTGCAAAGCTGAAACCGCCTGGCCTGAAGCCTGCTAGACCTTGCTCAACAAGGGCGATGTAACTCTGCACGGCTTCAAGGGAATAGTAGGCCTCGATTTCCATGTGGTCGCCGAAGAAGGAGAGAGATGGGCAGCCAGCATCTCTTTCATCGCCAGAACCAAAGTATGTCCGTGGTCGGAAGCTCGACACACATTAGAAAATTCTGAGGCCGATTGATTTGTGATTTTGTCTGAGAAAGGTTGATCCCAGGACTTCTAAATCTCATGATGGAGGTCCGGGAAAAAAGGAAGCAGCCTACGAAGCGTAGCTGCGCATTGGCCTGCTAAAAACATTCATCCATGATCGATTTATGATTCTCCGACTGCACTTCATCTGGCCAATCCAGGTGCAATTTTTCCACTGCACATGTAATAACCTCCAGCAATTCCATATAAGTTACCAAAGGTATGGAAATCCGACTGCTAGGAGGCAAGGCTTTGGCCTGGCCGCCGGCGAGATCCTCGGAATCCGACGCTGCCATAGACATGGCGTCCTCATCCTCAGCGCCGAAGGAAAACATTGTGCGGGCCTCAGGGCTAGGACAAAAAATGCCCATTTGTAAACTCCACTGGAGAACGTCTAGCCGAACCCGGGGAGAGTGACAGAGAAAACCGAAGGTCGGCCGGCTGCTCAGCTCCCATCTCCTCAGTGTCTGTGCCAGCCTCCCACGAGTAACATGGCTGCACACAGTGATGCTGGGTGACACGCAGCCTGCACCAGCACGTGGCTTGACCAAATTTATGAAGGAGGCAAGCCTTTCATGGAGTGTCCTGACATTCATTAAATCACACTGTGGGCAATCCGAACCCTCCAATGGCCTCCGTGTGGCAAAACCCCAGACAGGCGATACACATGTCATGGGAATCTTCATTGACGATGAACTGCGTGCACGGAGGTAAGCACTTCTTAAATTCCATCCTGTATTGCCACTCAAAAGGGAGAATAATAATGATCCTCACTTCGACGTGAGTCGTAGGTACAACACGGGCCAGACGTGATCGTGCACTGAAGAACAGAAAATCTGAATTGATGCGACACCAGCCAAAAAATTGGCATGACTGTACAAGGGCTTCAGACCACGTGACACTCAGGGTGTGTCCCAATGCAATTACGCAGCTCGAGTTCCTACAAAAGAGAACCCCCCTACATATACATTCAGAAGCATGTATATAGATCCCACACATCTGAATAGACACAGAAACAGAAGACATTTCTAATTACATAAGTCAGATAATTTTAAGAAGTTATTATAGAGCAATGTGTTACAAAATAGATTGCTACAGCTGCACTGACTTTGACACACCAGCAGTTATTGAAGTGGTCATAAGATTTACAGGCATACACACAAAAACACAGAAACATATGCATTCCTCCCTCAAAGAACACACAACACACAAGCATTCCCACACACATATTGTCTTTCATGCACAAATTACCCAATTGCCCACATGATCAGACATGCAACACATCTCATTTAAGGCAGAGGGAAGCCTTTACACATGTGTGTGTTGCATACACAGACACATTCTGTATACACACTTGAATGAACTCTCTTACTAGAGCACTCAAACTGGGCACATTACCCATAAACCCTCCTAAGAGACCCCACTCTTTCTTACTCCGCAATCCATTCCCCAATTCTTCCTCTCCTTCTCAGTCTGTCTCTCCACGCACCCCTCCTTACACCCGCATCAACTACATTCCAGGGATGACATCATCAGTTATGTGGCCCATCCCACACTTCCACAGGGTGGAGAGACAACGAGATGGTGAGAGAGAGAGAGAGAAAGAGAGAGAGGTCAAGAGCAATGGGTTGGGTAGGGCTGAGCTCACCATAGACAAGAGATATCGAGAATAACAGAAAGAGAGAGGTATGACAACAAGGCGTGAAATTGTCAGAGCGAAAACAAGGACATAAGAGGTATATTTATGAGGTTAAAGAGAATAATATAAAGAACAAGAATAAGAGAGAGAGAGAAAGACACTCTGTACACATTGGGACTTAGGAATGCTGCTTTCGCTCTGTGAGTTTCCATTCTCTGTGTTCATATATTTGTATGTATTAGCAGACTGCATACACTGTGCTGAGTTAGTTGATTTGTTTGTCTTGTCTTGAGTCATACAGCTCTTCCTCAGTGAGCCATGTCTCTGTATTGTTAATACATTTTTAATGTAGCACTCATCCCAAGTTTGTGTCAGTGTGTTTTAAGGTCAGAGTTAATGAGGTTCTGGTGCTTTTGGTCAAGTTGACATCCTCTCTGGAGTCACACAGCAGTCACTGCACAGGTCGTACAAGCTGTTGAGGTTTGGAGTTGCAGTTGCCAAAGCACTGTCTTTTTAAAAATAATGCTATTTGTGATTATTAGCATTTGACTTGTAGCCGGAGGTTTTTAAGCCAGTAGGATAGGCAGGGTTTCCAGGACATGGAAAACCTGAAAATATCAGGGAATTTTGAAATTGTGATTTTATGTCCTGGAAAAAGCATGGAACTTAATAAAATCTTTAAAACAAAGAATAGAGAAGTCATGGAAATTAATATAATCTGAAAAGAATCATGAATAGTCTTATCAATTACTAACGTAAACACATTTTATAGTATGCTCAGCTCTAAAATATTAGAAGATAAAATGTTTTACTATAATATTATATATTCACTAGAAATTGCTTTTTGCATGTACAAATTCTTATACAGTAATCACAAACAACCGGAAAAGTCATAGACATTATTTTTCTAGTTATATAGTTATAATTATTATTGAAATCTTATATAGGAATTAATCTAATCAGCTAGAAATTGCTTTTGATGTAGAAGTTGTCATCCAGTAATCGCAAATGACTGGAAAGATCATGTACATTCATTTGTCAAAGTGTGTGGGAACCCTGTACAGGTGTTTGTGTCTGCACTTGGGGAGTTGTGTAACCTAGTATTATACTGAAACTATCACATGATCAGGCTCTACAATCACTTTTTAACTAATTTTGCCAGAAGTTTTGCACCACATTATGAAACACTTCTCTTTGTTTTGAACTCTGTCTCTCTTTTGCAGGCATACTCCCATGATGCCTACCTTAGAGGGAACAATCCATACACAGGAAAGGCCTATAATCTTCCACCACCGCCTCCTCTCCTCTACTCCCCACGTACAAAATCACAGTCTCCTGTAGGGTACTCCCCCTGCCCAGCCTCCTCACACATGGGCCAAAACCAGCTGGACAACTGGAGCTGCTGGCCCGGCTCCTTCTCTGGTCCCTCTCCACAACTTGACAACCGGACAGTCGCTTCCAGCCCTGTCTGGGCAAGCGAGGGAAGGAACTGTGAACCAGGGGGTGTTTGTCACAGTAACCCTGCACACCGAACTGAAGAGATCCAGTATGGAATGACTGACAGGGAAAAACAGCCAACCGGACAAACTAGAGGACATTCCTTCTCATCCTCTTCCTCCTCAGGAGGGATGATGAGCCCAATGCATCATGCACATTTGCCCAACCAAAATGTGGGTACTGCCATGGGCCACGCTGGAGGACACAAGTGGAGCCCACCGTGGGCTAGCCTTTCTCAGCCAACATCAATACCCCCTTCCAGCCGCAGCGAACACACCCAACAAGCCCTTTCCAACTGGTATTACAGCCAAGTTCCAGGTCATGAGCGAGAGCGGGAGCGATCTAATTGTCACACCATGCACCCACAGCACAGGAGTTTCTCACAGGATCGTCTAGGTGAGCTAGGGAGGGCCAGACGTTCCCAACAAAAAGACTTCCCCCACAGCATGTCACAAGACACATTGTTGCTTTTGCAGCAGCAGAGCACTGCAGCACATACTGCAGAACCCCACTGGAGCCATGGAGACGGGCGGGCTGAGCATGCATATGGACAGCACCCACCTGTAATGGCCTATGAGCGCAAATCCTCTGAAGACCTCCTTGAAAGCCAGTACTGCCACTCAGGATGTTCACTGGAAACTGTAGACCGAGCTGTGGGGATACTCTCACCACGACTGGATAGATCTGCAAGGGTCCAGCATCCGCCAAACAGGACTGAAGGCTATCCGAGGCATGCCGGACCTTTCGGTGCTACGCAAGTCCAGCACATAGAATTACCCTACCAAAGTCAACACCACACACCCCAACACCATCAACAGACACCTCAAAACCTCAAACATACAACAAAACGCATGCACCAACATGCATCTCAGACATCACAACATCAACAGGAAGCTCCACAGACAAGACATTTGCCCTCTTGCCAGAGTATGGATGAAAAGCCGATTGGCTACCGTAGCTACAGCCCCTCTTTTAATCGCAAGACTGGCCGCATCCTGCAGCAAGCCCAGTCATTTAGAGACCCCTCTTATACAGGTCCACACCTCAGCTGGACCTCTACACTCAAGATCAGTCCTCCAGAAGGGCTTCCCCCCTCGGGGACTACTCCCTCCCCGGCCCCACCAACCACCTCCAATACAACTGCCATTCCCACACCCCCTGAAGAACAAGACAGAGCTTATCAACCCACTAATCATGATAGAGTGGCCGGGGGAGCCACAGATGAAGTCCTCTCTCAGACACAGGAAGTTGTTCTTAGGCAAAAGCCACCCACAGGCCGCAGGGGTGTGAACACGCTCCGGCATCCACATTACGCCATAGCCCTTGACTCCAGTGACCCTCTTCTCTTTACCTATGACCCTACTGACCCCCCTGCCAAAGCTGATTGTGCTGTTTCACATCACCACACGAATGGTAACCTACCACCACTGACCATAGACAATGACTCTCTTGCTTCAATTCCATTCATTGGTAAGTCCCTTCTTCTCACTGGCCCTAGTATTGTCCCTTTCCTATCATGTTCTCTTTTTTCTCTATATTCTTGTGTAATTTTTTTTTCCATGTTACAATCATTTTTACCATCCCAGCCTAATATGCAGAGACAACTAGCCATTCATAAATTGATTCCTCTAAAAAGTGTAAACAGTGTGCCACTATCGAAATGTTGCTCTGCTTGTTTGAGTGGCCCATCCAGCCCAAAACAGAAACATTGGCTCAACCAATCATGTGTGTTTAGGATATGACTATCTGTTTGTTTGACCAATGACAGATGGTGGCAGTGTTTGGAAAACCTGTTTGAAAAGTCATTAATTTTACAATTCCAGTTGGTGACTATAGGGGCACAAAAATTTTGCACTTCACCTTTAAGTCTTATCAAGAAACTTTCCATGTGCACATGATAAGATCATATTCATTTGAGGCTTGCTGTTGAATATGTTAGACAAACTTCTGTCTGGTTCTCCTTCTCTTTCTCTCTATTTCCATCATTTGCTCACTCTCTCCGTGGATATTATTTTAACAGGAAAACTGATTAAGTATCCAGACACCATTAAAATAGCCTGATGGGAATGTTAGAGAATGACTAAACTTGGCATAATAACTCTCAACCCCACTTGTCTTACTCTTCATTTCCTCTGTCTGGTGAACCAGTATGAATGTCTATGCATTAGGTAACACTGGAATCTCCCACGGTTAGGCTGACAATATCAATTGTCTGTGACTGAATCAGACTTACTGGATTTAAATTAGTCTTAAATTAGTCTTTGCTCTCCTTCTTTTTCTTCTCATCCGATGTTTTGCCCATTCTGTCCTGTTTCTATTTTACTTGATCTGGAGCAAAAGGATTTGGTAGTTGTTGTGAGAAATTACTGTTTTATGTGATATGTATTAATGAATTTATATAGAGACATTGGTTGATTGGCTGAGGCAGATTTGTTTGTATGTGTGTGTTTGTAACCTAGCCTTACTTTGGGGACATAATTGCTGAAAAATATCCTCAGAAGCTAGCTAAATCTGACTAAATCTCTTCAAAGGGATGTGCTCTAAGCGAAAAGTGGCTTATAAATATACTCTGTATACTGTATATTTTTAATTCAATACATTTTCTTTTAAAGTTAGGGTTAGGTTAGGTTTAGATTAGGTTAAGTCTGTAATAATTATGATTAACATAATTTTAAAAGAACAGAAGTCTTTGGTGAGTCACTATATATAAGAGGTACAGTTGAAGTCAGAAGTTTACATATCCTTAGGCTGAAGTCATTAAAACTAATTTTTTAACCACGCCACAGATTTAATATTAGCAAATTATAGTTTTGGCAAGTCGCTTAGGACATCTACTTGACTCTGCATGACACAAGTAATTTTTCCAACAATTGTTTACAGACAGATTGTTTCACTTTTAATTGACTATATCACAATTCCAGTGGGTCAGACGTTTACATACACTAAGTTAACTGTGCCTTTAAGCAGCTTGGAAAATTCCAGAAAATGATGTCAAGCCTTTAGAAAATTAGCCAATTAGCTTTTGATAGGAGGTATACTGAATTGGAGGTGTACCTATGGATGTATTTAAAGGCCTACCTTCAAACTCAGTGCCTCTTTGCTTGACATCATTGGAAAATCAAAATAAATCAGCCAAGACCTCAGAAAAAACATTGTGGACCTCCACATGTCTGGTTCATTCTTAAGAGCAATTTCCAAATGCCTGAAGGTACCACATTCATCTGTACAAACAATAGTATGCAAGTAGAAACACCATGGAACCACACAGCCATCATATCGCTCAGGAAGGAGACGCATTCTGTCTCCTAGAGATGAACATAGTTTGGTGCGAAAAGTGCAAATCAATCCCAGAACAACAGCAAAGGACCTTGTGAAGATGCTGGAGGAAACAGGTAGACAAGTATCTATATCCACAGTAAAACGAGTCCTATATCGACATAACCTGAAAGGCTGCTCAGCAAGGAACAAGCCAATGCTCCAAAACCGCCATAAAAAAGCCAGACTACAGTTTGCAAGTGTACATGGGGACATCTTACTTTTTGGAGAAATTTCCTCTGGTCTGATGAAAGAAAAATGGAACTTTTTGGCCATAATGACCATCGTTATGTTTGGAAGAAAAAGGGTGAGGCTTGCAAGCCGAAGAACACCATCCCAACTGTGAAGCTTGGAGGAGGCAGCATCATGTTCTTTGCTGCAAGAGGGACTGGTGCACTTCACAAAATAGATGGCATCATGAGGAAGGAAAATTATGTGGATATATTGAAGCAACATCTCAAGTCATCAGCCATGAAGTTAAAGCTTGGTCACAAATGGGTCTTCCAAATGGACAATGACCCCAAACATACCTCCAAAGTTGTGGCAAGATGGCTTAAGGACAACAAAGTCAAGGTATTGGAGTGGCCATCACAAAGCCCTGACCTCAATCTGATTTAAAATTTGTAGTCAGAACTGAAAAAGCGTGTGTGAGCAAGGAGGCCTACAAACCTGACTCAGTTACACCAGTTCTGTCTGGAGGAATTGGCCAAAATTCCAGCAACATATTGTCAGAAACTTGTGGAAAGCTACCCAAAAAGTTTGACCCAAGTTAAACAATTTAAAGGCAGTGCTACCAAATACTAACAAATTGTGTGTAAACTTCTGACCCACCGGGAATGTGATGAAATAAATAAAAGCTGAAATAAATAATTCTCTCTACTATTATTCTGATATTTCACATTCTTAAAATAAAGTAGTGATCCTAACTGACCTACGACAGTGAATGTTTTTTACAATTAAATGTCAGGAATTGTGAAAAACTGAGTTTAAATGTATTTTGCCAAGGTGTATGTAAACGTCTGAATTCAACTGTAAATGTTTGGAAAGACCTACTGTGTGACGGTATACTCTACCCAAAACTATTTGAACAGCATTTGCTAATTCTGTTATTATTATTATACATTCTGTTTTATGACCTCATATTAAATGAGAGAGACTACACTGGATTTTTGTAATTTTAGAATTAATTTGTCACCCTGAAAGACTTTTTACAATAAACTAGAATAAAAGTTTATTAAAATTGGTGAACATTTTTTGAAAAAATTCCAGTTAGTTACATGACATAAAATATGCACCTTTTCTTTTACTTTCATGTAAAATGTTACCTCAAATCTTGATGCTGTTAAATAAAAAAGATAATGGACATGCTTTGTGTCAACAACTGTACCAGTGAAAGTGTGTATGCATTTGTGTGTTTGCTCTGGCCTCCAGCTCGTAGTGATCCTGTCTCTGCTTGCCCTTTATTGCTAAACCAGAATGCAAGAGTAAATCTAAAAGAAAATGGCTGGCTGAATTCAAAAAATTCAAAACAAACTGTGATAGACATACGCCAATGTTCTTCATGTTACATGTGATACCAGGTTAGGTACGGTTGGCTATGAATCTCTGTTTCCTCTAATTATGTGTTTATTGCACAGCTGGATCCAACTAGAGTGCTATTGATTTTGCAGTTGTCCTTAAAAGCTTTCAGCTGGTCAGTTGGTTTCCTTTAATATTGCTATAAGGAGTTTATATTAGCAAAATTTTATGAAAAACTAAAATATAATTTCATAGCTATTTATTTTTAGATTGATGTGATGTTTTCACTGTCAGTCTTTTTTTTATTTAATTTGTTATGATTGTATAAACTGCTGTTAGTGCAGTCTTCATTCCTGAGGAGGGTTAAGCCTGAAACCGCATGCTTTGCATAAAACTGCCCCACCTATAGCATTCAGCACTCATGTACAGCAAAGTAACAGATGCATGTTCCTGCTAATCTACACCCGCACAGCACAACACAGGGTTAGACCCTTCAGTTTGTTTGCATTTGTTTTTAATTTACCTCCATGCATTATGTGAATTAGAGCAGGATTGTAAATAAATTTTCAGGATTTGGGGGGGGGGGGGGGGGGGGGGGGCAAATGTAATAATTTAAAATTCAACCACTGAAAAACACATATTGCTCAACTAATCTGAATGAGGATGGGAGAGGGGTGTGTTTGTGGTAATAAAGTCCCTGGATTAGAGGTTGATGGATACAGAAAGGCATAAAAGATTTAAAATAAACTAAAATGAAACTAACAAAAGCTCACACTCCACATCATACACAAACGCAAGCTGGGCCATGTTAAACCATAATGATAAAAACACTCTCTCTTAGTGTCTCTCTCTTAGTGGATGTGTTTGTATTAAACTTTCACTTATTGATTCAAGGTGAACAGAGTTGTATGTTTGTGTTATTGCATATTTTTAGTATGTAAAGATTATATGCAAATCAAATGATTACAACTAGCAAAGATAGAAGAGAGGCGATAAATACTGTATATACTGTGAATCAGTGGGATGCATTGCATAACTATATTAATCAACAGCATACATCAAAGTAAATGCCTATTATCACCATGTCTCAATTCGGCCTGATTTTAGATTGAAAAGGTTTTACATTTGTAGATTTTAAGGGATAGTGCACCCAAAAATGAAGATTATCTCATTATTTACTCACCCTCATGATATCCCAGGTGTGTATGACTTTCTTTTTCACCACAACACATTTGAAGAAAAATAGAAAAATATCTTAGCTCAGTAGGTCCAAAAAATCAAGTCTTCTAAAGTGACATGATCACTTTTGGTGCGAAAAAGATAAATATTTAAGTACTTTTTTAAACTCTAAATCATGCTTCTGGTCAGAAGCAGTATTCACATTGGCATTTGAAACATGTGAGAACTGAGGCAAGTGCATCACAGCCAGAAGAGCAGCGCTGTTTACAAGTGAGGAGGAACGCTGTACAGTAGCTTGGTTGGTTTTGATTTAGATCTGTATTGACTTGTTTCTTTACTCACAATGGTGCGTTTGTGTGCTATCCTAGATGTCTCAACCGAGAGGAGAACGTGAGATTACATCTGTATTCATGGCAATGCGAATTCGTCACACGAGAGACCGGTTGGACTCCACCCTCTCGTGAAGCGTTGGATTATAATTACAAAGTACTTTAATAATTATCTTTTTTTGCACCAAAAGCGTATCAAAGACATTTATGCTAACTTTCTGTGATTTCTTTTGAGCTTCAAAAGAGAAATCACCATTCACTTGCATTTTAAGGACCTACTTAGCTGAGATAGATCAAACTGCAATGATCTGGTGGGGTTTTTATTATTTTTTATTTTTTATTTTTTGGAAGCTATGTAAAACAAAACAGATGCCAATCTATTAATTCAGGTGTCCGAACCTTTTGAAATTATGAAAATTTGGCATTGGACCTGCTTAATTAGTTTTTGCTTAAATATGCAGTAGTAGTTTGTGAATATGTCATAATTTAATGAGCCTGTTCTCTTGTCTTTTATTATAGTGTACATTTGTACCACCATGTGCTCACCTGAGAATGGAAGAGGGGTATGAAGCAGGGGTTTTTGGGGTTAGGGGTGAAGGACACATTCACACTCTCAGATATTACCAGACACATTCGGCACACTCAGCTCTTTCTGCCATCAATATGGCCATTGTGTCTCCAATTAAAATGGGAGTAGTCTACAATCCACCAACCATTCATACACTAACACACCAGAGAATTGTACCCATCCACACACACATGAACTGTTGAGCATGTGAATGGTAAAAAATGGTTTCTCCATCCCTCTCACCACACTTTCCCTCATATTCATTCCCTCATACATCTTGTAAGCTTGGTTTAATTTTGATTTGTGACACTATTAAAGGGAACATGTTCATGTTAGTTATTTTTGTGTTCTATATGATTCGGTTTTATGGATATGTCTTTAGAAATACTGATATCTCATGGCCAATGAGAGTCTGTTTATAGGGGGTCATTCTGTTTGGTTTAGATCATATTTTACAGCATCTCATCTGAACCCATAAATATGGCAGTACAGAACTGATGTTAAGTAGAGAACAGATGGATTTTGCATGTGCAAATGTTGTATGTCCATGATATACATTCTATACTGTGTGTGTGTGTGTGTGTGTGTGTGTGTGTGTGTGTGTGTGTAAGCTCATACTCAGGCTGCAGTAATGAGGGCCTTTGTTAAACCCACAGAACAGCTATTTCTGCCAGTGGCTGGAAAACAGGCACAGTCCAGATTCCACATCCTAGATTGGGACTGTTTCCACCCCTTCTACCTTCCAGAGAAAGAGAGAGAGCAAGAGGGATGATAGAGAATGCCTACACTGTAAAAAAATGAAGTTGCATTTTATCCCGCTTATGGGGGTTTTTGAGTCACAGAACCTCAAAATGTAAATTACTATATAAAAACATATTAGACCATGAATATTCCCCTAGATGTTGTCCCAAATAGTCTAACAGAGTTGTCTGAACAAACAATTTCTTATTGAACAGTGTTGCTGATGTGTGAGTTCCCAGCATGCATTGCAACACAAATAAATTATGTGGTTTGTGTTATAGGCTTATTTCTTGCTGTTTGCTGACTTTATTTATGCTGTTTTCGTTTTAGTTGTGTGGTGATGTTTTGAGCTCATCTTTTAACTTAATGAGGTTTGTAAATTGTCACTGTTATTTGAGGTTGAGGTTGTGTGTTAAGGGTTGAGGTGTATTGTGTGTCTATGTCAAACAATTGTACATACTGTCTTGCCTTGCAAGACATACCTCTCTCTTCTGAGGCAAAGATTGCAAGTAACTTCATATATATATATATTTAAATGGTGACAAAATAAAAGTTCTCATATTGCGAATTGTTAGTTGGCTGTACTAGAAATTAGTAGTTTACATTTTTAGTGATGGTTGTGTGCTCATGCCACCTAGTGGTGTGGAATGATATCACTGCAGACTGTATGTTGGTTGACATCTGTAATCATTGAGATATCCATGTATAGCCATCTTATGTTTATGAAATTATAATATTACCTCTGCAGGGCAGGAATGACCTAACATATTACCAAAACGTTAACTGCTCCGGCCAAAGAGGTAGTGAAAGCACATGTAAATGAGAGCATTGAAAATGAAGAATTACATACCCTGTGTGCGTGTGTGTGTGTGTGTGTGTGTGTGAGGGGTTTTGGAAATAAAAAAATTGGAAGGTACCTAAAGGATCTTTTAACGTTTTAATTGAAACTGGTTAAACGTGAAGAGGTGTTTCTACAATAGTTGTCATCAGAGCATACCTGGTGTGACTGGCCACTTCCCAGTGTTTGAAGCACACACTTTTGCAAGAACTGAAACCATGCCTAAAAACAAAGCGGGCTTGTACATCTCATTTCCACATTGAGCACATTTTACATGGAGGGCTACGATTCAGGTATAAGAGAGAACGTATTTTGATTATTCAGTCTTTGTTTTCTTTTGTCACCATCTTTCACTGTCATGTACCATATACATGTTTTTAGTAGCCAATGATCGTACTAACTAGATGCTGATATGCAAATTAGCTTCTTGTTGTAACTCGATCACTCCTCTCTAGATTCTGTATGTGTGTGTTAATAGATACAACTCTACATCTTACTATGTTGTGTTATGAGTGTTGTGCATTTGATCATTGTAAAGAGTCTTGTGTGCAAATTCAGTTAATTTATTTTTGTCTTGTATGTACAAGTATTTGTGTCAGAGAAGAGAGAAAGAGGCAACTCTTGTGTTTTTAGAGTATTATGATATCTGAATATCTTAAACATTTACAATAATTGTGCAACACCATATTGCTTTTCATCCAACCTTTCCCTCCTTCCTTTTCTTCCCTTATATTATTTTATATTCCATTTCAATCTTAATCCTATTACCAAATATAACTTTCTATCTTTTAATTTTGTCTTCCTTCCTTCCTTCCTTCCTTGCTTCCTTCCCCTTTCTCCCATCTTTTCTTCTCCTTTTCCCCATTCCACTCCTCCCACAGATGAACCGACCAGTCCAAGTGCAGATTTGCGGGCGTGTCATATCCCCGCCTCCTCCGTTGTGTCCAGTGGTAGTCTTAAGTCCGCCCCTGCAGTGGCCACAAGCCCCGCCTCCCCAACCTTCACCTTTCCCTTCAGACTCCTTTTCTCCCTCGACTGCAGTGAGTGACCGGAGAAAGAGAAAACTGTTCTGTTACTACTAAATGACCAATTGCAAATCATTACTATCCTTAAAAATATTCTCACAATCATGTGCAATAAGATACAGATATGACTGCCTGGAACTGTACATGCAAAAATGCCATTCAGTTTGAGGAACTGTTTAATAATTGTTCCTCTTCGAGATACAAACATTCAGAATCTGCATGTCAATGATGTAGAGCTTCCCCTACTGCATGCATACTCATACTGCAAAACTACATAAAATCTTCCCAGATAGAAAAGTATCTGTGTACTGCATGCGCACACTGCATATGTCCACTTGCTCGTTCGGTAATGTACCGCCTTGCAGCATCTTTGGACTTCACTGAAGACCTCAAAGTCCTATCTTAAAAATGTGGTCACTTCCGTGAAAAATTCACTTTCATTCCTCACCTTATTTTAGACTACCCTTTTCCTGTATCCTACTCAGCTCAATACTAACTGTCTTGCACAATGATATATTGTCAGACTAATGGATGAATTGACTCACTCACTCTCTCTCTCTCTTCATGAGCAGATGATGCCAAGTCTAATCGTCGTTCCTCTTATCTGTTGGCCATCACCACTGAACGCTCCAAGTCATGCGATGAGGGTCTTAATGCATATAGAGAAGAGGGGCGAGTCTTCTCGTGAGTTTTTGGTCAAATATATTTTATAGATAGTATTGGTGATATTTTGATTTAAGATGTGGGTTGATTCTGTGTTTGAACAATTCTCATTGTGGTCTTTCAACAGGAAGCTTCCAAAAAGAGTCAAGAGTTTCTTTACTGAAGGGGTGAGTTTAATTTTATGAATTACAGTAGAGACTGGCTCATACACTCTGCATGAACCAAATTTCCTCTTTTTTGTGGTTAAAAAAGGAATGTAATCAGAATATTATAGCTTTTATATTTTCTCTTTCATTATTCTTGGTCATTGTGTATTGATCCTGTCAATTCTATTTGTGTTAGAAGTGTATTTGTGAGTTGTGTAACTCTTCCCTGTGTCATGCATGTAGTCTCTGGACAGTCTGGGTGCAGCTGAGGAGGCTCGCACTAAACGACACTCTACCTCTGAGCTGGGTAGCATCAGCTATAGTGACGTGAAAAGAGAAGGCTGGCTCCACTTTAAACAGATCCACACGGTGAAGGGCAAGGTAAGAGAAAGACAGGTGTGAGGGTTAGCATAAAATCCAGAAGAGGACTGACCCTTGTTGTTTCTTTGTATTTGTCGGCAATGTCGCAACACAAGAGTGGTCTTGAACTTTATACTTACACTTATTGGTGGGGATTGAGCATCATGCAAAAGTTTCCAATGTTACCAATGCCATTTTAGTAAAAGTGTATGATACAGCTATACACAGAATACCCTTGTATGTATATTTGCAACCAAAAGGTTATTATATACCTGCCCCCCCCAACAAAAAACAAAAAAACAAAATGGAACCAAATCTAATGTTCGGTTCCTCTGCCAATGCAGACATAACAATGTAATAAAATATGCTATACTGTACATGCATCAGAGCCACTTTTTAGCTTTCCCATTCTCATGACAAACTTATTTTGCATATTATTTTTTGTGTTTCATTGTTTCCCGGGATTAAAAAAATCAGTGTCACCTTTTTGTGATTTGCGTGCCATTTTTGTGCCACCTTAGCAGTGAAATGTAGCATGTTATATTTTCACTGGTCAAGTGATCTCAATTTAATGGCACCTTCTAGGGGGACCACCCTCATGTAAAATAAAACTGACTCGAGTCTTCTGACTGTACATCATTTTAAACACATTTGTTAAAAAATACTATGCATTTCTGTAGGTAAAAAACTTTAGTGCACCTTCAAGGGGTATTGTACCTGTTATAATTTAACTGTAAGTTGCTTTGAATAAAAGCGCAAACTAAATAACAATTAATTAGTTCACCTTTTGTTTATTATCTCTAATCTATTTTATTTATATTTGACTATTTGAAGACATTTTGTCTCTCTCTTTGTATCTTGAAGAAGGTGGGTAGTGCCATCTGGCCTTGGAGAAGAGTCTTCTCAGTGCTTCAGTCCCATTCACTCTTCCTTTACAAAGACAAGCGAGAGGCAGTGCTCAAAGGGGCAGTGCTGGGAGGTGGGGCTGAGGACGAGCAGCCAATCAGTATCCGGGGTTGCCTTGTGGACATAGCGTACAGCGAAACGAAGCGCAAGAATGCACTGAGGTTGACCACACAGGACTTCTGTGAATACCTGCTGCAGGCTGAGGACAGAGAGGACATGCTTGAGTGGATCAGAGTCATCGGAGAGAACAGCAAGACTGACAACGAGGTGAGAAAGAGGTGGATACATAAATAGAGAGCATGAACGAAGGTCATATTGCATCATTAGTAACTGGAGTCTTTCAACAGTATGAAAGTCTGTACCCATTAGGGGTGTAACATTTCAAATTTCTCACAGTTCAGTTTGTATCATGGTTTGGAACGGTTCGGTATTCGCTATGTTCAAGAAAATATATATATACTGCCAAATCCAAAGTAAGAATACTCTATTATTTGGTAACAAACACTACAACAGGTTTGCCCTACTAAAATCACCATGGTTTCACTACAGTAACAATAGTTTAACCATGGTATCTGTAGTAAAATCATAGTAACCACAAAACTAACATAGTTACTGCCATGGTTACAATACTATAGTAAAATCATGGGAACTATATGGGAACTTTAGTATTACTGTTGTAAAACAAACTATGGTTAATTGTATCAAAACCATGATTTCTGCCAAGAAAACCATGGTGACAGCAGTCATGGTTATTACAATATTAAGACAGTAAAACCATGGTTAATTGGTAAATAATAGGGTCCTTAACTAAAAAAAAATACTAAATCAACTTTTTTTTTTACTTAATAGGCCTACCTGCATTTATCCTACATGCATGAACATAAAGTGCATTTCAGGCTCAACTCATTATATATTCAACATTCAGAAGCTGTACATCACAATAGAACAGGGGTCAGAAACCTTTTTTCACTAAGGAGCCAATTTTAAAATTTTTGGTTGATGCATTTTTTCTAAAGAGCCATAGCACAAACTAATAATTTAATATTTTCAAAAAAAGTTTTTCAATAAAATAAAATATTTATTATGCCCATAGACTACTCAAAAACACAAAAACAAACAAATATGCAACAATTAATAGGTAACATATTGCAATATGGAATTGAGTAAACGTGTTTTTTACATTTGTTCATGAAAAAGTTTACTTTTGGGCGATATGTAAAAAAATATTTTAAAGATAATCGCCTTAAAAAATATCACGATATCCGATTATACCATCAACCCCTCTGCCGAGGGTCAGTGAATATATTTGCTTAATTGATTTTGCTTTAAAAATTTAATTAATTTATTGAAACACAAAAAACTTAAACAAAAGACATCTCTAAATTCAAATGGCACTTTGAACAAAATGAAAAAAGCAATTAAAATAACAAAATGATCAAACAATCTTATATATAACCACCCCAAATTCAAACATTAACCGTCTCTAACGACAACAGGTGAAAAATTACTTATAGCCTACAAATGAAGAACTAAAGACAGTTATAAATGTAAAGATAATAATAATCATAATAATCATAATAAATAAGCCTAATAAATTCCCATGTGTTCCCAAAAAAATGCTGCCAAATGTGTGTTCTTATCTAATGTGTTTGTATTGTACTTAGGTAATACAGTTTATGCTGCCTAAAGAAAAGAAAATAGAACTACATTTTAGGTTCAAGGTGTCTTGTATTATTTTATGATTGAATCACTTTTGTCTTTGTTTAATATATATATATATATATATATATACATTGTTGGCCAATAATGTACAGATTTTGCTCTTATGGAAAGAAATTGGTACTTTTATTCACCAAAGTGGCATTCAACTGATCACAATGTATAGTCAGGACATGAATAACTTGAAAACTTCTTAAACTACTTCAAAGAGTTCTCATCAAAAAATCCTCCACGTGCAGCAATGACAGCTTTGCAGATCCTTGGCATTCTAGCTGTCAGTTTGTCCAGATACTCAGGTGACATTTCACCCCACGCTTCCTGCAGCACTTGCCATAGATGTGTCTGTCTTGTCGGGCACTTCTCATGCATCTTACAGTCTAGCTGATCCCACAAAAGCTGAATGGGGTTAAGATCCACAACACTCTTTTCCAATTATCTGTTGTCCAATGTCTGTGTTTCTTTGTCCACTCTAACCTTTTCTTTTTGTTTTTCTGTTTCAAAAGAAAAAAGAAAAAGTGGCTTTTTCTTTGCAGTTCTTCCCATAAGGCCTGCAGCCCTGAGTCTTCTCTTTACTGTTGTACATGAAACTGGTGTTGAGCGGGTAGAATTCAATGAAGCTGTCAGCGGAGGACATGTGAGGCGTCTATTTCTCAAACTAGAGACTCTGATGTACTTATCCTCTTGTTTAGTTGTACATCTGGCCTTCCACATTTCTTTCTGTCCTTGTTAGAGCCAGTTGTCCTTTGTCTTTGAAGACTAGTGTACACCTTTGTATGAAATCTTCAGTTTTTTGGCAATTTCAAGCATTGTATACGAACCAAATAGCTTTCAACTGTGTTTGATATAATGGCAAGTGATTTTCTAGCACCAAATTAGCAATTTAGCATGATTACTCAAGGATAAGATGTTGGAGTGATGGCTGCTGGTAATGGGGCCTGTCTAGATTTGATCAAAAATGACTTTTTTCAAATAGTGATAGTGCTGTTTTTTTACATCAGTAATGTCCTGACTATACATTGTGATCAGTTGAATGCCACTTTGGTGAATTAAAGTACCAATTTCCTTACGAAACAGCAAAATCTGTACATTATTCCAAAACTTTTGGCCACCAGTGTGTGTGTGTG
The DNA here is from genome assembly GCF_019703515.2 of Myxocyprinus asiaticus. Classification (NCBI taxonomy): domain Eukaryota; kingdom Metazoa; phylum Chordata; class Actinopteri; order Cypriniformes; family Catostomidae; genus Myxocyprinus; species Myxocyprinus asiaticus. The sequence goes on from NC_059356.1 coordinate 22,378,302, forward strand.
TGTATATATATATATATATATATATATACACTTCCAAACAAAATTATTCAACACCCCTGACCAGCAGTAAATTCTGGTGATATGAATTAAAACACATAAACTAAAACCTCAGTAAACAGTCAAAGTAAGTTTTTAATACACATTTGAGTGATTTTGAGAACAAAGAGTTCAGTTTACCCAAATTTTAAATAAAAAATAACTAATTCTCTCCACAAATGTCATGTCAAAAATATTCAATCCCCAAAATCAGTCATTTGTGGAGCATGCTTTATCCTTAATAACAGCAAATAAATGTTTCAGGTAAGTGTTCTCAGGCTTCGGACACCTCTCTATTAGAATTTTTACATATTTCTCATGAGCAAAAGCTTCCAGCTCATTGGCATTCTTTGGTGTATGTGCTGCCACTGCTTCCTTGAAATCCCAACAAAGGTTTGCAATGGGATTTTAATGATGGACTGAAAGGGCCATTTAAGGACATTCCACAACCTGTCCCTGAACCAGATTCTGGACAACTTGGATGTATCCTTGGTGTTATTGTCTTGCTGGAAAGTCCAGTGATAACCGAGCTTCAATTTACACACTGAAGGCATCACATTTTTCATGCCAAAATGGCCCGATACCTGAAAGAATCCATGTGTCAGTCACATAGTCAGGATAGCCGTTTCCTGCAGCCGCAAAACACCCCATAACAGGACTGACCCACCTCCAAGCTTGACTGTGGGGATGGTGTCGTTCTTGTCATCACCTTGTCATCTTACTCCAGACGTACTGCTGACCCATGGATCTAAAACTCATTTTCAGTTAGTGTCATACATCTATAAAACTTTCTTCCAGGACTCCACAGGTCTTTCCTACTTCTTTCCTATTACTTCTTGAATATTCAAGTCAACATTTCCCTTGGTGAAGTTTTGCTTTCTTCCACACCCCTAGAAGGTTGCTGTTGTATCATATTTAAAAAATGTATGAATGGTTCTGCCAACTTTGTCTATTGGAAATTGAAGTGCCTTGGAAATGTACTTTTAGCCATGACCTTTCTTGTGTAATAAAATAACCTCCTCTATTAGCTTTTGAGACAGCTTATTTTTAATTGCATTTTTTGCATAGAAATACATTTTTGCTTACAACGCTAAACTTAAATTTTAAAACTTAAGTGCCATTGCAGATAGATGTCTTAATTTTGTTTTAAAACAATTACTTGTGTAGCCTTACATATTTAAGAAACAGCTACATGCAATAGAGGCTGAACAATTATGACATGGCTGTATTTTTAAAAAATCCTTCTATTTAGAAGTATTAGGTTATATATATACACTATGACTTTGAATGTGTCACTCAACTGATATAGATGTAAAGTTTAAAAATTCTGGATCATCAGAAAAGCTTACCTTTGTAAATCCTTACTGTCTTGGGGGGTTGGATAATTTTGATTGCAACTGTATATATATATATATATATATATATATATATACTATATATATATATATATATATATATATATATATATATATATATATATATATATATATATATATATATATATATATATATATATATATATATTGCTAAACCTGCAGAGTTGCGTTCACAATGCGTAAGAGCGATCTGCTCCGTTGAAATAAAGCGAAACTCACAGCACCTCCTGAGAGGATTGGAGACCATTTGCAGCATTCTCATAGACAACATTATTCTTGCAAACAGTTTTCAGACAAATGAAACAGTGAAAAAAGAGTGATAACACGTATTCTACGAGACAGGATCCCGCTGCACGCCTCTGAATAAACAGCGAATCAGACACAAGCATTGACAGCTTTTCTGTTCTTATATGATTAAATATAATAATGTTTCTTCATGCGCATGTCTTTGTGACTAACAGCATTTCTTGTCATGTGTCACTCCAAGACGTCTTACAGGTCACCTGCTTGTTGTGAGTATGAGATTATAGATATATAGATTGAGCCTCGACGCATTTTGAGGGTGGCGGGTGCTATTTCACACCCTGGGTGCACATAAAAAATAACAAACGTTCGTAAAATCGCTAGTAGAAAATGCTCTTAACTGCTAAGATTAATAGTTATTAGGAAAAGAGGCCCAGAACTATATGCATATGTGTGTCTTGGAGAAGCGCTTTCATTGCACACATATCAAATCAGACGTGCATCGGTGGCTTTTCTTTCGTCTGTTCTTCAAAATATAATCACACGTTTCATCATACGCGCATCTTTGTGTTTAATTTCTTGTCATATCACTCCGAGAAGTATTACAGGTCGCCCTCCACAGTGGCTGGTACATCAGCAAAATTACCCGACACTCCGCATGAAAAATTTGCATTTGGCAGGTGTTAATTTCAAACCTTGTTCACCAGGAGTAAGCTGTATGACAAATTTGGGAGAAAGGAAATCAAAACAGTGATCATTGAAGTGTAATTGACTTCAAGCTTTGCAATCGCACCCACACTTTCTGCAGGAAAATTATCTCTAGAAAGTTTTAAACGATCATATGTTGGTGATGAATGGTGAGACACCCAACGAGCCACTTGATTTTTAACAAAGAGCCACTCGTGGCTCGCGAGGCATAGGTTCCCAACCCCTGCTATAGAAGGAAAAACCTTGATGTTAAAATGTATATGAGAAGGGATGTCATAACGCGACACGAGTGTTTTAACCATACGCGGAAATCGCACATAATTTATCAATGGAGTAGGGCAATATAACTTTGGCAATGAACACCCCAAGTGCTTTAGGTATTGGTTCATGTCTGTCGGAACTAGCACTGAGTGCCTGCTTAAAAACGTAAGGGAATTTGTGCAGTTTTGGCTCACCTGCGGCTCTGTGCGTGTCGCCAAACCTATTCAAGTCAGTTTTATTTGTATATTTGCAATTGGTTTTGAAGTTGTGTAGTGTGATCCAGCCTTTAATTAGACAAACAGATGGGTGATACTGGTTTTATTATGGGTGTCACTTCCAGTAAAGGAACCAGCTTATGTTGACATGGATTTGAGAACATGGATTTATATTTGAGAACTGCTTTGCTTCCTCTGTTCCTGTGCTTCATTGTTAGCATACTTTGCTCTCACCCCAGGGTGCCCTAATGAATATGAAATGGTCTTAATACATTTTACAGGATTAAAATCACAGGTTTAAAGTGATGTGTGTAATTTTCAGATGTCAAAACACTTTCTCCAATTCCACAATGTTGGTCTGTGGCATTTCCAAAACACTCCTTTGTTTGAGCGGCCTGACACAGCAGCATTTGCTCAACCACTGGCATAAGTTTGGGGTGGAACTGCCTGTTGGTCCAAACAATGGAAAACTGTGGAAGTGTTTGGGAAACCGTTTGAAACAGTCACTATTTTGTAATTCCTTTTGGTGCCGCTAGTGGCACAGAAATTGCACACTTCAGTTTGCACACTTCAAATAAAAGGGGCCTCTTTAATCTCTTTTTTTTATCATGAACCCAGACCATCAATACATGCCTAAAGGGACTTCCTCATGACTCATGTCAACATTGCCGAATACATTAAGCTCTATGGAGTGAAGCGTCAGCATTACCTCCGTCAAGCACTTTAATGCGGTGCTCAAAGTTCAAGCAATTTCAACTTTCACCCTGTTGCCGCTGACCTTTCGAAGTGTCAGTCAATGATTACGGATAATTCAGATGATGTATCATTATGCGGGCGATGTTAACGGCGAAATTAAAAAGTTCTCTGCAGCACTTTTCATGCGCCGATCAAAGCATCTCTTGACACTGGCATTGAGCGGTGCATTGACATCCCGATGCGAGTCATGTGGCAGCCCCTTAATACAATTTAGTTTTTCAAAATTAAGTTTTTTGTTTTATTTTTGTGTGTGTGTGCATGTAGGAATTGGGTTTTTCACGACAGGCTCTCATCAGTAAGAAGCTTAATGACTACAGGAAGCAAAGGTGAGTTTGGAGAGCATTGTGAATTTGCACTGCTGCAATGGGCACTTTTTAGTCTTTAAGTTGGGGGGGGGGATATCCTATTAGATTGCTGGGTGCATATTTAATGGGTTCAAGTTGTTGTAGCAGTGTGTTTTTAAATTTAACTGTCTCAGGGTTACAATGATCGTCTTCTTCTTGGTTGCCTCCTGTAGTCCAACGGGTAATAAGCTAGACTCCTCACCCAGGGTGCCTCGAATGACATTTCTGATTAGTAAACAAGACAACAGCTGTGCACCTCCACATTCACCAAAACACGAGGCCAAAGATGAGAGTAGCCCCCCTAAATCTCCATGGGGCATAAACATAATGAAGAAGGCCAAGAAGACAAGTCCTAAAGCTTTTGGGGTACGGCTAGAAGACTGCCAGCCTGCTACCAATAACAAGGTGAGTCATTTATCGATGTGTGCTTTAAAGAGCTAGTTTACCCAAAAATGAAAATTCTGTCATCATTTACTCACCCTTATTACTTTCTACCATGGAACACAAAACAAGATGTTTGGCAGAATGTTAGCCTCAGTCACGGTTCACTCTCATTGTGTGGAAATAAAGATGCAATTATAGTTAATAGTGACTGAGGCTGTCACTCCCTGAACATTCTGCCTAAAATCTCCTTTTGTGTTCCACAGAATAAAGTCATGTGGGTTACTGTAAGTGCTGTGCGCTTAAAATGCTTGTTTGTTTGTGTGTAGTTTATCCCCCAGATTGTGGAGATCTGCTGCGGGTTGGTGGAAGACATGGGGCTTGAGTATACAGGGATCTACAGAGTGCCAGGAAACAATGCCGTAGTGTCCATTCTGCAGGAACAGCTCAATAAAGGAGTTGACATCAACACTGCTGAGGAGGTGTGATGTTTGTTCACTCACACATGGTCTCTTTCTGACACACCATCATTGTTACATTTCCACTGGCTCTTTAAGACTGAGTCAACATACTGGTCATTTCCACTTCCCATGCTGAAGGGGATGCTTCCTCATACTGAGAACTCTATGACAGTCAGTTCTGTTCAACAAAATCTGTTCTGTGCCTCTAACTGCTTTCACTTTGTTCTCTCTTGTACAGAAATGGCAGGACCTTAATGTGGTCAGCAGCCTGCTGAAGTCCTTTTTTCGTAAACTTCCAGAACCCCTCTTCACAGATGGTGAGATTTCTCAATATATGGGCAAGCACTATTTTATGTATGTACACAAAACATACTGTATAACATTACTGGTTGTAACATGCAATGACATTTTCTCTTTCTTCTATTTTCCTTGCTCTCTAACCCCTTAGACAAATACATTGACTTTATTGAGGCCAATCGTATGGTGAATGCCAGTGATAGACTTAGGGCAATGAAGAAACTGGTATGCGAGTGTTTTTAATATGTTATTTCTACTACCACATTCTTCTAAATGTTTCTCTGCATACTGTTTTCTTCACATTGCATTGTCTTTTCTTTCTTTTTCCCTGTCTCTCACTTTTTTGCTCTTCTAACAGATCCATGATCTACCAGATCATTACTTCCACACTTTAAAGTTTCTAGTCGGACACCTAAAGACTGTGGCAGACCACTCTGATAAGAACAAGGTGAGTAATATAAGATATTCTGATTAAGACTGCAACAATGCAATGCACATTCGAAATCTTAAACTGTGCATTCAAATTTTGGATGTGTGCCAAACACTGACAGTGACTTCAGACAGATTGCATTCTTGTGCTAAAAAAGGCTAGATGCAGCACAACAAATACAGTTTAACAGAAAGCAGGTGTCTCGAGACATGATTTTAAAAGTTGAAGTTCTTTTTAATTTGACACGGAATCTAAAAAAAACACAGCGTTTCTGCACGAGATGCTGAAAAAGCATCGAAACGCAGAAAATGATCAAATATGTCAAAGTCAAGCACGTTTACATAGAAAAACAAATAGTAAACGAGATGGTTGCAAAAGCGTTCGGTGTGAACAGCCCCTTAGGTGTAGCTCTTTGGCCATTGCACCTTGTTCTCTTGTCAGCGTTTCTCAGATTTGAGCCGTTTCACCACCGAGTTCAGCCGACTAACACTACTATCTGAGAATATTGGTTCCGTACATACAACAGTGATTAATGAAAACATTGCGTTATAGCTGTTATCATAAAGCTTGAGTCTGGGATAGTACTGTGGGACCAGTGCAACACCATGTTAATATAGAACTGTATATAAAAGCATTTGAGAATATGAACCGACTAAATCTTTTTATTTATTTATGTTATTTTATACACATTAGTTTAAAATGGAATGCTCTTTTTTAACAGCCAGTAATGTTTTTTTACAATAATATAAGACGGTGCTGTATGGTTTATATGTATGCATTGTGCCCACTTGTGTACTAAGGAAACAACGTCAATTTAAAAATCAGCTGATTTCAAAATTTAAACTGAATTCGAATTTTGGTAATGTTTTAGGTAAAAATTCAAAATTCGTTTCTCAGCCCAGTTGACAGCCCTAATTATCATAAAATTTTTTCTCATTATTTTACACCTTGGTAAATTATAAAGAATCAGTGCACACCAGAGTAGAGGTCAGCTTTTCATGTATAAGTTTGCGTTTGCATTGGTTAGGTTGTCATTTCAGGTCACAAGGTCTCATTTATGGAGCGGGTTCAGACTTCAACGTATTGCCTGTGCAGACCTCTACCAGAGAGATGGTTGATGATTCCTCATTTAGTCTATAGATAGACTAATCTAATATAATCTCATTATCTAATGAATATAATGATACAGTATTCATTACTCGAATGCTCGAGTTGAGTCTCAAGCTTGAGCCATCTATTTTGGACAGCAAGTCAGATCTGTTTACCGTCATCATTCTCAAGGATTATATGAATACCAGGACACATTTATTTGACATATTCCATTGAAATAACGGATTCAAACAGATCAATTCATGCATTATAATAGTGAAAGATTCTTTTGACTTATGCTCACAAACTTTGTTCCAGGCATCAGAATTTCAAAACTGCTGAACAATTTGCTAATTTAAACTGTTGATATCACAGTGTACCAGGGTTCTTGCGGAAGGGGGGGGATGCGAATCACTGCATTAGGCCATATTGGAAATTTATGACAAGCGATTACTAATGATCAGCTGTTGATGATGATGATGTAGGGTTGATGAAATATGACAATGTTTACTTTTAATTGTTTACATTGTAATATGTTGTAGATTATTATAGGAGTGCATATTTTATTTCTCTTATCTGTTTGAATGAGCAGCTGGAAGCAGTGAAGCGCATACCAGTCCCCGGTGTATTTCTGCCTTTAAAGTTAAAAGTTCCGCTCTATGAATAAAATATTTTTTCCCCCTGGTAATTGGTATTTTTGGTTGCACCATAATCTGCATCTGGAATTTAATTCAGTTTGGACTCTTGTAGCCTCTGCCCAGCCCTCCCCATCACAGAAAGGAAAGACTAATAACATTTTATATAGGCTACCAATTTTAAAAACTATTGGCAGATTAATTTCCTTTCATTCAACACATTATCGTATCAGCAAAATCCAATATCAGTTGACCTCTAATTTGTGTTTATTTAATGGTACATAAACCAATTTTAATGTGATATACTGTATATTTGGAAAACATGTCTTGAGTATTTTAAACTTGCATATATCCTACCCTGTTTTACTGATAAGCATTGTTAAGGCCATGTTGAATGTGTGCCCCTGCCTGTTTAAGTAAGAGTCTGTGATACATGATTTATTTTGAGATTGTGTGTGTTTGTTTTGGTATGGGGATAGGGTATTAATTTTATTTGTTAAGGTCTTGAAAAAGGTCTTAAAATGTCTTAACTTTGATTTTAAAACTCTGCAGCAACCCTGAGTACATTTGTGCTGGGTTATTAGGGTTGCTCTTCAAAGTGTATAAAAGTCTTTGATTGGTGTTGTCTCATAACCTATTTATGTAATATTTTATTGTGTATTTGTTTGTGTGCAGATGGAGCCACGTAATTTGGCGCTGGTGTTTGGCCCTACTCTTGTCCGGACCTCAGAAGACAACATGACAGACATGGTCACCCACATGCCTGACCGCTACAAGATTGTGGAGACACTCATTCAACATGTGAGGCTCATCACACATCACAGACTTAACAGACATTCTCTTTACAGCTAGATTTAATTATGAATCTAAATCATCTCTCTCTCTTTCTCGCTTTATACAGTATGTCTGGTTTTTTAGTGAAGAACATGAAAAGGATGAAAAGGTTAGTTCACTATCGATTCAGTTCATGAGACATTGCTGAACACTTTGGGGAAATTCCTTTCCACAACCTATTTGAAGCCTTTGTATCATAACGCCAGTCTTATGATTGGCAATGGTGTTTGAGCCCCGCCATTTTAGGTGTGCATTTGCCCTATATAAGTGGGCGCTCACACACCATTTCCTCAGAATTTGATTCCTTCAAGACCAACATCATCTCATCTTGAATACGCACCTGGATCAGTCTTCTCTTCACCGTTGATGGACACCCATCAGCGGATGGGATTCTCTGCAGACGCATCAGGATGTTCTTCGCCTGACTCTCAGCGCCTGCAGCGAGGATCACCCGCCCCCTCTAGTGTTCCAGTGAAGAGGTCTCTCCACCTTGCTGCCAGATCAGGTTCTTCGCTCAGTGAGACATCTATCCGCTTACCGCAGCATCCAAGCAGGAGCTGTATCCTTTCATATATATATATAGATATACTGTATATATATTGTAATATTCCGTGACGTAAATTGTGAATATTAAGTGAAGTCAAAAACTCATAAAAGAGCCGCTTGTGTGTACACATATTTTTTAAAGATGTCGTATCTCAAGTGTTCCTGTGAGCGACACATCGCTCCTTCAGACCAACATGAGAGCTGTGTTCGCTGTCTGGGCCGCCCACGCCGAAGCAGCTCTCATGGAAGCAGACTGCCCTCACTGTGTGGACATGAGTCTCAAGACGCTCTGCCCTCATTCTGAGGGATGATTCCGCCTCACGCGCCCTCCTGACCGCTTCCTCTGTGTTAAGTCTCAAGGGACCACATGAGGAAGCACAGTGGGCTGCGAGGTAGAGCTGGAAGAAACTGAGGAGGATCTCGCACCGGCGCAAGTCCCACGAGCCCCTCGATCTTTCCACGCAGCGTCTTCGCCAGTGCAGTACACACGTGATGACCTCTGGCCTTCTATGAATGAGCACGGTGTTGTCGTACTCAGCGGGTCTGATGATGATAATGATGCGTGTCCCTCACAGCATCGGAACAATGGTCCATGGAGGATGCTGCAGCCCCTCACCCCAATGAGGGTGAGGAACGCACACTGGCCATTGATACGAGTTGCTCTGCATCATTGCATGGGGCGGTCAAGGCGCTTGGCCTTGAGTGATCATCTCCTGTCGAGCCGGAAAATTCTCAACTGAATGAATGATTCCTGCACCCCGTCAAAAGATTGTGGTTTGGAAAGCAGTGTCATTCTTCCCTGAGGTTCACATGGAGCTTACCGAGACATCGCGTGCGCCCTACTCTGCGCGTGCCCAGATCGGAGGGGCTGCCGTCCTCAGGCATATTTCAGCATCTTTGTACTGTGATGCAAATAACGCTTTCAGTCCCCAGTAGGAAGAATCCCCCTGGAAGTATATTGAATCTAGAGCTCATGCCTATTCTATTATGTTTCGACTCGTCCTTCCCCGCTATTCTCACCGGGAATGAGTCAGTTTTTATTGAAACGCTTCCTATGCATTGCTTGAATAATATGCGTACCTCATAGCAGCTGCTCGACGTGCGCTGAAGGCTGAAAAAGCTCTTTCTCCCACTCCAATCAAAGTCACTCGCAGTGATAACCACGGGGGATTGGTGTCTATTGTAAGCTTGCACGAGTCTTTACACTATTAGTGCTGTACACGGATGTGTGACGTGAGAAGCTCCCGTCTGATAAGCGGCAACTATCTGTGCCCGTTATCCATGCCCGAGATCACATGGCACGCTTCCGGGCATCTCAGAGAAAAATCAACCCACACTCCACACAAAATGCTCCCGTTTTATAAACAGCAGCTCCCTTCAACACACACACGAAACTCTGCGCCCACCCACGCATTATGTGGTCGCGTGGCGCGCGTTACCGAGCATTTCTCAGTGTGTTAAAAAAATGGTAGTGTGTGGTTATACATTCCGGTTTGTGACGCATCTTCTCGCTTCAACAGCATTCTATCCTCCACATTACAGTGCAGGACACTCCCATTCTGCACTCCGAGTTAGTAAATCTCCTTGTGAGAGAGACAATGGGGTCGTTCCCCGTACTGGAGAGAATGTCACAGCCATTATTTTCTCATCAAAATGCAGAAGGACAGTGGCCTCTGGCCTGTCTGCACCTGTGACATTTGAATTGAGTTCTGTTCATAATGATCACATGCAAACAATTCTCTCTCTTATGTTTGCATGCTCATAAACCATACCTAAGTGTACTTATTAATTTTGGCTCAGGCTATTCTTGAGAATTTGCCTTGCTTCCCCATTTCACACACTGTGCACAACCGCTTCCCAATGGTGAGCGGCGCTATCAAATATAAAGCACCTGCTATCCTGTTATGTGAACGTGTGGCGGGCGCTCACAAGCATGTCAGATTGGGTGCTAAAAATGATCGAACACGGGTATTCGATCTAATTCACACACAAACCACCTCGCTTCAACAGCGCTTTGTCCTCGATGGTTCCGTCATGGAACGTGCCTGTATTACGTGCAGAAACTCACAATCTCCTCGCAAAAGAAGCGATAGAGGTTGTTCCGAGCTGCCGAGCTGTAAAGGATTTTATAGCTGCTACCCTTTCTTTCTGAAGAAAGACGGCCGGCTTCGGCCAATCCTAGATGTGAGATGCTTGAATCACTAAGAAACAGATCTTATCGCACATCCACCTATGGGACTGGTTTGCATCAATAGGACGCGAACTTTCATATCCGAATTGTACCGCGCCACAAGCTGTTCTTGAGATTTTTGTTCGAAGGGATGACATATCAATTCAAAGTGATCAATTCAAAGTCCTTCCTTCCTGATTGTCTCTGGCTCCGCGCACGTTCACGAAATGTGTCGATGCGGCACTCACCCCTTTGAAGATAAACAGCATGTTCATTCTAAATTACCTCGACGATTGGCTATTACTGGCCCAATCAGAGACTCTGCTATGCAAGCACAGGGACATTATACTTCCCCATTTAAACAGCCTGGGTATCAGTGTCAACTGGGCAAAAAGCACACTTTCCCCCAGCCAACAAATCTCCTTTTTGGGTGTTCGACTCGATTTCATGAGCATGCATGCGAACCTCAAGAACGAGCGCATCCAGAAAGTCTTTTCAGAAAATGCTGGGTTTTATGGCGGCCATCATACCATTAGTTCTTTTACACGAGACCTCTCCATTGCTGGCTCAAACACCATGTACCAAGTCACGCCTGGTGTCTGGGGTGCATGCACGTCACAGTGACTCGCCGCTGCCTGGCTGCTCTAGCACCATGGACAGCTCCAAACCTTTATCAGCAGGGTGTGATGCTGGGTCAGGTTTTTAGACAAAAACTGGTGACCACGGATGCATCCAACACGGGTTGGGGCGCACTATGCGATGGATGCCTGGCTTTCAGCACTTGGACAGGTGCAAAACGAGTGTGGCACATTGCTTGGAAATGCTAACCATCTTCTTAGCCGTGAAAGCTTTCCATTCCGACATAGTGAATCATCACGTTCTGATTCGTTCAGACAATATGTCAGTGGGAGCGTACATAAATCGCCAGGGCGGCACTCGATTGCTACCAATGTTGAGCCTGGCGCAACACCTCCACGTGTGGAGCACGCACCATCTCCTTTTCCTGTGCGCAACATATGTCCTGGGCCATTTGAACTGTTGAGCGGACATGCTGTCGCAACAGGCGCCGAAATGGCCCAACCAACCATGGTTTCCAGAATTGATGGAGATATTAGGTGGCCCTCCATGGGAAATACCGCTGAGGAGGGATCTGCTCTTTCAAGTGCAGGGCATGATTTGGCATCCCCGGCCGGAGCTGTGGAACCTGCACGTATTTCCCTTGAACGGAGCGCAACAAACGAGCCAGAATTGGCTCAGTCTGTAATAAACACCATTTTGCAAGCTAAAGCAGCATCTACGAGACACCTCTATGCACTAAAATGGCGTGTGTTTGCAAATTGGTGCTCTTTACGTAGCAAAGACCCAGTGAATTGCCCCACAAGAGCAGTTGGATGCAGGTCTTACTCCATCAGCGCTTAAGGTTTATGTAGCGACCATCTCAGCATTTCATGCCCCAGAGGCTGGCTCCTCCATAGGCAGACATGATCTAATCATAAAGTTCCTTTGGGGAGCGTGGTGCTTGAACCCCCCTCGCCCTGCAACAGTTCCAACATGGGACTTGAGTCTGGTGCTGAGTGCTCACGAGCCCCCGGTTCGAACCTTTGAAATCCGTTGAGTTACGTGTGCTCTCTTTAAAGTTGGCATTGCTGTTGGCTCTGGCTTCAGTCAAACGGGTTGGCAATATGTTGGTTGACAGTTCATGTCTGGAATTCGGTTCCAGGCTTTCAAAAGCCACCATCAATCCCAAAAAAGGCTACGTGCCTAAGGTGATTTCCACATCCTCAGGGCTCAGATAGTGCACCTACAAGCTTTCTCTTCTCCACTGTCTAATTTGGATGAGGAGCAGTTAGCGCATTTATTATGCCCCCTGCAGGCATTACACACGCATGTGGAGTGCACTCGCCAGTTTAGACTGTCAGATCAGTTCTTTGTTTTTTATGAAGGATGCGCAAAAGCATGTCCGTCTCCAAACAAAGGCTATCTCACTGGATCATTGATGTGATCTCCCTTGCTTATGAATCACAGGGCGTGAGATGCCCTATTGGCGTGAAAGCACATTCAACTAGAGGCATTTCCTTTTCATGGGCATGGACAAATGGTATATCCCTACAGGATATATGCTTTGCAGCAGGATGGTCTACACAAAACATGTTCACGATGTTTTATAACCTAGACGTGGCGTCCATCGCTGCATGAGTCCTCTCTGTCTAGAGAACTTACTATTCCAAAACCCGGCGAGTCCCTTATCATGGGCGGGCTACCTGTTATATTTTAATACAGTCGCCTGTGTAGACCACTGCCCAAATTACTCCAACTAGAAGTCACAAGCACTTCCAATAAAAAATAATAAAACCTCCCTCCCTACTTCTGGTATGAAGGAGTTAAATTATACTGTGTGTATTATATGACTCCCCAGACTAATATTAACTTCCCATCTGGTTTTCACCATGTGGGGTTATTCATTTTCATACACACTAAAGAGCTTTTATACTAAGTCACTGCCTGACTTCTATGTGTTTTATACCCTGGTGCATCCAAGGGTATTACGTTACGTAGTGCGACGTGATGGGACTCCGTTCCCCAAAGCGTTCAGCAATGTTTCGTGAACTGAATCGATAGGGAATGTCTCTGGTTACTCTTGTAACCTCGGTTCCCTGAGATGAAGGGAACAAGACATTGCAAACTTGGCTGCACTACTATTTCAGAGTTTCGAGGTACGATTGATGCGTTCTTGTCCTAAGTCAGAAAATTCTGAAGAAATGGTGTGTGAGCACCCGATTATATAGTGCAAAGGCTCAAACACCATTACCAATCATAAGATTGGCGTTATGATACAAAGGCTTCAACTAGGTTGTGGAAAAGTGTTTCCCCAAAGTGTTCAGCAATGTCTCGTTCCCTTCATCTCAGGGAACCGAGGTTACAAGAGTAACCGGAGACGTTTTCTTTGTGTTCAGCGTGTTATATAGAAAATGCTTGATACAAATTTTCTTAAGTCTGGAATCAAAATTTAAAAACAATTTTGGAATATATATTACTTTTGAGTCCATCTGTATGCAAGTTTACTCCTAAAAGTTGACAAAATAAACTTAAAAGATGCACACATTTAAAATGTGTCTTTGTTTTCTGGAAAATCTGATTCAACTTGTTCACAGGAGCATGTACAAATTCTCTCTCTAGAATGAGAATGCCCTTTCCCCCCAATACCACCAGCAGTCATTTAGCAATAGCAAGTAGCAAATCAGTGTTTGACAATGCATTTTAAACTAAAGGCTATTGGCTAATAAAAAATAAAAAAACAATTAAAATCCTTTGATATGCTATGCCCCAACTTCCTGTCTCAAAAGGAAATATTCCAAAACAGGAGAGAATTGTATTTTTCAAATCATTTCATGGGGTCTGTAACAATCTTTACTTGATGCTGAATAGATGAGCATTTCATATGCATTTAAATCTGAACATATATGAATCAACATTTCATGGCATTTCTAAATATTTGAATGTCACCCCTCAGACGCCAGTGGACACAGAGGATGTTCAACCTGCCCCCAATATAGATCACCTCCTCTCTAACATTGGCCGGACAGGCTTGCTAGGGGAAGCGTCAGGTGAGCTTTACTGGTCACAACCAGCAATGTCCAGTCATTTCAAGCTAAAAACAGCCAGTTGTAGTTAACAGTAGTCTCCTTTAGCTGACTAACTGCCAATGGAAACCAGTCACATTCCACCTCAAACATTAAGAAAACATACTTTCATCTGCATGTTTGGCTGGACAGGTTTGTTATTGAATATGCTGAACACATTGGAAATGTAACTGTAATGGATCACACATCCTCATCAAACGTTTCAAGTTTCCTGCATGTTGAATGCTCTACACTTCTCTGAGTTTTGTTTTCTTTTCACATTTTTTAAAATCTTCTTTATATTCACATTCTACTGTCTTTCTCTGTACATTTCTGCATCCCTCTCTTAGCTGAGCCTGTGGAACAGCCACTGCGGTAGGATGGGTTTCTCCTGCCATGCTCTGTGTGTGTCTATTTACTGTATGTGTACAAGAGTGTGCATTTAATGCCAAGTGATTGAGGTGCTTATTGTGTGTGTGTAACTTAATAAAAACAGTAGCAGCCCCAGCCTGTGCCAAGTCCCAGTTTAGATAAAACGTGTGTGCATGTATGTGTGTGGCAAATTGTGTCTTTTTCTTTTTCTTCCCTCTCCCCCATGACAACTACAGTATCTGCCCTTGTACCTTCCATGGCTTCCTTAATGGATTGATGTCACCAGTATGTGACATGATGTCATCAGTGTGTGCTAAATCTTTAATACTGCTATTGTGGGTCCTTTTGCTGCTTCTTTTAAGACCCTGTTCACATTTGAAAACTAGCTGACAATCAGCGCAATGTCGTTTATAATGGATCATGTGTGAACACTGTCTCACAACCACTGTTTGTAGGGGTAATGCTTAATGAATGACACAGAGGCTACATTATGTACTGGAAATCACAAAGTTTAAATTAATACGTTTTATATATATATATATATATATATATATATATATATATATATATATATATATATATATATATATATATATATATGGGAGCCAGTATCATGGATATTTGATCCACCTCTGTGCCTCTCATTAGAAAAGCATTTACTGTATATTTAACATTGTACTGATATAATTTTCACAAACTTTCTCTCTTTACAATGTCTATCTCTCTCCCTATCTCTCCCTGTTCTTAATGGTGCAGACTCAGCCAACAGTGATTCTGCAAAATCTAAGGTCAGTATTGACCAAAGCCTGTATATCTTTTGTTTTTAAAAAACATTAAGATGCTGAAGGACTTACAGCTTTTGGATGGCAAAAAAAAATAAATAAATAAATAAATCTGTAAGCAATTTTGTGATTTGCAACTATTTTTATGCCTTAGTTCCATAGTGTTTTGCTACCAAGTTAATTGTCATACTTTAATTTGTCTTTTTTGAATGCAGTGGTCGGGTTCCAGAAGTAAAAATCACATTCATTTATCTCCCTTGGCAAATTTATTTTTAATGATAACATATAAACCTTTAAAGACGGAGGTTGTTAATCGATGGTACATGCCTCTGTTATAGCCATCAGTCTGCGTTATTTCAACTTCATTGTTAAAAAAATCCTGTTAAATAGTGCAAATCCACCAATCACATCGCAGCCAACAAAACCTGCCAAACAAGCTCTGAAGCGACTGCCCAATCCAATGATGCACTGTGAATGACATAATCGAGTCTACACTCTCCCTACTTGTATATTTGCATATATCTGAATATTTTGCAATAAAATTAAAATGTATTGTTCCTAAACTTATCAAAACATTTCAATTAATATTTGTATATTTTTACTTAATATTTTTTCATTCGATTACGTCATTCACAATGCTTCATGGGATTGTAGTCTGTGCCCTTATTAAAGACATTAAGTGCACAGTCCTGAAACTTTGTCTTTTTCTATGATCTTCAAATACTTTTTTTTTGCTTCAAATCACAGTTTGTAATGTTGTGATTCACCTCGGACATGGTTGATTTGGTTCATAGCTTAGAACTCATGATTTTATGAAATCCCTATGTAAGAAATGAATGATAAAAATACTTCTGGAACCAAGACAGCTGAAAAAGGGTTAAAATCTATTGCCCACTTGACTTAATTGCTTTCACATTTCTCTTAGGAGTCATGGGGTTCAAAACGTGACTTTACTGCCAAAGATATCCTGACATTGTCCATTATGTCGGCTGTGACCTGGAAACGCAGAAAACGGCATAACGCCCGCCTCCTGGGCAGCAGCACAGATGACGACTCTGAGCATGAGCTCATTAAATCTTGTCCCTGCGAAAAAGACGACTTGCAAGAGATGGGGCAAGTGGCATCCTTCTGTGCCCCACGAGCAGAGGAAGAGGAGGATGTGGAAGAAGAAGAGGAGGAGGAAGCAGAGGAGGAGGGAGAAAGACAGACAACACAAGAGCAGAAAGAGGAAGTAGTTCCCAGCATATCCTCCATGGAGGAAGCTCCACCAGTCGTGCTGCTAGAAGAGGAAGAAGAGCAAAGTTCAGAAGTGAAGGGTCACAGTTGGCGAGGAGATGATGCACGTTCCATTGTGTCAGGGTACTCGACTCTGTCCACGCTAGGACGGAGCTTAGTATCAGAGGGGCGGGGCGAAGATGCAGATGATGAGCACAGTGAACTGGTGAGTGAAACCGATAATGAAAGTGGCTTCGCCTCAAGCTCCCTCACCCAGGAACGGCCGGAGAAAACAGCTTGTTCCACTCAAAACTCCAAGACGTCACCTGAAGCGCCACGCAGCTTTCTCTATTCGCACTGCAAATCACCCTCTGCTACCTCTGGCTCCACCCCTGCTCCACCTCCTTCTTCGACCCACATTAACCCTTACCCAGAAGACAGAACTTCTAATGGAGCAGTACACTCATCCACTCCCTCTAGCTCCCCTTACACATCATCTGCTTCCCAGCGCCTCCACGGCCGCAACTCCTTTAACTCACACCGCCTCATGCAGTGTGACACCCTCGCCCGACACCGGCTAAAGGGAGACAAAGCCAAAGTGCCCTCTGTGGACCTCTCAGAACTTTACAGCTCCTCCATCATGGAAGGTGAGCAGCGACCCAGTCTGACTCAGATGCAGGGCTCCATCCCTGAGTCCTCTCCATCAACTTCTTCAAGTTCCAAATCCTTCAAAGGGGTTAGCGCGAGAAATGAGTGTGCTCCAACATCTGCAGCTGTGTCTGGAAGTAAGAGCTGCTCTTTGTCTCCTAGGCAGGGTTCCCTGGCAGATCAGGTACAGGCTCGATTGCTGGGCTCAGCCAATGACTTGCGCAGCATTGGCCTGAGGAAGCAGCTCTCGCCAGAAACACGTAGAAAGAGACGTGCATGGAGGAGGCACACCGTGGTGGTCTCACCCACAGATTGTTCTGACAAGAAAGCTGCCCTTGCTGCTGCTCACTCTACTAGCAACAAAAACCTCCCAATGCTATCCCCCAAACCACTAGCTTCCCCTGCTGAAAGTCGAGACCTTAGAGAGTCCCACCCCAAGAGCTCAGAGACCAAAGCCCTTACTGCACGTCGGGCCCCACCTACCTCTCGCTTCCGTGATTTCTTGTAACAATGTAAAATGACTGTGTACAGGCTAGTGAACCAAGAGAGCTGGATTTGGGCTTTGTTGTAGCTGTGTCCTCAAAGTATGTTCCACCAGCTCAGTGTTTCTCAGTCCTAGTCCTGGAGAATCCCAACAATGCACTTTTGCATGGATCCCTTTTTATCCCACCTGATTCAACTCATCAGCACATAAGTAGAGGTTCCATGACCTCAGTTTGGTGTTTCAATAAAGGTTGGGTGTGTCAATTAGGGTTCTTCAGGACCAGGATTATATAAATAGTCTCACTCTGTTTTCTCTGAATCTCAGCCAAACGGTCATAGTCTAAAGATACCCCATTTCAGTTTTGACAAAATGTGTAGTTACTGACTTTTGCCTTTGCCATCTAATATAGTATCCAGCTGTATCAGGAAGTGGATCACATGTGCTCCATTGTCAGTGCTCACATTGGTAGTCGCATTAAATTTGTTGCATTGCCAATGGTCATGGTCACTCATGTTACCTCAAATCGCCAACTCTTATTGAAATTGAGTGACTTACAGTCACTTTGTCATCACTTTATAGCTGTCAGTGTGAATTCTCTGCTAAGTTGGAGTGTGAGAATACAAACTATGGTTACTCAAGATTTATTTAAGCATTGATTGGTCAAAGTCACCTGCATGGCAGAGGGGCTTTTCAGTGTTGCCAAAGTTTTCTTTGCTTTTCTTCTTCCTTTGCTTGGCCAGTCACATGACATCATTTTGTTCTTTATGTTACTGTCAAGACACTTGCGACTCATGTCATGGAGTGCTTTTTTTTTTTTTTTTTTAAAGTCTCAAACAAAGCAGACAAAGCAAAGGAGCTAATTCTCCAAACATGCCAGTACAGTATTGGTTAAACAGTGTTAGCAAACAGGATCTGACAGTATAGCAGTTGTAACACAGGCCACTGACTTTGTGCATAAATCTACAAGTAACTTGAATGCTACATTAAAAACCATAAGAGGCAATGTGGTATGTTCACCTTCCCACATATTCATTTATATTGAGTAACAACTCATTGGTGAAATCAGTTCATATGGATGTATATGTGTGTCTGAAATTGCCTGTGTAAACAGTATGTGGTTGAGTATGTGTGTCAAACTATTTTGTAACATTTGTACAAAGCCTTGCTTAAGTTAACCTTGTAAATACACATATATTATATTATAATTCCTTTTTTGCTTAATTTAGTTTTTATATGGTTTACAAAAGTGCACTTTGTGCACGGTCATTTTCTTTCAAGATGCTACTTGAAATGTTTTTCCTTAATGTTTTTGTATGTTTGTTTGATACACAGTATATACTGTACATATATTTTGTATGAATATAATAAGTACTTTTATTTGGAAATTTTGGGGTGTACCTCTTTTAACTCCACTCCCCTGTTAATGGCCTTTCTCTGTGACTTACAAATACTATGCAGAAATCTATACACCTCAATGCAAAGAAAAGAGATCTAACCTGCAAAGAGTGTCTGTCACAAGCTATAATAAATTCTTATTGCTGAGCATATTTAATTCTGGTTTTGTGATGTATTGTGTGAAAGTGATTGCTAACAAATTACTGTTATTCACATTTTGTGTCTCTGCTGCTAAGAAAGATTTTAACTTTAAAAATTTGAGTATTTTGGTCCAATGATCGTAATGAACATTTAATGCAATGCATTTAATTTATTAGAACTTTTGTACTCTGACAAGATCTTCCAAAACCTTAAGCTTTGTGAAGCTGATTACATCTGAAAATTTTCTTACAGTGATTCTCAATTATCTATCCAAAATGATAAATTATTCTCGCATCTACTACAGTACATGTAGTAAACAACATTGCATATATGCAATGCACATCATGCACAGTACTTGTTTAAATGATCTTCAATGCTGGTACTGATCTCAGACCATTTAATATCAGTCTGAATGCAGAGCTGTGTGTGCGTGTGTGTGTGTGTGTGTGTGTGTGTGTGTGTGTGTGTGTGTGTGTGTGTGTGTGTGGGCAGGTTTAAGTGGTTTACGAGGACTTATTTTTAGGTTACAAACTGGTAATTACAAGGATATTACACTATAAATGTGGTTTATGAGGACATTTCTAGTGTCCCCATAATTCAAATCACTTAAAAAACATACTAAACAATGTTTTATTGAAAATGTAAAAATGCAGAAAGTTTTTTGTGAGGGTTAGGATTAGGGGTAAGGTTAGGGGATAGAATCTATAGTTCGTACAGTATAAAAATTATTATGTCTATGGAGAGTCCTCATAATGATAGCTGCATCAACGTGTGTGTGTGTGTGTGTGTGTGTGTGTGTGTAGGTTTGGCTATTCTTGTGAGTGCCAAATGTTTGAAAATGTCCTCACTAATATAGAGAATCTTGTTGAAACCCCACTAGTGAGGACATTTTAGGTGGTCCTCACTAGTAAAACAAAGGCCCATAAATCGGCCAAATCTTGTTTAGCTTTAAATCTACTAATGTGCGCAGGTTTCTGTGAGGGTTAGGTTTAGGGTTAGGGAATAGAAAATATCATTAGCCTGCTATGAAATTAGTGGAAGTCTATGAGATATCCTCACTTATATAGTGAAACAAACGTGTGTGTGATGTTGTTGTTGTGTTGAGAAGTATACAATACTTGATGTTAAATTCATAGTAATTGCTTACTATAATACATGTAATGTGGAACTGCACCACTAGGGGCTCCAGTGAGTAAATTGTGTTGAGCAATGTTTAGAAGAAGAAGAATAAAGTAATGTGGTTGATCCATACACCGCATGTAGCGTGTTCTGATAACCCTCAGAGACCCAGCATAGCAGAACTGCAACATTTTTTCAAAGCAATCAAATAATACCTAATTTTCATTAAATACTGGTAAAAACTACACATAACAGTAGTTGACACTCAAGAGCTTTCTCACTACATCAGTTTTGGTGGTAAAAAACTGTCTCAGCTTGCTTAATTCAAAACAAAAAGGTTCCAGCTTGCTGACACAAAGTTTAACACTTCTGGAACAAATAAAGCCATTTTCAAGTAAGTATTTGACATCAGATATGTTTTTTCTTAATTCCTAACACGTTTAGTGATTGAAAAAAGCTTCTTAAAATTAACGACACTTAAATCTGAGACCACTTTTTTAAGTGTAGCAAAAATGCAACGCTGGGCATTAGTGGTCAAACTTTTGTCTATATTTATCACAATGAAACCTGTTCAGTAAATCATATATAAACTATTCCAAATTATTTTCAGCTCTTTTCTTAGCTGTTTTCTCATTATTGTCTCATTAATTAATTTATTTATTTTTTAATTGTACTACATACGTATATCACATTGCATACAGTTGATGTTGTGGCTTCTGCCACCTCTGTGAAACATGACTCTTGAAGTCTTGGGGTTTTGATGCCAGAAGATAGACTTTATTATCAGAGATAAAAAAAAAAAAAAAGCAGAGCTGCTCTGCAGTTGCAACATCTCCAGCAAATGGGTTCCTTCTCACTTATATATGATCTACCAAGGCATGGTTAATACATTCCATACATGTCACCATTATCTATCATCCTATTCTTTGACTCCAGTCCGTTTATTTTAAGAAGTGGACAGGAGCCACCTGTGGAGGAACTTCACCATATATTTTCTCAGTGGTCACATAGCATTTTACCCTATGTGAGCACATTCCATTCCTATACAGGCTGCTTCACACACACACTAAGATTCATGCTTAACCATCAGAAATAACTGTAGAATAACATGGCTATATTAATATTGATTATTATTAATTTATACTTAACTTGATAAAAATATTCTACATATCCCCCCTCTGGGACTTACATAAGTCCCACCTTCACTGTCCTTATTCAGAGTGCAGTTTGCAGTCATAATTCAGTCTCCTCAGCTATGCTGTCTAGTGAGTTAAGTCACACAACTTCATTACCAATGACCAGATTATGCAACCGCACTCCGGTGGAGATTTCCGAATCAAACGTCTCCATCCAAGTTTGATTAAGAATGTAGTAAATGTTTCTGTCTCATTATTCCTTCATTCAATAAATAAAACCCATAAGCATGTTATACTGTAAGCATGAGTGTGCAATTGGTTCAGCCTTGTCTTTGGTTGTCACAGTTATAAAACATAAAACAGAATATTCATCATAATATTAAGAGTTCTTTTTTGTAGTATAGATATCTTCAACCCAGATACTTTGCGCATCATAGAGGGTCACCCTTTGGGGAGAGGTTAGGCTAGCACTTACACCCAGGGTATGGCTCATTATTCATCTCCTCATACATATCTTCATTGGAGGAATCAATTTCCTCCCAGTCTGGTATTTCTGTCCATCCAGAGTAGGTGTCATTGCATTGGACCGTTCACATTGATCAATGTCATCTGCTTCACTGTTGCTCGGATCAAAAATTATTTTACCAATGGTAACACACAACAGAATATTATTCCTCCCACAAGGATTGTTATTCTAATCATTATATTCAAATCAAATCAAAAATCAAATCAAATCAAATCACTTTATTGTCACACAGCCATATACACAAGTGCAATGGTGTGTGAAATTCTTGGGTGCAGTTCCAATCAACATAGCAGTCGTGACAGTGATGAGACATATACCAATTTACAATAACATCAAATTAACACAACACAATTTAAACATCTGTTATACACATAATTACACTCAACAGTATACAAATAATACATTGTACAGTATACAATACGCACTATATAGATACACATTATTCAATAAAAATAAAAAATAAAGATATATAAAAAAGTATATATATATATAGAATGTACAGTATTGTACTGTATTGACATTCAGGCTGTCGGATGATAGTCAGTTGTTAAGAGAGAATATAATATAATAATAATAATATAATTTATGACAGTCCGGTGTGAGATATAAGAGTAAGAGTAATAAAGTGCAGTGCTGATGTATTTTGATTGTGGGAGATCAAGAGTTCAAAAGTCTGATTGCTTGGGGGAAGAAGCTATCATGGAGTCGGCTGGTGTGGGTCCTGATGCTGCGATACCGCCTACCTGATGGTAGCAGTGAGAACAGCACATGGCTCGGGTGGCTGGAGTCTCTGATGATCCTCCGAGCTTTTTTGACACACCGCCTTGTATATATTTCCTGGAGGGAGGGAAGCTCACCTCCGATGATGTGTCTGGCAGTTCGCACCACCCTTTGCAGTGCTTTGCGGTTGTGGGTGGTGCTATTGCCGTACCAGGCGGAGATACAGCCAGTAAGGATGCTCTCTACAGTGCAGGTGTAGAACCGTGTGAGGATGTGGCAGTTCATTCCAAACTTCCTCAGCCGTCTCAGGAAGAAGAGGCACTGATGAGCCTTCTACACAACGACTTCAGTGTGGATGGACCATGTGAGTTCCTCAATGATGTGGACACCCAGGAACTTGAAGCTGCTGACTCTCTCCACTGGTGCTCCATTGATGGTAATGGGACTGTGTTCTTTGTCTTTTCTTCTGAAGTCCACCACAAGCTCCTTTGTCTTACTGACGCTGAGGGAGAGGTTGTGCTCCTGACACCAGTGTGTCAGAGTGTGTACCTCCTCTCTGTAGGCTGTTTCATCATTGTCAGTGATCAGACCTACCACTGTCGTGTCATCAGTAAACTTAATGATGGCATTGGAGCTATGTGTTGCCACACAGTCATGTGTGTACAAGGAATACAGTAGTGGGCTGAGAACACAGCCCTGCGGGGCTCCAGTGTTGAGGGTCAGTGATGAGGAGATGTTGCTGCCTATTCTAACCACCTGGCGTCTGCTTGACAGGAAGTCCAGGATCCAGCTGCACAGTGAGCTGTTTAAGCCCAGAGCCCGGAGTTTCTCATCTAGCTTGGAGGGCACTATGGTGTTGAATGCTGAGCTGTAGTCTACAAACAGCATTCTCACATAAGTGTTCTTTTTTCCAGGTGGGAGAGAGCAGTGTGTATTGTAGATGCAATGGCATCATCAGTGGAGCGGTTGTTGCGGTAAGCAAACTGCAGCGGGTCAAGAGAGAGTGGCAATACAGAGCAGATGTAATCTCTGATTAGTCTCTCAAAGCATTTGCTGATGATGGGGGTCAGAGCAACAGGATGCCAGTCATTTAAGCAAGTTATTTTTGATTGTTTTGGAACAGGCACAATGGTGGATGTTTTAAAGCATGTGGGGACTACAGACAAAGAGAGGGAAAGGTTGAAAATGTCCGTAAAAACACCAGCCAGTTGGTTCGCGCACGCTCTGATGATGTGGCCCTGAATGCCGTCTGGACCCGCGGCTTTGCGGATATTCACCCGTTGGAAGGATCGGGTTACATCCGCTACAGAGACGGAGAGTGAACTAACCTCTGTAGCTTCAGCCGCGAGAGCTCTCTCCGCGAGGGCGGTGTTATTTCCCTCGAAACGAGCATAAAAAGTATTTAGCTCATCCGGTAGAGAGGCAGCGGTGTTCATGGCGGAGTTTTTATTCTCTTTAAAGTCTGTGATGATGTTAATTCCCTGCCACATTCTTCTAGAGTTGGTGGTGTTAAACTGTCCATCAATCTTACTTCTGTACTGGCGTTTTGCGGTTCTGATAGTTTTTCGGAGGGCATAACTGGCTTGTTTATGCTCCTCCGCATTCCCGGAATTAAAAGCGGAGGTCCGCACATTAAGTGCCGCGCGAACATCGCTATTGATCCAAGGTTTCTGATTCGGATAGATCCGTATTGTTCTGGTTGGAACGACGTCCTCTACGCACGTTCTGATGAAACACATTACGCTATCCGCGTAAAGCTCGATGTCATCATCAGAGGCGGACCGGAACATCTCCCAGTCCGTGTGATCAAAACAGTCTTGTAGCGTAGAGTCTGATTGGTCCGACCAGCACTGGATCGTTCTGAGGGTGGGTGCTTCCTGTTTCAATTTCTGCCTGTAAGCAGGCAGAAGCAGAATGGAAGAGTGGTCCGATTTGCCAAATGGTGGGCGGGGGAGGGATTTGTAGCCATCCCGGAATGGAGAGTAGCAATGGTCCAAAACCCTGTCCCCTCGTGTGTTGAAACTTATGTGCTGGTGATATTTTGGTGCGACTGATTTTAAACTGGCTTTATTAAAGTCCCCAGTCACAATGAACGCGGCCTCAGGGTGCGCGGTTTCCTGCTCACTTATTCTCCCATACAGTTCCTTGAGTGCCGGGTCTGTGTCGGGTTGTGGGGGAATGTACACAGCAGTGATAATGACCGCTGTGAATTCCCTCGGTAGCCAGAATGGTCGACACAGAAGCATAAGAAATTCCAGATCAGGAGAGCAGAAAGACTTGATAGAATGTACGTTCCTCTGATCACACCAGGATTTGTTGATCATAAAACATACACCACCTCCTCTGCTTTTACCTGAGAGGTCTTTCGCTCTGTCCGCTCGGTGTACGGAGAACCCCGCGGGTTCAGTGGCTGAGTCTGGAATCTCCGCAGACATCCAAGTTTCCGTAAGGCAGATAATGCAGCAGTCCCTTGTATCTCGTTGGAATGAGATTCACGCTTTCAGCTCGCAGAGCTGTTATCCAGCTTGTTATCCAGCTTGTTATCCAGAGACTGAACATTTGCCAGTAGAATAGTGGGTAGCGGGGGTCGATTTGCACGCCATCTTACTCTGATGAGAATGCCGGCTCTGTTTCCCCGGTGTTCTCATCAGAGTAAGACGCCTATCCAATCGTGTACCCCATTTCTTAAACAATCCTATTTAAATTGTTATAAACAAACAAGACAAGCAATGTTAATCTTTAGTCACCACCATGTTTTCTTTTTCCATTCTTCATTAATATTAAAATGTACATGAGTTCAATAAACGCATAAGTAAAAAGTAATAAATCATTTTTCAATCTTAATTCTTCATCATACAAACATTCCCAGGTTTGTTTAATACTTCTTTAATAAGTCAGGCACTCCTTTGTTTGTAACAAATCTCAAAACGTTAAACCCAAAATCTATAATTAATCTTCTACACAGGGTATGATCCCCTGATGGCACAGTGACAAAATGCTTGGTATTTAACACTGTGATAAATTGTTTTCATAAAGCGGTTATTAAAATGCAGTCAGGTTGAGTGGAACTCACAATTTTCAGGCAGGTTTCTTCTAGACTTCCCTTTTGATGCTTCCGACCTAAAAGCATCCATCCACTTCCTTAAACCCATCTCACCCATTCTTGGGCAGGCTAACAAGGGCGGTGATGCCCTGCCTTAGGTTGCCCCCCATTTTTTCCATTGGAGAGTCTTACCCATCATTGGCTCATCACCTCATCCCACTGGTCTCGATACCGCTCAGTCCTATTAGCCAATCCTTAACAATTTGGTATCAGTAAACAGATATTTTCTTTTGTTTCAGGGAGTATCACATGAGAACTGTCACAGCCAGTGGAACCATCTACAACTGCTTAAATATGGAGACAATTCAAAACATGGTCAAATTCAAAAAGCATTATTCAAAATGTAACAATCTATTAAAATTGTCCAAATTAAAAGTAAAATGCTACAATTGAACTCATTTACAGATCATTAATTTCCATTCAGGTTGTATTTCTGCTACTTTAGCAAACATCACAAAAGACCATGTATCATGGTGGGGACTAACATCAGAACAAAACAAAATAAAGGTAGCCTCTGTCAAACTTCTAGGAAGCTTAATTTAAAAACATCACCTTAATTCAATAATAGTCTCTAGATTTTTTTGAACCTATGTCTATTCTTCCAGATTAACTTTCAACTGAATCTCTTTAGTATAAACCCTTAACTTTAGATTGCCCTCTGAATATATAAAATCATTAATCATTAATCATGCTGAGGAAAGCTGTTTGAACCTCTCCTTCATATCACTGTATCTAACATTATTGTCAAATCACATCATTTTTCATATACAATAAAATACAATCAAAAGAAAATAAAACAATTTAGAGATGTGCCTTTAAGCACCCTTCAAAAACATAAACTGAGAGTGAGAGGGAGGGTGGGGGAGGAATTCGGAGGGGGATATTCCACTCCTTCACACTGTTTCTATTCTCATTACAGCTAAGTGAAAATAGTGATAATTATACAACACATGTCTTGTAGTCCTGTCATCTTATTACTAATATAATCCCCTCTTTTTTTAAGTCAATTAACTCTCTTATGATTACTTTCTCCCTTTTCTTACTCTGTCTCAGGAGAAGGAACTTTCATTCTATCTAATGAAGCAACACAAATCACCTCTTTAAACAAACAGAAAAGTAATTAGAAATTTTAAACAAAATAAAGTAGTAATGAGGCACAATGGAAATTCAAACAAATCTATTTTCTTGTGTTTTGAAATAATTGCTCATTAAAATACACTACATCCTTTTAATTTCTCATGACTCTTATTTTTTATATCCTAATGTTTATCATCATTTAACAATAAGATTTTTCATTTATTATTCTCTTATACTTCTCAGCATTTCCTGACAAATTATTCAGTTAAATAGTAGAGACAAACATCATTGTGCAGAAACTGTATGCCTCTAAAGTGATAATTTCATGGATTCATCTCAAAATAGAAATAGTTTACTAGAAAAAGACACTCAATCAACTCTTTGAAGCATCAATTTACCTTTTTCTTTAAAGTGAGGGTACTCTCTGGAAACTTTGGGGGGTAACCAATCAATAGGTAACTCTAACTTTGCCATCAAGTTTTAATATTTATTCTAACTGAATAAATCAGCGGTTAGATGCTGGATTTATACCCTCAGAACAATTTAGACATGGGTATTGAACCCATTGATGGCATTCTGGTTAGTCATATAAGACTGAAATCAACTTATCCAGAGAAGTTTGAATCCAAATTTGAAATGTCAAATCAGTATTGATTAACAGCAATCATGAGAGCAGGAGGGTCAATCAGATAATAGCCCACATCATTTTCAGTCTTTTTTCCTACGGACTTCCTCCTGCAGTATTAACAACTTCAATAAATCATCTGGCCCAGCCATCTGCAATGGTGAGAGACTGGTTCCAGAATGAGTTAATGAAACAACATACACATAATGATGACAACAGAAAGGGTAAAACATAGTTAGTATCAAAGACACTATCAGAGCATCTGAGCAAAACTGTTTACAATGTTTGCTTAGTTCCTTCTCCTTATTGGAGGTTGGGACTTTATTTTCCATTTTATCTGGCATGATTGGTCACAGAACAAACCCAAGGAAAAAGCATCACAATATTGGCAAGGGTGCCACAAATAAAGATCAGAAAACAGGTATTAAGAGCACAACTTCAGCAAATTGGAACTGCAGAGAACATGAAATGATCCAAATCATTCTTAATTTCCTTTCCTTTAATTTTAGTCTTAAAGGCAGCTTCTCAGTGTACCCATGATCAACCAATGCTACACTGTGTGTATAAAACAAGAAAATTGAAGAAAAAATATCTAATCTTAATTAAAACAATCTGCTATCTATCTTTCCTAAATTCGTGGGCGCCCCTGTCTGAGTGGAGACACCAAGCGATACAAGGTACTGTAGACTATCCTTGGCGCCATCCTTACAGAGTAAGAGGTCATAGGTCTTTGTTTATTCCGGGCACTACCAACATCTCTCTCAGTCTCTCCATCAGACAGTCCCTAACAAAAATAATAAACTCTACCAATCTTAGTTTTGTTGGTTGATCAAGTATACACCGATAAAGTTGCAACTCACATGTAAATTTGTTCTTCAGACATATTTAAACACATAGAAAATCAAAAACAAAACAAATAATCATGGGTTCTTACATTTAAATATCAAGATTTTATAGTGTTTAATTTAATATTGTTAAAAATTTTATTCTCTCATAAACTGGACCAGACAGAACATAAAACAGACACATGAATGTGAAGTTTTCACATTTAAAGTTTACTTTTCATACTCAAGTTACAAAGTATAATTGTCTTATTAGTCAGTTTCACCTTTCTTATTAATTTCTCTTTCCCATTTCCCATCTTAGCATTTCCATTTGCTTAACCGTGGCTTTGATAACTAATGACCTCCATGAAGTACACAACAAAACGATAGCCCTCCTAGCATTATTGTAGTTTCCAAAAACTTTCCCAGTTTACATAATGCATCTCTCCCTAACAAATTAACAGGATTCTGATTTGTATGGTTGCACTTTTGTTTTTAGTTTGTAGCCTTTTTCTCTTCCCTGTGCCCACTTTCTTATATTTTTCAGAGAATTTTCTCCTTTTTTGAACAGTGCTAGCATTTCTCTCTCTCTTTTTCCCTTTTTGTTTCTCTCTTTTTATTTTTTACTCTTATTTTTAGTTTTATAATTTTTTATCAAAGTTTCCATTTCCTCACAAAACGCTACATCAAATGTCCCTTCCTTTGGCCATTTTGTCATCATATCTTTGTTCTCTTTTGTCATTTGCTTGAGAGCTTATTTATAAGTTCTCTACACAATGGATATTTTAATCCTAATTAGGAAAAATGTATCAATGTATCAATTTTTGTAATCTTTTTTATTTGTTCGAATAATATGATCTTCCAAAAGAAATTCAATTATTTTTATTTATTTATAAACCAATTTCCCATATCTTCTCCTATCACATGCACTTTAATTGTAATAATTATTATACCACATATATGTACAAATTTACCTATATGTTGTCAATTTACTTGTAGGATCATTCTTTATCCAAATAGTGCCAAACAACTATAACAGCTGCTTTTTTTTCTGAGTCTTTATTTCTTTCACTGTTATTTTTACTTGGCACATAAAAATACAAAATTATTTTATCAACATTCATTTAGATTAATCATTAAATTTAGAGGATAAATGTATATTTTACTATTTTAATTTAATTCCCACTACAATAATCTGCAAAGCCAATTTCTTGAAACAATTTTTCTCATTTTTTTCACTTTTTTGATACACAACGTTCATACAAGTCCCTTTATTATTTATTTATTTTGCTTTCTCATTTCTTTGAGATTTTATCAATCAATTATTTACACAGTGGATTTCCAGATTTTAGTATTTCCACTGGAGTGTTTGCCATAATTATACCTTATGCAATATAACAACACTTATCTTAAATACAACCTTTGTTTAAAATCCAATTACTTAGTTGACTTTAGTTTAATGCAATAAACTATTATATTATAATTCCTTTTTTGCTTAATTTAGGACTCAAAGCTTTATTGTTTGTCCAGATAATGTGTTTTCCCAAATGGAATTCAATCACTTTATAGTTCTTTATAATTTTAATATTCTTCTTTGTCACTGTGATATGAACTTCAAGCACAGTTTTACCACTTTTATGTATAAATTATCTGTATGAAGTCAAGTAAATTTCTATGCTACAGTCTAGTTTAGGAGTTATGATCTGGCACATGTCCGACAACAGCTGCTCTTTCTAAGTTTAGTTAATTTTACTTCAGGCTTCCTTCATGGCATGAAAAGAACAGCCCAAGACTAAATTTAGTCCAGCCATCTAAGAGTTAACTTTTTGCTTTCATGCACATTTTTTTTACAGCTGTGTTGTCTCACCATTTTTATTCTTTTTCCTATTGTCAGTTTATACTGAATTATATTTACTCTTCCATATATATATATTTTATCATTGGTTTTAATTCCACTATACAACCAGAATAATTTGTATATGCCCTCTTTGCCTCTAATCATCAGATCTCTTCTGCCTCATATATTGATGGAAGGTTGAAAATAGGCCTTAATAGATTTTCTTTGCTGTAAATTGCATATATACTCCTCATTAGTTACACAGCAAAGGTTGAATTTCTCTATCTGGATCACAAATTCTACAATTTGAAGAATGGCCAAACAACCTACAAAGCCAATATCTCGGAACGTTTTTAGTTTTCTGTGTTAACAAAGGAAATTCCTTTCCAAATTTTCACAAGAGACAGGCTTTCATTCCCAACATCCATTCAACATATAAAAGGCAAACCTTCTTTATTAGGCAACATTTATTCCATTCATCGTATCCCTTTAATTTTTTATTTTATTTTTAGTGCTCATATTACATTCAAATTCACACTTGTCCCCTTATTTTTAGGGCTCATATAACATATGCACTGTGTTCCTTTTATTTTAAGGACGCATCATACATTCCAGTCCCTCTACTGGGCTCATACTTGTACTCAGTCATACATTTCCATATGCAATTGTACTTCAGTCACACTTCACACACTTTCAAACACAGACACAAACACTCTCACAGACACAGAAACTTTCGCACTTTTTACAAACATAAGGCCTTTATAAACACAGCGCTCTCAAAAAAATACTATGATTCTAAAACGCAACTATTCTACCACCTCTCTTAGGTGATCTACAGGATTTCTGCCTACCTGGTCAAAAACATGTGACAAAAACATGCCTACCCGGCTTCTATAAACTTTATCTGCTTTCATTTACTGCTATCCATTTAGGCCTCTTAACAGTAAAAACAGATAATTGCATGCAATTATTTCTTCTGGAATCAAAACCCTTTTAGTCTTTTTGTTCTTTAGATTTGGAGAAGCTTTTTGAGTGTCCTTACCACCATGGGCAAACTCTGGCAAGCAACACAAACTAATTATAAGCAAAGAATGCTTACCTTTCATGTGGCCACATATTTTGTGTTGTTTGTCAAGCCAGCCCGCTGTGGAAGATCCTCTTGTGCTCCTTTCCTATCCCAGCCTCGTTGCCAATATGTTGTGGCTTCTGCCACCTCTGTGAAACATCACTCTTGAAGTCTTGGGGTTTTGATGCCAGAAGATAGACTTTATTATCAGAGATAAAAAAGCAGAGTTGCTCTGCAGTTGCAACATCTCCAGCAAATGGGTTCCTTCCCACTTATATATGATCTACCAAGGCATGGCTAATACATTCCATACATGTCACCTTTATGTATCATCCTATTCTTTGACTCCAGTCTGTTTATTTTAAGAAGTGGACAGGAGCCACCTGTGGAGGAACTTCACCATATATTTTCTCAGTAGTCATGAGAGCAGTTTACCCCATGTGAGCACATTCCATTCCTATACAGGCTGCTTCACACATACACTAAGAGTCATGCTTAACCATCAGAAATAATTGTAGAATAAAATGGCTATATTAACATTGATTATACTTGATTAATTTATACTCAACTTGATACAAATATTCTACATTGGTAAGAGAAGGGCATATTCTAAATCTGTTCAGAATCCCATTGACAAAAAGAGGAAGATGTTTTTCAGTTCAGGATGTGTTGAGGCAATTGTTCACAGAGATACAAGTGATTTTGAAATGTAACCAGAGGACAGTGATAGTGATGAAAAAAGTACAGTAAATGATGTAAGGATCTTACTAATGAAAGTGAGGGGTAAAAAAACAGGAAGAAAGTCAAAGTGAGGAAAAAGAGGAAAGTGAGAATAGTTCCTCTGATGAAAGGTGTGATTCAGCTTATAGCAAGAAGAAATCTGCCAAGTGTCACTGGTATCACAACCAGTAGAGAAGACTGAGCATTGGGACAAATGCACAAAGTCTTATCTTGAAGTCAGCAGACCTTCTGTTGTGAGGGTGTACAACCAGTGCATGGGTGGCATTGATTTGCTTGATTCCTTCACAGCCAAGTACAAGCTGAACATCATCCAGACATTGGTACTTGTATATCTTCTGGCACACTATCATACTTGGAGTAGTCAATGCTTGGTTGCTGTACAGGTGTGATTGCAAAGCCTTGCAAATCCCAGAAAAAGACTTCCAGGCACAGTTGGCTACCTCCCTCATTTAGATAAATACTGCAAAGAGAGCCAGACCATCCACAGCTGAAGAGAGGTCATCAGCTCCCAAAGAGAAAAAGATGCGCTGCAATGTCCCACCCCCCAGCATTTGGCAAGATAATGTGGGGCATTTGCCGGTGAAGACAGAAAAAAGAGCCAGATGTAGGTACTGCAAGGATGAATCTGCCTGCATGAAGTGTGATGTCCGCTTGTGCTTCAATGACCACAAAACTGTTTTCTTAATTTTCATATGTAAATGGTCACACAATAGTCATTTTTATTTGAAAACGTGAGGAAAACAAAACAAAACAGGAAAATGTAAACTCTTCAAGTTTTAAGAATATTCAGATGATCTTTTGCAAGAATACTGTTTTAAAAATTTTAAATATTTAAAGTTAACTGTTTATGAGTTTACCCTTACAAAAAATCATATACATTTGTGTTGAACTGTGTTGTGAACTGAAAAGTTTAACTTACTGTATTCAAAAAAAGTTGAGACATTTTGCAACCCTAAATGCCCAGCATTGCAATTCTTCCCCAATGCAAAATCTGCATAAACCTAATGTTTTTTATAATCATTGGCTTCCTAAAAACATGTTTAAGAGTGAAAAAAAAAATAATAATAATATGTCAAGAACATCAATGCTTAGGTCTCTCAGGGTTAAAGGGTGAAGACACCACGCGTGTGCGTTGTGTGTTTGAGAAATTATTTCAACTTTACATTATCCGATTTAACATTGTGGCGAGCAGGGTAAGGGCCGAGCGGCGTCAGGGCAGAGCGAGGCTGGGAAGATAAGTGGTGAATGTGCCACACCAGTCTCGCATTCCATTGAGGGGCGGTGGGAGTATTTAAAGAGAGGAGACAGCGACAGACGGGGAGAGAGAGACGCCTGAAGCTGTGTGTTAGTCGACATGTTAGTGTGAATCAGTTTGTTATTGTGTGCAACTGAAAAGTGCAACAATAAATGTCTATGTGTTTTGTCAAGCCGGTTCCCGCCTCCTCCTTGCCCATCGTATGAATTGTAACAAACATGCTTACCCTTTAGCTTTGGGGTGGAACAGCTTAGAGCAGGGGTACTCGATAGGTGGACTCCGGTCCGGATTCGGACCGCAGGACAAATCAATCCGGACCGAGATCTAAATCTTTGTGCCAGTTATCTGACACCTGGCTAAGTAATTGTGTAAGCATATGTGTATAAAAGCTTGGTGTGAATGGCCTTTTAAACTAGCGTGTTAAATGTCTGCAACAGAATCATATGAACAAGCAACGCTCCCCACGCATTGCTACTCTTTTCCGCATTAATGTGAATAGACTAGTGATGAGAAGATCGGATCATTTTACTGACTTGGATCTTTGAGTCTCGTTCAGCAAAATGAACAAATCTTTATTCAAGTCATTTCGTTCATTTCGTTCATTTAAGCAGAATTAAATTAAAAAGTTACATTTTCAATAGCCAAATCCCCTCCGACACGTCTGCTTACGCAAACTTTGATTATAGTCCCAATAAGGAAAAATTTATAATGCAGCTAAGGACATATTATGAGAAACAGAAATGATTAGTTCACCTCTGGAATCTTCTTGTCCGAGTCATTCATTCTTATTTTCATGTGACAGCCGTATGTGCATAGCGTATCCGTGTGACAAAAGAACGAACGACTTGGACCAGAAGACTCGAGAGGTGAACTAAACATTTCTGTTTCCTGTGCGAACAATGCATAGCGTATACAGCTGTCACATGACAAAAGAACGAACGACTCGAACCAAAAGAGTCAAGAGGTGAACTAATAATTTCTGTTTCCTGTACAGCACCTATGCGGTTTTCACGTAACAAACGAACGGAGGTTGCGCAATGGATATGCGCGGCCAACACAAAATGAACGAATCACTCTCTGAGACTACTCGTTCTTCTGAGTCACATAAAAGATTAATTCAAAATGAATGAATCGTTCATGAACGACCCATCACTCGAATAGACATGAAGCGCCGCATTGTAGAGCTGCAGACACGGTTATTTTAATGACAGTAGACCATAGCGGAGACATACAGAAAGCAGCAATACTGATGGACACCGGCATCTTTCTTTAAAATACACAGCAGAAAACAAGAATTAATTTTCATGTGTCTGATATGACTCCGAAAGTTCAGCTAAGACAGGTTTGTGACAGGACAATTGAATATGGTTCCTGAGCGCCATTAGACTATAAAAATTTTTTCCCTTCTTAAATGAGCTTGAATATTATTTAATTACATTGAAACATTATTTGATAGTCAGCCCATACTTAACTACAGAAGACAGAATTTTTAAGCTGGACTGTTGTGATGTACATTGTTTACTGGACTGGAGTGCTATCACTCAGCTCCAATACAAACAGTTCATCTTATCTCCTAATAATTATGTCAAAGGGCACTCGATTTATAAACCCTGAACTATTGTATTTTTACTTTAATTGAATACCCCTGGCTTAGAGTAAATAAAACATGGGTGGAACTGAAACTGATCTTCTTTGTACACAGTGATATTAACCCACACAGAAACAGATGAACATTTGGCTGATTTTACTAACAATTCTTCCAAGGTGTAAGAGTATTGTAACAGACTTGATTCATACTGGCTTCTATAATAAGCCATTACCAGAAGATAAAATTCCATTACAAAACATCAAGCCAAATAGGAAAAGAAGCAAGTCTTTTTATGTAATACATAAATCATTGGCTACAACACTGGAGTAGTGATATGACTCATGACTGCTCTTTTAGTCCCGTACATATTGATTTGGCAAAGGTGTAATGTACAAATTGTCAACTGTTTCAACAACACATTTCATTGTTATCATATCAGGCCAGATGGCACTGATGTTTCCAGTCTTCCTAACCTCATGCACAAAAGTACTCTGTACATTTATTAGTGAATCTTTACATAAAGGCCTGCTAGATTTAACAAGTACCTCAACTAAAACACAGCAATATTTGGTACATGCACAATATGCAGGGCTTTGATGTGCACACGTTTGTTTAAAAATGACAGAAGTCATTAATTAAACAGAATGTACCATCTTTCAAGTATACAGCACTGTTGTGTCTTTTCTTAAGTAGGTCATATTTTTGAGTGTGATACAGAACTCCATTAACCAAGAAACTGTTGTAAGACCAGAAACAGTTACATAGATTTCCACATAACTTAGCAATGGCAAGCCTATATGAATATATACGTATATGTGATATTTTCCTGCAATGGGGGATGCCCAAAACCCTTGACACTTTCATTTAATATTTCACATTTATCTGTTTTTTGCTTATTAAAATAAAGTTCTTCAACAAATGACTGGACCTTTGCACTTGTGATAGTATGTTTGGCCTTTTCTTGCAATTCTCTCCACAACAGACATTTTCTAGCTATTTGTGAAGGGACAAACTGTGTTCCGTGAAAATACTTCAAAAGAGTGCCAATAATGGATTCAATTGGAAAGGCTGACATAGCCCATAATGGCCCCCAGTGTTTCACACATTGTGCGACATGTGTGAGCAAGCGTATGTTGAAAGTCATGTGGTCTTTCCCATACAGTCTTTGAAATTCAATGACAAATTTTTTGAGAGCCAGTTCTGACAACAAGATGCTTCTAGTCTTGATCTTATCCTGCAGTAATTTATATATGCCAAACACCAATAGGAACAAATTATTCCAAAATCTGGCCGGGAGTATGACTTTCAATACAGGCAGAGCATAAAAGAGGAGAAATGCTCGCCACTCTGCTTTCCAGCTTTCCAGAACTTCCTTTCACTCATTGACCTTGGTGTCCTAGTTAACAGTAGGTTTTATTTTTCAAGTCGCAAATCAACCTCTTCAATCTGTTTGCCAATGTACCAGGGGGCTTCACTGTTTGCTGTATCAAATCACAATGTGGACAGTTGCCGACTGACTCCAAGGCACACATTGTGTTTATATTCAGGAATGAAACCACTTATCATTTGGAAATGACTAAGCTTCATTAAAAGAGATGGCCCTTTGACTCTAAACACTGGCTCATTACCTGAAGCTGACACTGCATGACTGAAATTATCTCTCTAATTTCGAAGTGGGGGTTCAGGTTGACTGTATGGATAGGATATACCACTTTGTCACATATTCCCTGTTTTTGTATTGACTTTTATGTTGAAATTCTTGTTTAGTTCCTGTTTCCTGTTAGTTTGTAGTCCTTTAGTAGTTTCATTTTTTGATTGGTTTTCCCCTGATTGTTTTCCCCAGGTGTTCCTCGTTCCCTTGTTTGCCCTTGTGTATTTAAGCCCTTGTTTTCCCCTGGTTTCTTTGTCAGTTTTTAAATGTGTTGTCTGGTTTCCCGTGTCTGGTTTCCCGTGTCTGGTTTCCCGTGTTTTTGTTTCATTTTATTCTGAGTTACTTTGTTCATTTTTGTTTTTCGTTAAAGCCGCATTTAGATCCTCATTCCTCGTCTGCCTCGTCACAGAAAGACTGACCTAAAAATGGATCTAGCGGCCGTCAGAATTCTGCTCCTTCAGCAAGGGGACCGTCCAGTTGAGGATCACGTCCGTGAGTTTCTAGAGCTGGCAAATGTAGTGCACTGTCCAGACCGCTCTCTGGTGGTTTTCTTCCGGGCTGGTCTGAATAGTGCACTTAGGGAACTGATGCCTCTGGCTGATCCTCACTGGACACTCTGCGAATATGTGGAGAAGGCTCTGGAACTTTGCAGTTCCCTTTATACAGTGGATTATGGTGGGAACCCCGGGCCAAAACCTGCGTCTTTGGCTCCCTTGTCAAGCCTTCCACGGCCCGTCTCGAAGCCTTCCATGGCACCTATCTCCAAGTTGTATGATCTACCACTGATGTCAGTGCGTAGGTCCATGAAGACCCTACCTCAAAAATTGTCCACAGCCAACGAGCCCACGCCTGCCATGGCCAACACGTTGCCAGCCTCGTCCGTCCCTCGTCGTCCTCCCGTACCATGGAGGTCATTTCCTATTCATCCAGGACTCTTTGTCTCAAGTCTGCCACGGCTCTGACTTCCACGGCTTCGCCCCTCGAGTCTGCCACGGCTCTGACTTCCACGGCTTCGCCCTTCGAGTCTGCCACGGCTCCACCCGCTCCCCCAGAGACTATTCCTCCAGTGGCTCTGCCTCCTGACCCTGTCTCGGACCTGCTGCTGCCTCCCAGGACTCCTGACTCAGTCCCCACCTTGAGGTCATCTCCTTGGTCTCCTGGCCATCTGCCTGATCTGCTCTGATCTGCCCTGGTCTCCTGGCTGTCCGCCTGGTCTCCTGGCCGTCCGCCTGATCTGCCCTGGTCTCCTGGCCGTCCGCCTGATCTGCCCTGGTCTCCTTGGTCCTCACTCCCCCCAGCTCCGCCTTGGTCTTCCGAGCCCCCAGCTCCAGCTCAGCCCTCTGAACCTCTGGCTCCAGCTCAGCCCTCTGAACCTCTGGCTCCAGCTTGGTCATCAGAGCCTGCAGCGTCACCCTGGCCCTCCATACCTCTGGCTCTGCCTTAATTTCAAGCCACCCTGACTTTGCCTTGTTCCTCTGCTCCCCTTGTGCCCCCTTGAACTGCCTGTTACCCCTTGTGCCCCCCTGAACTACCTGTTTTCCCCCACACTCCTTGGACTTTTAGTTTTTTGGAGCATCTGGAATCTGCTCCTTAAAAGGGGGGGGCTCTGTCACATATTCCCTGTTTTTTCTATTGACTTGTTGAAATTCTTGTTTAGTTCCTGTTAGTTTGTAGCCCTTTTTGTATTTTCATTTTTTGATTGGTTTTCCCCAGGTGTTCCTCGTTCCCTTGTGTATTTAAGCCCTTGGTTTCTTTGTTCATCTTTACATGTGTTGTCATTTTCTGTGCCTGGTTTCCTGTGTTTTTGTTTCATTTTATTC
The DNA here is from genome assembly GCF_019703515.2 of Myxocyprinus asiaticus. Taxonomy (NCBI): domain Eukaryota; kingdom Metazoa; phylum Chordata; class Actinopteri; order Cypriniformes; family Catostomidae; genus Myxocyprinus; species Myxocyprinus asiaticus. The sequence continues at coordinate 22,416,829 of NC_059356.1, forward strand.
TGAATTACTTTGTTCATCTTTTTGTTTTTCATTAAAGCTGCATTTAGATCCTCATTCCTCGTCACAACCTTTGTGATAAAAGTCACAACCATAAAAACCATTAAATTGCTTTGTTACGAAGCACTGGACGAGCCACCGACTCAGCGCTACAAACCAGCACAAACACTTTAGAAACATGCCAGTTTCCCTGTATGTCTTGCCAGTCAATACCTTCAGTCTCTAATGAGGCTTCTTTAACAAATTGTGTTAGTAATGTTAACATGGATGGTTTACTTGGCCCAAACCATAACGCTCACATCAAAATGTGCTTTTTGCCTCACTTCCGGTTCCAGTTCAATTACCTGACACTGAATTGGCCAAATGCTGCATTTACAACTTTTGAACACTGGTGCGCCATCACAATTCCAAATTAGTGTCAAATCAACTTTTTCCAAGAACTCCACTGTCACATAACATTTGATACTCTTCACCAGACTGTATGTCAGAGAGAACCCCAAAGGTTCTAGTTTTTTCATTAATACTGACACCATGTTCTTGCAGAAGTTGCTAAATCTGTGCATACAGGGGCAGCACAAGAAAAAAGAATCCATTCTTTAGGTTTGCATTGGCGTCAATTACTGTGTTGCAAGAGTCACACTGAGATGGATGGTCTACTCTAATGCCAAGGTATTTTAAACTGCTTTCACAATAAAAGTGAACTTCAAATTTAGACGAACTTCCAAATTCTTTGTGGAAAAGTTAATGTGAAGATGGGATCAGACCTGGAAACATTATGTTAAACATTTCCAGTAAGTGCTTTGCCAGTTAAATTATGCTGTAACAGATAGGACATCAACATCAATACACTTTCTCCTTTTGAAAGAGGTGCACCAGGATACAAGGGCTTGTCACCAGTAACTGCTTTATCTTCACTGCCCTAGAGAGAGAGAGAGAGAGAAAAAAGAGAGAGACAAAAGATTTACCAATGTGAGCAGCAGAACGAAGCAGGAATATCAGTCCAGCATATTTTCTTTTCTTTTTTAGCAAATTAATTTTCTAGAAATACTTGCCCTGGATTATCACAAAATGGATAATCATTTCATCATATCCTACAGAGCTGCAAACCAAAAAGAAAAGAGTAGCTACCTGTGTGCGTGCCTATGTGTTCAAGTTTGGTAAATTCTTGGGTTATAGAATTACCCAGGCATGATATGAGTCTGTGGCAGGGCGGAGGGCGGGGCTGGGCTGTGATGCCGCACATCCGGCCCCTAATTAAGCTGATTAAGCCCGAGAGGGATAAAGGCAACCGGAGACAGCAGTGCGACGGAAACACACCTGTGTGTGTTTGTCTTTTTGCTTAAGTTTATTATTAAAATATTATTTATATTGTTAAGCCGGTTCTCGCCTCCTCCTTTCCATTGAACTGTGTTACACTGGTGCCGCAACCCGAGAAGGAGGAGGGATGCGCTGTAGTAGAGTCCTCGCCACTACTATCCACCCCAACGGAGCAGCCGCGGCTATCCGCCGGGGGACGGAGAAGCCCGGCCACCTGAGAGCGGAGGAACAGCCGCAGACCGCGAGGGGAGGAGGGGCTCCTGGCCGACCGCCTAGAGCAGGAGGACCGCTGCCAGGGGCGGGGGAGACCCCTTCCATCCACCGAAAATGTGGCAGGGCGTTCCGTCCACCAGGGGCCGGAGGACTGCCTCCGATCCGACGGGGGGGGCGCAGCTGTCATCCACTAGAGGGTGGAGGAGTGGCCCGAGAACCAGGTTACGGCATATCAGAGAACTGGCGAGTAAATTATTATTTTTTTTTCTCTCTCTCCTCTCTCTCCCACTGCCGCTCCGCATTGGCCTTTCCTTCTCTTTTGAAATATTGTGTTTTTGGTTGGTATTATCACTGTTACAGTGTGTAAGTACCGCATTTTTTTAATTATTATTATTGTTGTTTCCCTCCCCTTGTTCCCTCCCAGATCCAGGAAGACGGGGATTACCTGCCGGCAGATGGGGCCGGAAGGGCATGCCCTCCCCCAGAAAAAGGGGGGGTGGGGGATGTACATTATGCCAGTGGCTCCCCGGCCTGAGAGAACGAGGGAGGAATGTGGCAGGGCGGAGGGCCGGGCCGGGCCGGGCCGTGATTCCGCACACCCGGCCCATAATTAGGCTGATTAAGCCCGAAAGGGATAAAGGTAACTGGAGACGGCAGTGCAATGGAGAGAGAGTTACGGGCAGCTGCCCAACACCTGTGTTTGTTTGTCTTTTTGCTTAAGTTTATTATTAAAATATTATTTACTTTATTAAGCCGGTTCTCACCTCCTCCTTTCCATTGAACGGTGTTACAGAGTCCTAATGGTGACAATATCCTTATTAGTTTTTCTTTGTGCTTTCCTGGGTTGGTAATACAGAATACTGTATTTGTATCTGTCCATTCACTTCCATTATTGTGGCAAAACAAGTCTCATAACACTTTTAGAACAAACACAAAGTGGATTATACAAATATAAATAACAAGTTACCTTTTTTGTGCAATCAATTATTTTGGCATTACCTCGCAAGGCTGGTATTTTGGCATAATCCATTTCACTATGTCTGTTATTGTCCATTATGTTCATTTATATACTAAATGTGTTACTTTGAGACTTTTGTGCTGTGCTATGAATGTGAATGGACAGATACATTACAGTAGTAAAGTTAAGTAATTACCGCCCTCTCAGTGCAGTAGCAATGCCACATTGCTGTACTGTTACAGCAAAATTTAACACATGAGTTTGTTACCTTTAAGAACATTTTATTTTGTCTCCAGTTAACATCAAATTTGAAATAAAGATTCAGAATTTTGGAAGTTTGGTGTAGTGCCTGAATTCCATGTTTACAGACACTGTCATTTTGAAATAGTCTGACATTAGAATGCCTTGCACTATTACATGCTTCTTCAACTCCACCTCACACAACTATAAAATAAAGTATCATTTAAGGACAAAAACTCATTGCGGTTTCCCCAGTTGTTCATATCTGTGTCTGTTGGCCTTAGGGAAACATCTGCTACAGTTAGGCTATAGCTATTTTATATTGCCTACAAAAGCACTCATTTTTAGTGAGCTATTACACTAACTACTACCACTGTGTCATTGAACCATTTACTACATACCACTGAGAATTCAGATGCGTTTTCTCCACTAGTACTGCCCTCCACCACATCGTTTTCATATTCACTCCTGGCAGAATCAAGCATGTTCCCTTCGGAATATGACAGGTCTTCCTCGTTCTACAGGTTAACAAGGGAAAAATTTGACTAGGCATCTGTTTCATCAAAGGTAAGAACTGTGTGATGTATGTATAATTGTGTATTTACCTCTTGAATGTCAGCACACAACAGGCTAGTTGTGGAGGAGTTTTCATTGTCCACTTCATCATCCTCCTCTTCAATGTTGGAAGCATTACTCATGATATCTTCTGTATTTATTCTGCCATCTTTCTTATTCTAAAGGTAACAGAATGAATGGAAACAGAATGAATAGTTGAATGAATGAAAGAATATCATTGAATTTGTTAGATTGGTGCATGTTGGGAGAATGCAAGTTTGATTTAATTTTTATTTGAGTGTCCCGCACCTTTCTGGTGCCCAGCCCACATGGGCTTACAAGACACAAGTAGTGGGAGAATGGAGTTTGTCATTTGGGCAAAAGGGTGGCACTTGAGGAAAGGTCATAGGGTCACCACAATAAAGTGGAATCTTCCTTTAGGGAGTATGAATGCACTAACTAAATATCAGAGCAATCCACTAACTACATGTAATATCTTGCATGCAAAGTTGACATTTTGGCATGAAGGTGGCACTGGATGAAAGGCCATAGGGTCAACAGAGTTGACAGGTCATCCTCTGAAGAGCATGAATGTGCTCACCAAATTTCATGGCAATTGGCCAAGCATATTTCGAGATTTGTTGCCTTGGAGCAATAAGTTGGATGGAAAGACATAATAACAATGCCAACGAGGCTACAACTGTGTAATTGTGTATTTACCTCTTCAATGTCAGCATACAACAGGCTAGTTGTGGAGGATTTTTGGACAGGCCAAAAATGATACTGTCTTATGTTGTCCAGACTGATGTTCCAAGTTCTCTAAGTATGGTTTAATCCATATTCCAAAAGTTTTGATCACTTTAGGTCTAGCTTCATACAGATGAAACATTCTGGTTGGAATACTGGTGCAGAGGCCGGATTACTTAGATTTGCTTTGAGTTTGACTGCGTATTGTAAGGCCAGTTTCAGATGCCAATTCTGGAGGGAAGGTTCACTGGCTTCTGTATAATGGCTTTGAATGGGACTTGTTCTGAAGGCTCCAAGAGCTAGACGTATTCCCTGGTGGTGTATTGTTTCAAGTGTTCGAATGTATGACTTCCTTGCCTGACCATACACAATACTCCCGTAATCCAGTTGGGATCTAATTAATGTTCTGTAGAGACGTAAAAGAACGGTAGCATCTGCACCCCATTTTGTATTGGCCAGGACTTTTAAAATATTCATTGTTTTAAAACATTTTTTCCTCAGCATCTTCATATGTGGGATAAAGGTGAATTTATTATCACAGACAAGGCCTAAGAATTTGAAGTCATTCACTACTTTGATGGGTTCTCCCTCCATACTCAACTCTGGGTCAGGGTGTAAGGATCGGAGAAGGCAAAAATGCATACATACTGACTTTGTTTTGGAAAATCTGATTCCATTCTTTATTGACCAGTTGTTTATTTTATTTATGCATAGTTGTAGCTGTCGTACAATTATATTCATATTTTTCCTCCATAGCTTATGCATAGGTCACCAACGTATAGGCTTCGAAAAATGTGGGGGTCAATAAATTTGATTACACTATTGATTTTGATGCTGAATAAAGTCACTGAAAGGATGCTCCCTTGTGGAACTCCCAGCTCTTGTACATGTGGGTTTGATAGTGTAGTACCTACTCGAACGTGAAAATGTCTGTTTGTCAAGAAGTTGGAGATAAAGATGGGTAGGTTGCCTCTGATCCCAAGTTCATACAAGTCTTTGAGTATTCCATATCTCTAGGTGGTATCATAGGCCTTCTCAAGGTCAAAGAAGATGGCTACAGCATGTTCTTTTTCAATGAAACTGTTCCAGAATGACAAACGATTCAAGTCTGATGAGGTGGTCCAAAGTGCTTTTGCCTCTTCTAAACCCACACTGGTAATCACTAAACTTATGCTCTGATTCCAGAATCCATACCAGACGGTCGTTGATCATTCTCTCAATGGTTTTGCAGAGACAGCTAGTCAGAGATATGGGACTGTAGTTGTTTGCGTCAGAATGATCCTTACCTGGTTTGGGGATGGGAATAATTATTGCTTCTTGCCACGAAGGTGGTATATTCCCTGTTTTCCAAACACTGTTAAAAATCTCCAGGAGGTGTAGTACTGTTGTATGTGGTAAGTGCTTCAAGAATTCGTAATGGATTCTGTCTAGTCCAACTGTGGTATTATGGGAACGTTTGATAGCCCTTGTAAGTTCCACTACAGTGAAGGGTTGATTATATGGCTCAGTGTTATTTGAGTGGAAATTCATGAGTTACTGTTCCTGTTGTGTACGTATCCTATTGAATTCTGGTCGGCAGTTGTCTAATGAAGAGTTCTTTTCGAAAGATTTTGCTAGAATGTTGGTTATTTATTGGATCATAGTTACGAGAGTGCCTTGATGCTTGATGTGTTGAATTTGAGTTTCTTCATCTTTGTTTTTCATCTTACAAATCAGGTTCCAGATTTTTGGTGATGGTGTATTTGCTGTTAGGTTAGATATGTATTTTCTCCAACTCTGTCTTTTTGCATTATTTATTATCCATTGGGCTTATGCTCGGCATATCTTAAATCTTACCAGATTTTCTTCTGTTGGATGTCTGTTGAAGATTCTCTCCACTTTTTTTCCGAGCTTTTATGGCTTTTTTGCAGTTGTCATCAAACCATTGGTTATGCCTGCAACTTGGTTTTGGTGATGTCTTAGGGACGGTATCATTTGGTATTTCTATCAACTTGTCTGTGAAACTTGTAACTGGGTCTTGGCTGTCTTGGCTGAATTAAGTTTCATAGCATTGGGTCTGGGGGGCCTGGGTAGCTCAGTGGTAAAAGACAATGGCTACTACCCCTGGAGTTCGCTAGTTCGCTAGTTCGAATCCCAGGGCATGCTGAGTGACTCCAGCCAGGTCTCCTAAGCAACCAAATTGGCCCCGTTGCTAGGGAGGGTAGAGTCACATGGGGTAACCTCCTCATGGTCACTATAATGTGGTTCATTCTCAGTGAGGCGCATGGTGAGTTGAGCATGGATGCCGCAGTGGGTGGCGTGAAGCTTCCACACGCACTATGTCTCCATGGCAACACACTCAACAAGCCATATGATAAGATGCATGGGCAACTGGCATTTGTCCTCCGCCACCCAGATTGAGGTGAATCACTACATGACCACGAGGACTTAAAAGCACATTGGGAAATGGGCATTCCAAATTGGGAGAAAAAGGGAAAAAAATAAAATAAAAAAACATTGGGTCTGGAACAGGTACCAGTTGGCTTTATTGAGGTACCATCTTGGAAAATTATGTTGGATATTTGATCTTGTAGATCTTGCATGTGGAAGCTTCACGCCACCCACTGCGGCATCCATGCTCAACTCACCATGCGCCTCACTGAGAATGAACCACATTATAGTGACCATGAGGAGTTAGGGGAAACCAATTAGGGGAAAATTATCACTTCCACACAGATCGTCCCAGGTGTGCCATGAGAAATCTAGCAAGAGATCAGGTTTGCATATTGTTAAATAGATTTTTTAATATGTTCCATGTCCTGGGTGCAGGTAAGTGTCTGAACCATCATTGAGGATACACAGTTCATTGATATTAAAGAAGTCTTCAAGTATTTTTCCCTTCTTATTTGTGCGACTTCCTCCCCTTAAATGGCTGTGACTGTTGAAGTCGCCTGCAAATATGTAGGGGGTTGGGAGTTGATCAGCAAGATTCCACAGATCTTGAAGTGTGACAGGTGTATCTGGAGGCAAGTAAATGGAACACAATGTGATGGCCATATGGACGGTTAAACGTACAGCTATTGCTTGGAGATTAGTGTCTATTGTGACTTGACTGTGAATTACGTTGCGATGAACGTTGCGTATGTTTGGTCCATTTGTGTTAAATCATACACATTTTTTTAGGGATATTTGACCATTTGGTGATAAATGTGTTTCTTGGAGACAAAATGCAAGAGGGCTGAGTAACATGGCTAGTTGTTGAAGTTCTGCAAAGTTTGCTTTGACACCTCGACTGTTCCATTGAATGATACTGTTACTTGTCAAGTTGGTAGCACCGGAACTTGGACTCTACTCCTACTCTTAGGAGAGGGACTCCGACTGCGGTGTTTTCCGCCATATCTATATGTTTTATATGATCAGCTTTCCGTGGCCTGTTCTCCTGACTAGCTTTTTGTGACTGTGCTTTTGTGCTTTGGTGTGGCTCCTTTCCTTTTGATATTAGGGAATGTTCCATTGTCGGATTTGGTTCTTCGCTAGCTCTGGTTTGTGTTTGACTGGTAGAGGTTTGAGTGCTCTCAAATGCTTTGCGTTTTCTTTTTTGACGAAGGTGGGTTTTTGTTGCTGAATAACTGAGGTTTGTCTTTTGTTAGCCAGGTCACATCTGTCTGGCACTCAACTGTATGTTTGGCTGGTAATGTTACAAATGCGAAGGATTTCTCAAACTTAAAATCTGGGAGCTTTTCTACCTCTTTGCGAGCTTCTACATAGTTCACTATTTTTTTACATTTTACTCTTTGAATTTCTTTTTCTTTAATCCATATAGGACAGTGTTTTAATGAGGCCGGGTGATCCCCTGAGCAATTTCGGATTTTGATGGTTTTAAACAGGTTTCTTCATGCCTGTCCTCTCCGCAATTATAACAGGTAGAATTGTTCTTGCACCCAGCGGAGCTATGACCAAACCTCTGACAACTGAAGCATCTTAGGGGGTTAGGGATGTATATGTCAACGGGGACCCTCAAGTACCCTAACCAGATCCATTCAGGTAATTGAGGTTTGTTGAATGTCATAATATACATACCAGTCTTTATCATTTGTTCTCCTTTTTTTATTGTAATCCTCTTTACACTTGTAACACCTTGTTGTGCTAGTTCTGAAGCTATTTCAGTCTCATCTATGTCATGTAGTTCTCTGGTTCTTATTATGCCTTTGCTGGAGTTTAGGTATGGGTGTAAAGATGCCTTCATAGGGACACCAGCCAAAGTGTTTGCACACAGTAGATTATCTACATGAACTTTCTTTGTACATTCGACCAGAATCTGGCCTGACCTCAACCTTTTCGCGTCATTGACAGTTCCTGCAATCCCTGCGATTCCTTTTTTAATTGCTAAAGTGTGAAGACATCTGGAAACAAACACTCGAGAAAGACAAAGCCAAAAAGTAGGTGGATGGAGGATGTGGAAGAGGATGAACGGCCAACAAAACAGGTAATTACATAGATAAAAACAGTATGGGGAGGATTCTATGCCACCTCTCTAAGTGATTCTTGCAGAAATAAAATGTGCATTGCAATACAGAAGTGATATATTACTTTCTCATTATTCATTATTGACGCTGACTGATGAAAACTGAAACTGAAAAGCAAAACCTTCCTTTCCATTGTTCTGACCTCACTTGATCTCTTCACTAAAAAACACTCAATAGGGATTTATTTTTTTAAGAATTTGCATTACTTCAGATTTGCAACAAGTTGTCCCTTCAGTTCCATTTAGAGTGTGAGATAATCGTGTCACATTGAAATGTAATCACTGTCAAATGTCTTTAAAAGCAAATCCCTGTTGACTGGCTGTCAATAAAGAAATCAAGTGATATTAGAACAACGTAAAGTGTTTGCATCCCAGTTTGGCATGTTTATTGTCACTAATTAATAGTAATGACATTTCTGTGTTGCCTGTCACATTTTACACTGTTATGATTGCTTTATGATTATTTATGGTAGATTTTATTTGTTGTAATGTTTGATTTTAATTGTAAAAAGATTTAATCCATGATGATGCATTCACTCTGTGATGCTGTGTGAATGCCTGCCTTGACTCCAGCAATTATGTCAGTGGTATGGAAGTATTTCACCATTTCTGACAAAGATATACGTATTTGCAAACCTAGTTTAGCTGAAATTTATGGATGGGGTACATCATCAAAACCTTTTTAATACTTCAGGTTTTGAGCCATCACTTGAAAACACAGCAAGACGATGGCTGTTGTGGTTTCCATTTGAGTACTTGGCGTGTGTTTCTGTGTTTTCATTTTCTGTTTTGGCCCAATAATTTTTACTTAGGCTATAAACATTTTTATTTCTAGTCTGTATTTTTTTAACTGAAATGCTAATCTCAGTCATTTTGTTTAATACTGTAATCATATGATTATTGATAATGATTTTCGGTTTAAAAAAAATTCTTATTGTTTTTGTAAATGCTGCATTGGTCATTGTACAATATCTCATATCTCATATCTCAATGTCTCATTATCAGTGCCATAAATTCAGTCAAATGCAAGACCAAAGCGGATAGTTAAATAAATAAAATAATTGGCCAAGTCCCAAAATTAAATTAACTAATATATTCTAATTACCACTAAATATTTATTAGAATCAATGTTGTTGCACATGCCTGCTATTGAAAAACTTTAAATTGTAATTTTGACAGCAAAAGAGCAAAAAGACAACCTGTACCCCAAAAGATGCAGCAGACCAAACAATTGAAGGCCTGAAGAAGGAGCTGATGGCAAAGCAAACCTAAATTATTTGAACATTTACAAATTGTACTGTAATTAGAGTTTAAGTAATAACTTTTATGTAACTTTTGCTGCAAAAGAGGATGCAGACTATTTCATCTTGTGTTTGACACAGTAGTTTTTTTTTTTTTTTTTTTAATCATTGTGTTCTGGTGTAGTCAACTATCGAAAAAGGAGTCATCATCAGATGAGGACCGACTGCCAAGAAACTGGAGTAAGGCTCAGCTACAAATAAAGGAACTTAAAAGAGAGACCAAGAGGCTGAAAGAAGACAATGTTAAAGAGATACTAGATGCCATGAGAGGTAATTATATGAATTTTAAGAAATTAAGTTAAACAAATACTCTGCCCTTGTGTAGACAAGATCACAAAAATAAAATGCAGAAAAACTAAAGCAACATCAAATTTGTAATGGAACTTTACACCCAAAACGATAATAATTACATATATTTTATCCATTTCGTCGGGATTTAATGTCTCCCATCACTAGGGATGGGTATTGGGAACTGGTACTAAATTGGTACAGGTTCCTGACTGGTCAGTACTGAAATAAAGCTCCTGGACAAATGGTGCTGCTATCGGTATTTATGTAACGTTAATTAGAGCCCAACCGATATGGGATTTTTGAGACCGATACTGATTTTAGAGGGGGGAAATTCACCGATTATCGATATGGTGGGCGATATAGTTAATTTTTGAGAACTTTTCTATGTGGATTGTTCACCGATTTTGCACCGATATTACTATGCAAAGGTACTCAGAAGGCTGCTTTCATAAACAAATATTTTGATCAAAGAATATTTGACATTATTATTATACATTGTCAAAAAATTCTAGAAATGAACACTGAGAAAATAAAGAATAAGTAAAAATACAATAAATAGCTTAAAAAACATCAGTACTGTATGTTCAGTATCAGTCAGTTGCTGACCATTTAAAAAAAGAATAAATTCAAATAAAATAAATAGCTAAATAAATATCAGTACTGTTTAGTATCGGTCAAATGCTAACCATTAAAAAAAAGAATAAATAAAAATAAAATAAATAGCTAAATGTATGTGTATAACAGATGTTTAAATTGTGTTGTGTTAATTTGATGTTATTGTAAATTGGTATATGTCTCATCACTGTCACGACTGCTATGTTGATCGGAACTGCACCCAAGAATTTCACACACCATTGCACTTGTGTATATGGCTGTGTGACAATAATGTGATTTGATTTGATTAAATAAATATCAGTACTGTTTAGCATCAGTCAAATGCTGACCATTAAAATAAAGAATAAATAAAAATAAACTAAATAGCTAAATAAATATCAGTACTGTTTAATATCAGTCAAATGCTGAATATTTACATTTAGCAGACGCTTTTATCCAAAGCGACTTACAGTGCCCTTATTACAGGGACAATCCCCCTTGGAGCAACCTGGAGTTAAGTGCCTTGCTCAAGGACACAATGGTGGTGGCTGTGGGAATTGAACCAACAACCTTTTGCTTACTAGTTCAGTGCTTTAGTCCACTACGCCACCACCACTCCAGTTGGTTAATATTAAAATAAAGAATGAATAAAAATAAAACAAATAGCTAAATAAACATCAGTATTACTGTTTAGTATCAGTCAAATGCTGACTATATTAATACTGCCAGTCAGTTATTGGCAGGTTGTAAAACAAAAAGCATTTTACACCTGACGAGTTAAGAGAAAAAAAGCGGCAGCGGTGTTACACCGTATTGTGCTATACAAGTTCAGGGGAAACTTTCAATGGTGGAAAACCAGACTTTTAAATATTACATTTTATAAATGCAATGACTGGATTTGTTTGGTTGAAGGGGGTACCAAACTGTGAATCCTGAACAAAACAGTTTGGTGAATACATGTTTACACATTAGCTTCCACTCAGCTGACAAGCAATGAAAGTAGCTATGTGGTTAGCTAGATAGCTATAAGCTCGTTGTCACAAAGAGTAAAAGATGGACCAGCATTGCGTCTCACTAACTAGGTAACAGCGTAGCATGAAATCAACACTCAGCAGACACAATCCACCACCGCACCGTTGTCTGCTGAGCTGCAAAAGATGCTCTGATGTTTACCTTTCAATCTGCTACATTACTTACCGCACTGACAAACTATAGCTGGCTAACAGCAAACAGACATGAGTGACATGGTTGTCAGGGACAGGGTTAACGTTATATAAGTTATATTGAAAAGGGAAAATGAGGGGGTCATTGTTTATTAACTTTCCAGTATGCATTTCATAAACTAGTTAGCAACTTGCCGCGAAGACACCGCTCAACTCTGCACCGCTTAACTCCGCCCTGTCTGCAGAGTCACCATCAGTTCAGAGTCAAATCTGTAAACAATGGAGTCGGAGTGCGCTCTGCTGGATAAACTGCATAATGACACCAATTATAAAGCATTGTTTTCTGCATCATATGTTCTGAAAAAAAGTTTTCATATCTGCGCATATTGGTAAACATATACGCCGATACTGATATTATACATAATTGGCCGACCGATATTAACGTTAATTCATTACCTTTAGACACGACCACATAGAAGACGTTTTCAAATTCCTAACCGTCCCCGTAATGATGAGGAAGCTAAACTGTTTGTGATCTCCAGTCATGGCTGACAGAGCAAAACATTAGAAAGTGTGGGCTCACTTTACAAAATTTAATGAAAATGCAACTAAAAGCAATATATGTAAAAAAAATAAAATAAAAAAAAAGGTAGTTGCGCGTAAAGTAGGGATGTGCGCAACAACTAATTTTGTAACCGACTAGTCAACTAGTCTAAAAGTAAGAAATCCTTAGAAAACAGAAAAAAATAAACATTGTGTGTATATGTGATTCATTTGAAATACTTAAATGTGCGGTATGTAACTATTTTCATGTAATATTCTCCTTTCTTTTTTTTTTTTTTTTTGCCAATGTGTGAACGGCTTGTAACGCAACTTAAAAAAATTAGCCCTTCCCGGACTTCCTAGGTTGCTTATTAAAGCCTGTAGACTGATTTTCATGCAAAGGAAGCGGGTCGCTTTTGCTGGGAAAATCCCAAGGATGTGACGTTTATACGCACTCCCGAGAGCATTGCCTCAGTAATGGCTTCTTTTCCGCTATTTAACAGCGGCAACAAACTGCAACACTAGGTAACGTTATCTTAGAGATGGAATCCAGCAAACGTCCGGCTCCCAGCACAACACCGACTCCTACACATACTCAGAGTAAGCCATAAAAAAAAATTAAAAAAAATAAAATAAAATTGATCTACTGAATCCCATCTGGCTAAGCAGAAACATGAGTGAACATCTGCAGGGCATTTGATTCCTGGAGGGACCTCCGTTCGGTTTTGGGGATCAGAACCGACCCTGAATTGGCATTCTTCTTATTGGACAGGTAGGCTTACATAACTGCAAAGCATGTCAAATATAGTGCCATAAGGATTGATCTGTGTAATATTAGCTAACTTGATCTTGCCTGTTAACGCTGATGAATTGCAAGCTACCTTGCTTCGTAACTTTCAAATAATTTAAAGGATCTTCTCTTTATACTAAATGTCAGGTATACAGGATAAATTTAAGCAAAATATGCTGGTTTCTTGATCGTAGTACAACATATGACATACAAAACATACAATAGTGCAACATAACAATGCAACAGTAAACTGTCTGGTATAGTTCGGTAGTATGTAGCTGTGTGTGTGTATCGGTATGCTATGTTAGCTGGTAAGTAGTTTTAGTTTAGTCTCAAAGTTTGTAGTAAAACAATCATAACTGTGTAATGTTAATTATGCTACCTCATCTGTCAGCATGATGCCGGTGAATCACGTTCAGTCTCTTTGTATGTTACGTCATTGTTTTGGCTGAGCAACAGCGAGCACGAGCAACAGGTAGCTGGCTACATTTCACTTAATAGCCACAGGTGTCATTAATAACAAGGGTTTCTGAATCTTACATACTGCACCTTTAATCTATTATTCTAATAGACAAATCTGATACTAAATTCCGCAGAAAAAATAGTGTTGCGACATGCTGTTTTTGCATTATGATAATTGTACATTACAGCTAAAAGACGATAAGCATTCGTTAAATCAACGTTAGCCAACATAAGCATATTTATAGAAAACAGCTGAATGAATAGACAGTGCAGGATGAATAAGAGCTAAACTATTAGCCTGTTCTAAACAGAATACCAAGTTAAAGTTAGCCGACATATTATAACTAGGGTTGCGTTAACGGAAAAGTGTCCATCATTTAACGAATTTTAAAAACACTGACGGATAATTCAAAATGCTTTCTGTCATTTTGACAGAAAAAAACAAAACGCTTATGTGTGTGCGTGAGAGAGAGAGCTTGCGCACTCGCAGCCAAAACTGAGACAACGGCACTTTTTATTCCAAATAACCAACCAAATATGCAGCATAATTAGTTACTTTAATTATCAATAACACAATAATGTAACACATGTAGCCTGCGTTCCTCAACTCTGTGAATTAACACCTGTTTCTCCAGATTCGCGCTTGTCAGTTGTCCATGATTTCAGTTTTTAAATCTTTGTTACCATGCACATTATGTTTTACCAAGTGCTAAACAATGACTACGACTGGAAAGTGACATAGGCCTAAATTATGTCCGAATAACAATGAAGAACGAAGTATGAATAGCATACCATATTTTGCAGTCAGGACATTGTTCTGTGCGCGCCGCGAGTGAAAGAGAAGCCACAAGACCTGATGTGAAATAATCCGCTCCAGATAAATGCTTTTTAAATAATTGTGTTAATAGTTATTATTTTTTAAGTAACGTTTACATGACAGAAATTTGGACGTAGCATTTGTAGAAAAAATATAACGCAAAACGTAATAGTGAAATTTTTTTGAAAAGTTTCATGGGAGTCAATATTAACGGACTAGTCGACTATTATTTCCAATGCCAACTAGCAGCAGCAGTACCGTTTAGTTGACTAGTCTAGTGTAAAGGGGGAAACACCTGCAACCTCATGAAACACTTACAAATACAACATTCTATAAATCTGAAGCAGTGCAGCATGTTTGACTGCTTTAGCAAAGTGGCTGCTGCAACTACCAGTGTCCTTACCAGATGCAACTCAACTCAAACTAAACCATTTTAATATTATACAAAGCACAAACAAGTGTGTTGCATGACAAAGATTGAATCAGTCACTGAGTATTTATTTTGATAATGTTTAAATGGTTTAATTTCGTTAGTTTCATTTCGTTGCGAGTGTGAGACAGCAGTGCACTTGCAGATAGAGCCTGCCCACACGCTCTTCTGATTGGCTGTTATTTGTGATTGATTTTGTCACGTGACTATCGTGATTTTTGGCATTTGTGTCAACATGCAGTTATGAGGCTTTTGCACACTTCTGCACCCACAACATCTGTAGACTTACCAGTTTCTGCATGTGTTTCTCCTCAAGTGGTGTCTGATGATATGGTAACTACCACACATGCATGTATGTGTTACGGTCCATGTGGGAAGATGTGGATTATACGATGTCCCAGTAAATCTATAAATTAATCAACTCGGCAGTGACTACACATTACCTGGAAAATCTGCATATTCAACTGTATGGTGAATGTGCATGTTAACTGGTTATTATGAATATTGCCTGACCATACAGGAAATCTGGGAGGCATTCACACATTTCTCAATGAAACGGTGAATGCGGATGGAGACAATACAGAGCAGTGTGGCCAGGCTCTCTCTTGCGTTGCACAGTAGCATTTTGCACCCTCATTAATCATTTTATTGGGAAATGTGGGAATGCCTCCCAGAGTTCCTGTTTGGTTGGGGAATAACTTAGTTTATTTGCATTAATGCACAGATGATGAATAGGTAGATTTCCCAGGGAATGTGTATCATTATCTTATCATTACTTTAGTGTGTAACAACAATGTATAACCAATTGCAAACTAACTGATCACTCTGATCACTTGTTTTTCAGGTGTCTCTCATGCAAGGTTCTGATGTCAAAGTCCCTAGATGAAAGCTTAACTCTCTGCGGACTGCAAATCTGTCAGTCTACATCGGGGACCTTGCTGTGCTCGTCTATGGCAGGGAAACACTATCCCATTCAAGTTTGACGGGGAGACGATCGGCGCACACAAAGATGTGGAATCAAAGCCACAGCTCGATAGCACAAAACTTGATACTATACTTGGTGAGTGCATTTAATTAAAGGCAAATTTCATTCTTAAATAAATTCCTACACATTACTCATATACATTTCTTTTTACATAATGATGTTCCATGTTGGAGGTGGCAGTGATTGTGTTACATTACTGTCACTTCCAACATGGAACAAAAAAGGAATGTTCCAAACATTGTGTGAAAAGCCTCTAATCTCTAAAAGTCTAATTTGGGATCATCAGTTCAGATTTGTGAATGTGGCAAAAGTAAAAAATTGCGCACAATGTTGCAAACAAAAGAACCAAGGCTCCTTTGATGTCCTTAAAAAAATAACCCTAATCTATGTGAAGGTAGACATTTAAAGGACATTTTCAGCTGTCTGTTGGTAAATATAGCAATTTTGCAGATTGCGTTAGTGTTCAGAAACTTACTTGATAAAAATCAGGCTGAAATTGAATTGCACATCCCTACATGCTACTTTGACTGTTTTATTGTGTTAATTCTGGATGGTGAATTTGGGTGACAAAAAAAAAAGTGTTAAAGCAATGTTTTGTTCTGTTTGTGTGTGTTTTAACTCACAGACCATGCTCTGTCAAAGTTCCCTGACATCAGCATGCAAGATGTGAGATGCATCATAAGAAAAAAATGCAACAATGAAAGTTACACCAAGCAAGCCACTTCAAAGAAGACCATATGAAAAGAACATTTTTGTTTTCATATAGTTGAACAATTTTTGGTTGGATTTTTGGTTCCTTTGCCTCAGGATGGGCATTTAACAGGGCAGAAATTGCAGAGGAGTACAACCTGTTCGTGGGCAGCCAGGAACTGATTTCGGAGAGGCTCTTGCATGACCCTACCCTAAACATTATATTTATTCTGTTTGTTTTGTTTTTAACTGGGATGTCAATTTGAGTGTCACTGTTGTTATATTTTGGCATCCAACAGAATAGATTTGTTTGAAAATATTGATTTATAAAGAAAACAGATATGTTCCTAATCCTGAGTATGTGAATTTTTGTGTAGTCCACTGGTAGAGTACATAGGAGTTTACTTCAAATCTACTTAAAGTACAGTTAAAGGTATATTTCAAGTATAAAAATTAATACCTAAATAGGAACATAGTAGTATACTTAAAGTGCAAAAATAATATATAAATAGTAAACTATAAGTATGATGTTAAGTTCACTCAAAGAAAACTTACAAGTATACTTGCAGTAAAAAACTACTAAACTAGTAGTTTACTGAGAGTATACTTCAAAGTGTACTTTCGTAAACTAAAAAATGTGCTACAAGTATTTAACTAGTAAACTATCAGTATACCTATAAGTTCTTCTGTAGTATAGTTGCAGTACAAAAGAAAAACTTAGTTGTAAACTAGTTGTGTGCTCAAAGTTTACTACTGTTACACTTAAAGTATACTTAAAAGTATACTTTTATAAACTACAAAGTGGGCCAATTTAGTCCCAAGAAGTATTAAAATAGTACACTTACAAGTATACGACTAGTACATTGATATGAGTATACTTACTACATAAAGTATACTTAAAAATATACTTGAACTTTACTTAAGTATACTTAATAAAATGAACTTTAAGTATACTTCTTTTTTGTAAGGGTAGTAATGAGCTGTCGGATTTGATGGCTTGTTCATTATCTATATAATCAGAAACAGTTTTAAACTGGACTTTCATATAATGCAACAATACTGAAATCATGGACTCGGATTCTATTAATAAAATCATGAGCTAAATATGCAAGTATTGTAATTATCATAGCTAAAATAATTGACCATTTAAAAGCTATGATGCAGAACTTTTAATTCCAAAATAAAAAACGAAAAAGACCACAAAAAGAAAAAAAAACATCCAGGCTGTTCTAAAAAGTTTTTGACACTTCAAACAATAATACATTGATTTGTTGAGTTTAGTTTCTTGACAATTAGTTTATTTTATCATAGTTCATTCAACTATTACACTTAGTGATTTATCTCCACCAAAAGGTGTTTACAAGAGAGGTCTTAGTTTATCTGGCTCTGTTTAAGCAGTTATCAGAATCAAATTAATTGTAGTTTCAAGTTGATATCAGCACTGTTGTGTGACCTGTCAGTAAATCGTCTTTGACATTGCATAGCAACACATATGGGGAATACCTTCTTATACGACCTATTTGAAACCTCTCTACAATAACGGCAATATTCTAATATTTATTATATATATATTTATATTTAGTTATGGTGTTTGAGCCCCACCTGTTTTGGTGCGAAACTGTCTGCTATAAAAACAGGTGCACAAACACCATTTCCTCAGAATTTCTGACTGAGAACAAGGAGTGCATCACTTGTACCTCAAGAACTCTGAGTCTTGTAGTGCGGCTAACATTTGCAATGTCTCGTTCCCTTCATCTCAGGGAACCGAGGTTACGTACGTAACCGAGACGATCCCTTACGACTCAGTACACTCGACATGCGTAGCAACGCATATGGGGAACAGAATCCCATCACGGCACACTACTCAACATAACTTCCCAGAGAGGAACATGACACCGCAATCTCATGGGATGGCGACCGACATGAGTATGCCACAGTGAGTGATCCTTGTGTTGGCCAGGAGGGGAGCACTCATAACAATATATGAACTATAGTCATATAGTATGAATTAACTCCTTATGAACCCAGTTGCGAAGGGAGTTTATTTATAATGAAAGTGCTTGTGACTTTGCAGTAAATTATAACGGCCTGCATGCAGGCGGTTGTGTAAATGATGGGGAGCCCGTATTTAAAAGGAAGGGCATAAGTATATATATTTGGTCAATGAATAGCAAGTGCTCTAAACAGAGAGGACTTGTGAAGAAAGAGATGTTACATCTAGGTTGTAAAACCTTGCAAATGTGTTTTGAGAGGACCATCCTGCTGCAAAAAATATGTCTTGTAAGGACACACAATTCGTCCATGCCCATGAGGAGGCCATGCCTGTAGTTGAGTGTGCTTTAACATCAATTGGGCAAGTCTTACCCTGTGACTCATAAGCCAGGGCAATTGCATCGACAATCCAGTGAAAGAGCCTTTGCTTGGAGATGGACATTCCTTTTGTGCATCCTCCACAGCATATAAAGAGTTGATCAGACAGTCTGAACTGGCAAGTATGCTCAACGTATGCATGTAGTGCCCGCACAGGGCATAACAAATGCAGTGATTGTTCCTCGTCAGAATTAAATGGAGGAGGGAAGAAGGCCTGAAGGTGAACCACCTGCACTTTGAAGGGCGTGGTTAGGATCTTAGGCCTTTCCTGGGTTTGACAGTGGCTCTTGAATGACCAGGGCCAAACTCCAGACATGAACTGTTGACTGATAGTGCATGCAGGTCACCTACCCGTTTTACTGAGGCCAGAGCCAGCAGTAGTGCTGTCTTAACGGAGAGCATCCGCAAATCAACAGAGTCCAAAGGCTCGATGGGGGGCCCTGCAAGAGCTTTTAGGACTAAAGTTAAGTTCCAAGTCGGGACTCTAGCCGGCCGACTCTAGCCGGCCGAGATGGGTTTAATGGTCTTGCTCCCTTAAGGAACTTTATGATTAAATCATGCCTGCCTATAGAGGCACCGGCTTCATGTGCGTCATATGCAGAAATAGTTTGAGCATTGACGGGGTGAGTCCTGCATCTAATCGCTCTTGAAGAAATATTCGAATTTCATATATGGAGCAGTTTACTGGGTCTTTCCCATGTAAGAGACACCAATCCATCAACACCTTCCATTTTAATGCATAGAAGCATCTCGTGGACGGTGCTCTGGCCTGTAAAATGGTGTTCATGACTGAACGCGTCAGTTCTGGCACGTCTAGTGCGCCCCATTCAGCGGCCACACATGCAGGTTCCACAGCTGGGGCTGTGGATGCCAGATTGTGCCTTGCGCTTGAGAGAGGAGATCCCTCCTCAGCGGTATTTCCCATGGCAGCTGTACAGCATCTCCATAATTTCCAGAAACCATGGCTGGTTTGGCCATTTCCGCGCAACTAATAGAACTGTTTCCTTATCATGCTATGTTTCCGTGGCAACGCGCTCAACAAGCCACGTGATAAGATGCGCGGGTTGATGGTCTCAGACGCGGAGGGAACTGGGATTCATCCTCCGCCACCCGGATTGAGGCGAGTCACTACGCCACCACGAGGACTTAAAAGTGCATTGGGAATTGGGCATTCCAAATTGGGAGAAAAAAAAAATAAAAAATTATGTAATAGGCCTACTCTAAATCAATTAAACTCAGGGACCGTTTGAGCTAAAGATATCAATCCAACTTCAGTAAACTCAGAATATTATTCCCTACATAGCACAAGGTGTATTTTTGAGATTTTTTATTTGGAATTCTTTTATATATTTTATCCATATAAATCAATTAAACTCCAAGACCTTTTGACCTAAAGATGTCAAAACAACTGCAAATTCTTCAGGTTCCCGACACTCTAGTTAAGTATTTTACTTCAGATTCGGACCTGGCACCTGTTTTTTTTGTGTTTGTTTTGTGTTGTTTTGTCCTGTGTGTCTAGTGTCAGGATCCTTTCACTTCGGTTTGTCTTGTTTATAGTTGATGGCTGGGTCCTGACACTAATGTTGTGAGTGCACATGGCTTTGTTGTGTTTCCTCATTGCCTTGTGCGTTCTGTTCAGTTCAGTCTTTAGTGATACCCCGCCCCTTCGTTTACCTTGTTACCTTGTTATCTGTTCCACCTGCTCTGTATTCCAGAAAGCAGTGTTAACTTACCGTCACATATACCCTGTAATCTCGGTTGATTAACCCATTCCTTCCAGAACACCTGCGCGAGGTTAGTTTCATTGAACCAAGTGTCTGAAACTCAGAGTTTGTGCGCGTTCTCGGTGAACTCAGAAAGACATTCTCAGCAGATTGCCGAGTCCACGAGTCACCATGGAAACAGACGCTAAGAAGAAAGGCGCGCCATATTTCAGTGAAGCAGAACAAGAAGTTTTAATGACTGCAAACGAGCATTACTTCATCTTCATTCGTAATAGCGATAGGAGCTGCATTGGTTTAGGACTGAGAGTTTGCTTGACAGAAATTATACTGAATCATTGCGTGAATTTTTAAATTAATAAAACAATAAAGTTCTACCGTACATATAAACGCTTAATTCAACATTAATATTAGACCTCTCTCAACACATTAATGTTTAATAGGTCGACCGTTGCGTTATTTGTTTGCACTGAACTTAATTATAGGTATTAACATTCATATTCTATTAATATTATGATAATAGTCTATAGGTTTTATATATTTTTTTATTTTAAGATTAATTTTAATGGTATTTACCATGATCTGTGCATGCTAATTTATTTTACTGTCATGTGAACTGAATGTATTTCCTTTATTTTTAATACCATTTTATGTACCCAGTTGGGGTTTCTAAAGACTTAGAATCATATCACCTTTAATTTCCCACAGTTGCTGATGGTCTCATTGTATTAAGACCCTCTTTCAATTGTAGGATCTCCAACAGTTGTCATCATTTTCCATTGATTTAATGTAATGTTTTTTAGTAGGCCACACATGATTATTCATGTGCATTATAAGATGAAGATCTGCTGTAACACAGGTGGACAGTGATAGGAGTTACATGTGCATTGTGTTCTTTTCTCATTTGATGTGGCATTAAAACTTGTCATGTTGTGTTGTCATGTACAGTATGGTCCATCTGCCTCCACCAACTTGGTACGGAATTAAATTGTTGTTTTGATTTAAGATCATGTGTCTGACTATACCTTATAGATGTTCATGATCTCAGCATTAGAGAAAAGTAACTCATTTCTTCCTTGTTAATAGGAAGCTGTAAAAGGTCCCTATTGAAAGGCAAAAACAAAAATGTAATTTAAAGATGGACCATGTACAGTTTCTGATGGAGTAGAGGAGCCTGAGCATCAGAAAGATACATCTTTTCATTGAATCACCTGACCACCAGCTAAATGAGGTCACTGTGGGTGACTCTAAATGACAGCATGTCTCATTTATATTTTCAGATAATAGAGTAATGTACAAGTATGGAAACGTGTGCATTTATATGTACATAGCCTACATGAATTAGAGTGATAAGAAATAAAATTTCTAATCTCTTGTCTGTGAAATTATCACATATTATCTAGTTAGTGAAGAAGAATAACGAGTGATTAATTGCTTAAGATTTTAATTGGCAGACATTACCTACATATTGATACTATGGAACGTCATTTTATAAATAAAATTAATATTCATTGACTGAAGGAACTGTAAATAGAATGTGGGTGCTATAATAATTTTATTTTATGAAATTTATAGAATAAAAATTATTTATTACAAGGGTTAAATATAAATACATAAAGCCCTGTCTTTACAGTGAAGAGTGTGGGGGACTTTCCAATGTGTTCTGCGTTAAAAAAAATATTACAGTATTAAAACCTTCCCATTAAAATTTAAAGGGTCATGAACTGAGAAATCAAAATTCCCTTGATCTTTTGACATATAAGAGGTCATTGTACTAAAAACATCCTGTAAGTTTCAGAACTCAAAACTTTCTCATTAGTCTAAAAACAGCTTATATTGAAGCCAATCTGCCAAAACGACAGGATCTGGAATGTGCCACTTCATTACGTAATAGTGTGGCTAAACACCACCGCCGCAGAAGAAGATCAACACCTGCTTCTACATCACTGCCTGTTTAGCCCCGCCCACCGATTCACGAATGTAGTAGGTAAATAACGAGAGAGGCAAACGCAGGTCTACGCAGAAACCAAATGATAAGCTCCGAAGACAACAAGACACTGTGCATTGCCAAGTTGTGGAAAAACACAGTCTTTGCATTGCCTTCCTTCTGATCCCAACATTAGGAAAGAGTGGATGAACTTTATTTTTAATGAAGTTCCAGACCGCGTCAGTAAGAACTTGGTCCTTTGTTCACTTCATTTTACCGCGGATTCGTTTACAAATAAGGCACAATTCGACGCAGGATTTTCAGAAAGATTGAAACTAAAAGACGATGCTGTGCCGACTATATTGGATCCGACAGTAATGTCGCACCACACAACTGTGAATAACTGTTTTTATTACGTGGTCACTATTGCTTTGTCTGTTATTACAGATCGTTTGATATGTACTGAGTATTTATGCGTTTTTAACCTAAATCACAGCAGCGTCCATCTATGAAGGATGTAGGATTTTTAAATATGCAAAACTGTTAGCCAATCAAACCAGTGGGCTTTTACTTCCGAGTCTACAATCCGCCACGCCTATTCAAACGGTGTGTTACGATGAGGGGGGTCAAAACAGGACAGAAAATAGCCTATTACTTCTAAATTATGATGTTTTTTTTATGTAAAAATCTTGATAACATTATAAATGGACCTCAGAGAACAGTACAAAATACAAAAAGGCAGTTCATGACCCCTTTAAAGCACAATGTACACAGTTTGTTCACTTTTGAATGCAAATCTGTGGTGTGAGACTGGAAATGCCGGAGTAAAGAAGATTTGTGAGGTAAAGATTGCAGTTTACCGTAATATTGCTTTAAAAGTATAATATTGTGCGTAAACTGAACTTTCTCACTGTGCCGCTATTAAAAGGGCACACATGCGCTGACAGCCTCTGAAACATACTAAAATCTACCTGAAATAAACTAACTCTGGAACATAACCTACTCCGGAGCAGGTTATGTTCAGAGAGTAAGTTGCTATGGCTACTAAAATACCCTGAAAGTTACCTCTGTTTTTGGAACCGAAAGCTGAGGTTATCCGTTAACTTATCTGTAAACGTACCAGGTATGTCGCATAACCTGCTTTCTGGAATACACACCCCTGCTCTGCTCCGCTCCACTCTGTGGATGTTTCCCTGTTTAGGTGTTCTTGTTTACTCCTGCTCTTTAAGCATCATTCCTGTTCCCCTGCTCATCCTGGCCTGTTTGGTTCAGGACCACAAGGCCTTTGGGGCTTCCTGTCTCCAGCCCAGCCATTCTTCTCGACTCCCTGCCCTGGGACTGATTTCCCCGTTCAGGGTAGTTTTTGTTTGTTTTTGTTTATCTTTTATTAATAAAGCCCATTCCATGCGCTTGAGTCCTCGCTTCTCTACTCCCACACCTGACAACAGTACTAAGAATATTATTCTTTATATAGCACAAGGCTTATTTTGTGGAGTTTTATTTGGTAATTTTTATAGAGAATTTTTAATCCATATAAATAAAGCTCCAAGACCATTTGACCTAAAGATGTCAAGTCAATTGCAGAGTATTTTTTAATGATTTGCAGAAGGTATGAGAGAATGATGAGTGGTAAATAAAATAAGCCTTGTGCTATTTAAAGCATAATATTTGGAGTAATTTGCAGTCGGTTTGACATTTTTAGGTCAAATGATCTTGGAATTTAATTGATTTTTATGAGTTAAATATTCTATATAAAAAACACCCAATAGGAACTCCCCAAAATAAGCCTTGTGCTATATATGGAATAATATTCTGAATAATTTGTAGTTGGTTTGCCATATTTAGCTCAAATGGTCTTGGAGTTTAATTTATGTATATGGATTAAATATTAAATATTACAATTATTATACATTTTATAAAACGTATATTCCTAAAACGGAATCTTGTGCTATGAATGGGATATTTTCCTGAGCATTTCACTATTAGCGTGATGTTATAACGTCATATGGTTACATTTTTATTATTATTTAATTATTTATTTAAGTCTTGTGCTATGCAAAGGACAGTTAGTTTGGGCTCAAAACATGAAATGCACAGAGAGTTTAATGGTTATGAAACCGGATGTCAAACGTAAAACTGTTAACTAACTACAGCAGTCTCACACTCACAGACTAACTGCAGCTCAAGCCATCATGGCTGCACTGAAACATTTGCCTTTATGAATAAACCAGTAGGTGGAGTCCAAGGAATAGGCAAAGCTGAGTGGATTTAAAGTTCTGCATTCAGTCAACTTATTTTTTGTTTGTTTGCAATTAACAGTTTATCTACAAAGCCAACTGTAAATAAGTCCATGCCTCATTTGAACATTTTCTGAAACTTGTTCCATGGAACAATGCTGCTCTGCTTTTAGTTCAGTGGGCAGCTAGGTTAAAGTAAAAACAACTCACCGTCTGCTTTTGGTGCTTTCATCATTATAAAATAAATCCTCATGAAGTTAGGGCGGCATAGTAAATGTGGCACAGGCAGTGTTAGAGAGTGTGACTGAATGCTTCTTTTAAGAGCAGAATATTTACCGCTTCTCGCTGGGATCGAGTTACGCGCTGCGCATTCAGACGCGTCAAGTGTTGCGATAGGCGTCACAGCAGCGCAGTGATTCATAAGCGCAGGACGAGAGATTTAAACTCATTCTTCAGGACTTCTGTCTATCGATTGTCTCGGTTCAAGACGGCTATAAGAAGTGCTGCCTGGGGACCGAAGGGATATTCAACATGTTAGGGGGTATAAAGAAACCAGAGACCGTTCGGACTAAACCCAAAGCGTACGAGTCGAAAACCCACGATCCGCTTCGGAGGCTTGGTGAGATTGTTTTACGGTCACTTACAGTGGGAGCAAGACGCAATATGTTCTCGGAATGTTTCACTCATGTATGCTTTCTTGTACGTTAATTTCACAAAGAGAAAGTAATCACATCGATTAACTTGGCGTCAACTCCGCAACTTCAGAAGTTATATTTTCATAAAGTTCACATGAAACAGTCAACAGCAGTCAATCATTCCAGTTTAAGTAAATAAAGCGCTACAGTCTTTGACAGCTCCCAGAAGATCATTTTGCGTGACATACGACTGTTAGGAGAGATTAAATGTAAACTTAATGTTGTGGCAATGTTGTAGAGCTAAACACTTGAGTCCTAAAGGGGACGTTCACATTGGATGCAATGAATTCCATCTGCGCTATATTTTAGTAGTTGTTGTTGGTCTATGTGTCAGAGGGATACATGGGTGGACTGGGAAGAGAAATCGGCCCAGGATTTTACATATAAACTGGCCCAAAAGTTGTTGGGGGGGTTCAGTTTAGTCCAGGTTCTCCCAATGGCCAGTCCGCCCCTGATGGGCCCCAAAGTGCGTCGCCCAATCGGGAAAATGCCCGGTATGCCAGATTACCAATCCAGCCCTGGACCGACGCATAAGGGGCCATCCGACCTTGTTGTTGTGTCCGTTTGTGCTCTTTCTAAAGTTAAAATGAGCTCTCTAGACTCCTACTTAATTCAAAATAAATAAATAAATAAATAAAAGAATAAAAATTAAATTAAAATTAAAATAAAAAAATATGCATTTCAATTTCATAACAAAAGTATAAACTGAATAATTTTTTTTTATCAACATAAAATCCAAAAACCTAAATATTTAATATTAAAATTGTAAATTTCATTTTTTTTAAACATCACACAGTTTATTTGTGTTATAAAATTTGAATGTGTAAATTTAAAGGCATATTTGAGTGTTTGCGCTCTATCTAGCTGTGCATGTCACAGTGCATGTGATGCAGTAGAAGTATTCATTGAATGTATTTAATTTACTGCTAATGTATTGAATGTGTTTCTGGTGTATCTGGGATGATCTGACATATTTGTATTTTTCATTGTTATTAGTACATAGTCTACGCTTAGTCACATTACCATGCTCACAACCATTACATTACACATTACTCTCTTGATTGTTTTCCCACTCATATTTTCCTCTCATCTCCTCCCTTTTGCAGCATGACTCTGGCTTAGATCACCACCACCTACACCTATGCTTAAAACAATTTATAGATGTATTCAGTTTAATAGTGACATTTATTTTATGTGCCTATTTGATATTGAATCTGAATCAGATTTTCATGGCAACACAGGTCATGTTAGTATCAGATACCAAAAGTAGAGACCAAAAGCAGTATGGAGGAGAGATAAAAAATATCTGAAATAGATATTGCTCCTTAAGAATCCAAACTCATGAGACACATTTAACATTCCGGATGCCATTATATCACTGATACCTACATAATGTCATCCTGGAACAGCTGTAGACTAGTGCAGTATGGTAATTATGTAATGATTAACATGCAGCAGCCTGTTATTTATTAACAATGGTTAATTTCCAAAACAAGTGACTCGAACATTTTTATTTCGTAGTACAGATATTTTATTACAAATTTTTTTGACCTCCCAATGTCTTTCATGCGATCTTTTGTATCACACCTCTGCCTGTTTTAGCTCAAGGGTTTCTTTTTCATTAGCTCATGGAATGGCTGAATGTTATCGCTATATCAAGTCTAAGATCTGCTGAGGACTCGTCTGCATTCACTGACTTCTGACTGCAGTTATATGAGAGAGTCCCTGGCTTAAACTGTTACGAGTGGGCTATATTCTAAATGACAATTAAGTAAACGCACACCTTAGATTCAGAGGTGCAATTTACGGCAAAGATGTACAGAAAAAAATGCCTATACCTGCACAAATCAAGATATAGGATCATTTATTTACCAACGTTTCAGCAGTCAGCGTTTCTCAAGGCATCAGTGGTCTATATACCACCATGTTAATGAACTAATACAGACCTGCCTCTTAGGCATTAATTATATTTCATTTGTTTTGGACCTTGGTGGTCTTTATTTTATGTTTTTATTGCATGTTAACAGAACCTGTTCCATGACTACCGTGGTGCTGCACCATCTTTGCCATGGCTACCCCTTCAACAGATATGCCGTGGCACTCAGTTTATTGCACTTGTAAAGTGGTGTTGGGTCAGTGGTTTTTATGAAGAGGCTATGCAAGTTACTGCTCTTCAGTATTGTCAGTGCACTCCAGTTAGAATAATTGAGTGTTTCTCTACTGTTTGTATGAGCTTGTTTGAGAGAGCATGAGAGAAAGAAAGAGAGAGAGAGAGGGTGAGAACAGTTATGGGGTTGTTTATGGTCTTGGAAAATGTCTCTAAGCGAACAGTCATACAGATGTAGGTACATTTCCATCAGCTCTATAATAACTCTACACACCAATGTTGACTGATTTTGACTGACTGAACATCATAATCAAAATGAGCTGTTGGCCTCAAGGGAGGTGGAGCTCTAGGTCACAATGACATGGACCAATGACAGTAATGTGTTTAGCAGCCGGTCAGAAGTTTTCCTAAAACTTTGCCCCAGCGAGCTGTTACGAACCACTGAAAAGAATGCAACAACACCTTCTTTTTGGCTAGATTTTGTTCTAAATGACATCACACCTATTTGATCTTCAATTTCTTAGGAAGTATACAGAGGCCTTTAGAGTGACCCATGAAAGTTGATTATATACCCCTTTTACTGTCACTGTTCAACCCTTGATGCTGCACTTATCTGCTCCCAAGTGCAGGGGCGGATTTAGTCATTTTTGGGCCTAAGGCAAACACAGGCATGGGGTCCTCCACATCCCTTGTTCTCCCCTTTTGTCAATCCTTATTTATCTAAGAAAGACCTACTTGTAACTTCTCTTCACAAGTCTTCACACAGCAGTGATGTCTAGACATCTGGAATTGCATCTGTAAAAAACACAATAAAACATTCAGTTAAACAAAAGCACCCACTGTAAAATCTTATTTTCATAAATAATATGATCTCTGCACGATAATATTTATTGTCCTTTTACATGGAAGATCTGTCATTGGTTGTCATCATTTACCTTGGTTTTCCAGCAGGTTCACTGATAGAATCTCCTTACTGGACCTGCTTGCTGCTGCCCAAATTGAAGAAGTTGTTTATGGTCTTCTGTCTTCTATCTTGTGTTACTGATGAGAAAATAACACAAAAAGACAATAAGAGGTCAATTATGGAGACACAAAAATAATAAACATAATCTACTGTTAAAAATGTTTACCTTTTCTCTTTGTCTCTGTCTTTCTCTTCCTCTCCCTTTTCTCTTTGTCTTTGTCTCTGTCTTTCTCTTCCTCTCCATTTTCTCTTCCTCTCCCTTGAATGTATTTTTTTATTATTTTATTTATGTTGGTTGAGTTTCTCTTGCTTTCTCTCCCTAATCAACTCAGCTTTAGTGGGTTGGGAACATATGAAGGGAATCTTGGGCTGTTGCTGTATTGAGTAATCAGAACAGTTATGTATCTCTTTCATGGATTCTCAGAAGTTGTGGTACATCATATGCCATGAGGCCATATTATGTATGGCTGGGAGGCACAGTTTAAATGTCCATACTAAAATTTGACCTTGCGAGCCTTGGCCTCAACAAATCTTGCTATCACTAATTCCATATCCAGTGAATTACTGAAAATATATATATATATATCAAGCTTCTCAGATGGTGATGAAATATGTGTGGGGAAGGATCTAACTGCACCCTTTACCTCAAGCTTCAGGTCCTCTGCATCAATATCATCCATTCATTCTCTGCTCCAATCTGTGGTAGCATTCAGCTCCCCTCCCTTCTCAGTGCTTCTCATTATGTCAATGGAGAAGAGAAATCAAAACAGCTCATAGAAGGTTTCCATGTGTGAAAATCTGTCCTCTAATGTGACAAGGGCCATATCTCTAAGAGGCAGGAAAAACTCTCTTTTGAAGAGGTCTTCTGCCATTGACTGAGTGTGCTCTGTTCCTTCATATTCAAACTGTCCAGTTGTTCTTCTCTGACGCACCTTTGGCCAGCTCATCTCCACCTCAAGCCTCTCTGCTATCTCCCTGGCATCTTTTTTTGGCAGAGTTTAATCCATGATTTAGAAATTCCTGAAGAAATTCTGTCACTGCCCTGATTACTTCCCTCATTGTCTTGACTGAAACTTTGGGGCTCTGCAGGATCTTACTCACTTTTATTTATCTGGAACAACACATTGTACCACACAATGGTACTTACCACAAAAGGCCATCTCTGCATCTCCTGGCAAATGCTTCCAGCTGTTGAGATAACATCTGCATCCCGTTTCTCCATGGTGTACTCCTGTAGAACAGTCAATGCCTTCAT
The DNA here is from genome assembly GCF_019703515.2 of Myxocyprinus asiaticus. Lineage (NCBI taxonomy): Eukaryota > Metazoa > Chordata > Actinopteri > Cypriniformes > Catostomidae > Myxocyprinus > Myxocyprinus asiaticus. The sequence goes on from NC_059356.1 coordinate 22,446,702, forward strand.
GATTTTAGGCAGCTGGTAGTGAAAATCTTTAACAGCTTCAACCCTACACTCCCACCTGGTTATTGACAATGCCTTCAGTGTAAAGTTCTTGATATATTCTGTGAGAATGGTCCAGAGGTGAACTGAGGAGCTGAACAGAGTGTAAAGTCGCTGTAACAGACCAAAGAAGCTGATAGATGTCACAGATGACTTGGCTGCATCACCAACAACAAGGTTCAGTGTGTGACTTCCACAAGGAACACATAATGCTTTGCTGTTTAATTCCAGCACTCTCTTTTGGACCCCCTGCATTTTACCCTGCATGTTACTCCCATTATCATAAGACTGGCCTCGACAGTTAGAAAGATCCAAACCTAGAGTTTCTAGATGCCCTAAAAATGACTCACACAAGACTTTTCCTGTTGTGTCAAGTGCCTGAAGAAGACCAACAAAGTGCTCATGAATGGAGAAACCTTTTGAGGTCTCACAATTAACAATTCGTAGCACCACTGATAGCTGCTCATTGTGACTGAGGTCTGGAGTGCAGTCCATGATTACTGCATAATATTTGGCTTTCTTACTCTCTCTACAATTGCATCAGTTGTACATTTTGCCACAAGGGAAATTAGTTAATTTTGAATATGCTTGCATAAATAAGTGTCACTTTGATCTTTTGCCTGAGGTCTCCTCAAATGCTCTTGCATGACTGGGTCAAACTGAGCCATTAGTTCTACTTGCCCAAGGAAATTTCCATTGCCAGACTCAAACAACCTGTCTGAGTGGCCACGAAATGCAAGATTACACTCTGCCAGATGGTTCACAATTGCAGTAAGTCTTCTTAAAATCTCTTTCCAGTGGTTTACTTCAAGAGCAGTTATCAGCTGTGTTTGTTTGTAGTTTCTGTGATAGATTACACCAGGTATCCATGTTTGTGATGTGTTCAGCAGACCTCTCATGCTGTCTCAAGTGGGCTGAAAGATTTTTCCAGTTATTGAGCCCATCCCCACTTAGCTGAGTGCTCTTTTCTCGGTTTCCAAACAGGTGGCAATAAAAGCACATAACACAGTCCATTTTTTCACTGTACACGAGCCACGACCTGCTTATCTTTTCTCCATTCTTCATTTGCATGTATAAGTTACTGCTTGCGAATCTGCGCCCCTCTTGATTTTTTGGAAAAATTCTACTCTTGATCTGAACTGGTCCTCTCTGCACTATTGAGCAGCACTCTTTGTCTGACAGCTGTTTTGGCCAGAGTGCTAGGTCATCTTCAAGTGTAACACATTGGTTAAGGTGACTGCTACTCACTAGTTGTCTGTATCACCATCTTCATCATAGCCATAGTTATTATGGAGAGTGAACATGGCAGTTCCAGCCATTTCCAGTTGAAGGGTCCTGTAAAGTTGTCTTGCATATAGCAGCAGCATCGCTTGAGCAACCTGGGCTGGCACTGCCGGCAGCAACGGGTAGCGCCTTTTCGCCAGTATTAGCAATGCTAACTTCTTTAGCATCTTTCTGCTCTTTAGTGTTAACACCATCAGCAGGCGCCATGAAAAAGGTTGTTACCTTTGTCCGTTTTGCTAAATCTTTTTGATTTCCTCCCGCTTCCTCGTTTTTTCAGCACCACTTGGGTAGCTTTTTTTTTTTTTTTTTTGCTCTGTCTGTACACGTCGCCGAGCCATTTGTTTACACGAGTCGGCTACTGTCTTCCTGAATCATTTCCGCAGATGCACAGTAAGATCACGAAAAAGTCCAATGTAGTGGGTACAGAGGGGGGGCCCGGTGGCATTTTAGCGTATGGATTTTTAGAAAGACATAATTAATTAGTGAAAAGTAAAAAAAAAAAAAAAAAAAAAACATAAGTGTATACGCCGTTTTTTTGTGGCAATTGGTAGCTCGGGGCCTAAGGCAATGGCCGATCTTTGGCTAATGGTAAAGTCCGCCTCTGCCTAAGCGGTATAAATTTGTGTCCTAAACTGTAAGTTCCTTTGGATCAAAATTACAAGTAATTCAGTGTGCATGGATATCATGTTTACATTCAACACAGGCATGCTCACTATGGACAGGATACAGTGTTGGTAAAATGAAGCATAAAACTGTCAATATCTTATGTGCATTGAGGTACAACAGATCTGTCACCCATCTTCACCCATTTCTAATTTTGAAGATGTTGAGTAGATATGTCCAAGCTTTTCTGTGTTTATTTTAAGTATTGACCTACATTGTGTGCAATATAGATATTTTAAAAATCATTAGAAAACAGAAAAATGTGTGGGGTGTTTTCTGAACCCCACTAATCTGTAGGTTTGACTGTATACAATTTTGTAATTAGAAGGAAAATAGGCATGTCCTTTATCTCCTTTTGAATTTTTCTATTTTTCTCTGTGTTAACATTTTCATGACTTCTCTCACGAGTTGCCTATTTATCGTGGCATTTCCAACAAGTCATAATAATAGTACTAAATGGTGAATTCATAAGAAATAGTGCGAGTTGGCTCATACAAAGATGCATTTTAATCCCATAGAGAAAAATAAACAAACAGTGTTATTACAGTTTTTCCTGAGTTAAACCCCAAACCTAAACCTATCCAAAAAGTCTAACTCATTACTCAAATCCTAAACCTAAACATGATTTTAGTAGGAAAATCACTGTTGTGTACCATGGAAGAAAGAGAAACATCAGGGTTTTGAAAGAGCGTTCTTCCATTTTTTCCCCCTAAGTTTAACCTCTAACCCAAACCTCAAACCTAAACCTAACCATAAAGTCTTACCCCTAACCCAAGCCCTAAACCTAAACTTTAGTGAACTATGGAAGAAAGTAAGCATTGATTATTTTTATGAGTATGGGTTGTCAATGCATTTATATGTACTTTAAACATTTGATTTGAGTTGGACTAAAGCAATAATTTGTCAGTTTAAAATATCTTGTAAACGCGTTAGTCTGACTGAAATCATACCAGTTTTGTTTTTGCAAAATCAAACTAACAGACCTAGATAATGCGATTGTGCCTTAGCTCTGTCCAATGTACAGTATCCACCTTATTTTTCAGCAAAACTAGGGCACCACCATTATCAACCATGAATGTGGACCACTTCCGGTAGAAGCCACTTCCAGCCATTTTAGCTATACAAAAATACTACATTATGCTGCTTTATATTACAGGCTGGCAATAAATGTCGACATATTTTTATCATTAATTATGATTTTAATAAACTCATTGGTTTTAAGCACATATAGTTTTACTGTTTATCGCATTTTGCCATTGTTTAATCACACACTGTTGCACTGGCAGAATGAATGAAATCAGGTGCTGACACGGACAGTCCTGGGCACCATCTGACATACCTCCACAAACTTTACACAACCAGCAAAGAGAAGATGCCAAGAAAATGCTGCTTCAACTTTCTTTGCACCAAAACTGCATCTTGTTTCATCTTGGCAAAATAATAAACACATTTACTCTCCACTCTTTTCAGAGAGCATTCTCTCTTTCTTAATAGTGTATAGTAAACAGACATACAGATCCGCATTCAGCATGGCTTATGAAACATCACCTTTGGAAATAAATAAAGGCATCATCTGAGGTTATAAAGGTACATATGAACGGAGGTTTACATGGAGAAAAGTAACACTGCATCGTCTCAATCTCGTTAAAGAAAGAAGCAGATTTTATTAACGTCTCTTCAATACAACAACACACAGCAACAAGTGAATGATTTACTCTTTTACTATTATTGCTGACTTTAGAAAATTGTCCGACATTGGCACATAATTCTGCTGTTCATCCTGTGGTTGTGTGATAGTTTATAAGCCCAGATCTCTAACTCTGGTATTATAACCTTCTAGTTATTTACACTGCGGTCAATGCCAGTGGAACTTTCTCACATTCGCCAGAAATGCAGCCACTGCTTCCACATTGCAAAATAGGTGAATACGGTGGGCATGTATACACATAGCATGTATACATGTCAATCGGTCCACAATATGCCTCTGCGTTATGTGCACGCTCCGAAAAACAGAGGTGCCATGTGACGTGTCACCCAGAAGTTGATTGCAACACAAAGCAGAGAAGAAGAAGAGCAACAACAACAACACGTGTGTGCGTTTCATTCAGACGTGATCATCCCTAAGCCCTATTTCCTGCGAAGACTTTACCATCCACTATGAGAGCTTTGGAGGGCTGAAAGGTGTGGGGCTCAAACATAACGTTTATTCGGAACTCACCTTTGAAGTTTTTATATTTTTTATTTTGAAGCGATCTTACAGCATGACTATCATGATTGTTCTCCCTTTGATGTGTCCTTCTGATTTATCTTGTTTGTAATGCAGGGACACATGGCGAATGATAGAAATTTTCATTTTTATATGGTTCAGCAGACTGTAAGCCATTTACATGTGTAACACATTGATGTCACTCTAATTATTATTATTTTGTCTGTATTCTGCCCATTGAATAATCCTCTTATCTGTCTGCCATAATAACATTAATATCATGTAAATGTATATCACCCAACACCCATCTTTGCAGTAGCATTAAATGTCTTTCTTTTAAAAACAAGTATTAAATAAACTTTTTCATGATCCTATGCAGAATATTTTCACAAATTCCATCATAAAAATACAATAAAAGAGGGTAACATATGCATACTATGGCCAAGGTTGGCTTGTGTTAGCATTAGCACCATGAATGCAGAATGTAAAATGATAAATTATAAAGTACATTATCTACTGCATTTTTTATTTTCAATTATCATTGAGTGGTATAACAGATTCTTTTAATTATCTCAAGTGGATTCCATTCTTAGAATGACGTAGAAAGCATTTTTTTATAAATATGCAGCCTGAAGCAAATGACAGGTATGTAGAACTGTTTAAGTATACAGACAACATGCGATCCAGTGGAAAACTTCAGAAAGGTCAGGGGCCGCAAAGTTGGATCCCTGTACCCTCGAGAGCCACACTCTTCATTTTTATGATTTTGTATATATATATATATATATATATATATGTATGTTAGTTAACATAACGACATAATATTGATCTGTTTCTCACCCACACCTATCACATCACATCTGAAGACATATATTTAACCACTGGAGTCTTATAGATTAATTTTATGCTGCCTTTATTTGATTTTTGGAGCTTCAAAGTTCTGGACACCATTCACTTGAATTGTGAGGACCTACAGAGCTGAGATATTCTTCTAAAAATATGTATTTGTGTACTGCAGAAGAAAGAAAGTCATACACATCTGGGATGGTATGAGGCTAAGTTAATGAGAGATTTTTATTTATTTTTTTTTTTTTTTTTTTGGGGTGGACTATCCCTTTTAATAATTATTTTGAACATAAGAGGTGTAACAGTTCGATTTTCTGTTATATATATATCAGTTCTGTTGTCACTGTGATTGTCAACTAACAAACACCATGAGTATTCAACATCACATACACTAGAGATGTGTTCTAAAACAAGAGAGATATGTACAAAATTAGCACCAAAAGTCCTAATACTGTTGTCATGACGAGTACATACTGTATCTCTGATGAGCTATTCAAGAGATTGGTCAGATTCGCGCCGTGTTGAGTGACTCTCAAGTGAGGTTTCAAGGGCGCATGTTTGATTGACAGACTGCGCGTGAACGCACATGTACAGTGTATGAACGCGCGCGCAGACCGACCGCCGCTCTCATAACATCAGCGATGCTTGGATATTATTTATTGTTTTATATTATTTTTTTTATTATTATTTTGCAGTTGAATTCACTCGCTAACGTGATTCAGCAATGTAGAGAACTGGCGTAAATCCTCATGAAAATGGATACCTCACAATTCATACAGATTTGATAGGCTGCAGATAAATCTATTTCTGATGATGATATCATAACGCGGGGCGCAAAATATCGCTCGAGGGCCGCGTGTTGAGTAGCGCTGCTGCAGACAAACTATATATTTTCTTAACCGTCTATTTATTCACAACATCTCTCCTCAGTCTAAACGTAATTATCACACTTATCACTGAGATTATAAAGATAATGTCTTTTAAATTGAAGGCCCCAAGCGAAGCAAAGCAAAGCGGTGCTCATATAGTTAGAATAATCCAGGAGAAAAGTTGTCTTCTGCCTATATTTGATAACGTTGATCTGATCTGCATCAAAATCAACCAGTTAGAATGTAAGAAATGCAGGTGGCTGTAAAGTTTTCCATGTTGATCTGCCTGTTGTGTTCAATTGCGCATGGTGTCACGTATACTTTGACAGAGAGATGAAGACTGTAGCTTGACTATGCAAAAACCTGCGGTAGCTTGATTATAACTGGCCATGTAAACATACATGTTGGCCATTTAATCCTGTTTCCAGCCAAGTTTGATGCCTTGGGGGAAAAATATCAAAGCTTAGTCTCTTTCTGCCTCTCCTTCATTCTCCTTCTCTCAATATGCCTCTACTTCATTCTCCTTCGCTCCCCTCTGTCCTTTGTTCTTTTACCCATCTGCACAAACCCATCAGAAAGTCTTTATCAGGTTCTTTACTTTCCCGTTGCCTTGTTGAAGGGCTCTTTGCTGCAAACACTTTTAGATGTGTCTCAGAAGCAGTTGAGGAAATTTGCCACCTCCTCTGCCCCTCTCTTAGTCCTTTCTCTGCTGTTGATCATCAACGTTTTGACATTATTTTCCTCTAGCTTACTGTTACTCATCTTCCAAGAGATCATTTTACTCTGCAAGATAAAAGATCTAAAAAATGTTTGTGGTGAACTCCCTTTACTGTAAAGTAGTATTGGCGAGAGCAAATCTCCATGCTGTGAAAGAATGTTGGAGCAGTCATTGCGCTGTGAGAGGGATGCCTCTCATTGTTCAGGTGCTTTTGAACCCTGTGAAAGCTCTGGCAGAGAGAATCAATCTGCATAGCACAGCACAGCAAGATTTAACTTTGCTTTAAAAGTCTATAAAGAGCCCAGTGTGCATACTGACAATTTTGCAGTCTGTGCGCTTAGTGAACAATCCGTTTTCAAGCTTGTGCAAGCCTGTGAAGGAGGGAAAGCCATTTAGTCCGTGAAACAACAACATCATTGTTCATTAAGGATGAAAAAAAAAAAAAACTCACTCTTTCTGGCCTGCTCAAACCATTTTCCCCAATTTCAGTTTATTAAATTTTTTTCATTCCATACCATTGTTTTGCAGAATTCCATTGAAAATTACAGTTTTTTATTTTATTTTATTTTTTTACTTGTAGTCATTACTGCTGATGTCGACACTGAGTGATTGGCCTCTTGCATCACTGTAGGTAGGATGACATAATTTCTCATGTTTGTGACTCTAGTCACACTGACCTCCCAGTGCTCTCACTGCTTGAGCATATGTGACTGTGTGCATGTATATTTGTTTTGGAAAATGCTTGAGTTATGTGTTGATTTTGGTCCATGTTTTGGATGAAAAACAGTGTATGACTCAGTGCTGGGAAGCGTTAGTTGCTGACATGTTTGGCCTTGTGAATATGAGATTAACCTTGGGACTGCACATTTATGAGCAAATTATTACAGTGTGTGTGAGATTCAGGAGTAAAACTTGTAGACTTAACACCTAGGATTTACTGCATGTAGCAGATGTGTTGGACAGAGCGTCTGTAGCTCCACTGTAAGAACAGAAAACATTTTGAAGGTTGAACAGAATGAGGATCTTTTTTTTTTTCTAACAATTTTTTTTTTCCAATTTGATACACACATTTCACAGAAGCATTGACCCATTTCATCAGACTAAAATACACAAAGCCCATTATAAAACACATTTCCAAAATCTTTCACACAGAAGGGAAAACTCACTATTTGCTGAAAAACTGAAAAACCACAGCAGTCAAAACTAAATTATCCAGTCAGAATCACAGACAGAAAAGCATTTATATTGCACACACTAAGCATCAGTTTATACACTGTGCTGCAAAAGATAAAACTTTCTCATCAAAATGAATTTTATTCAGATTGCAAACAACAACAACAAAAAACATAGTCTGACACTTCAGAAACAGACATTTTATTTCTAAATGTACTGTATTTACTGCATACTCTATTCTTAATGCATTTAGTGTTTAGTATGGAGTGGTGGTGGCGTAGTGGGCTAAAGCACATAACTGATAATCAGAATGTTGTTGGTTCAGTCCCCACAGTCATCACCATTGTGTCCTTGAGCAAGACAGGTTGCTCCAGGGGGATTGTCCCTATAATAAGTGCACTGTAAATTGCTTTGGATAAAAGTGTCTGCCAAATGCATAGATGTAAATGTAGTGTCCTTGCCTTTTGAAAGAAAAACTTGGCCATGTACTGTAAAAAAGTAGCCAAAAAATGGTGATATATCATTATTGGCCACCACCATATTGACAGTTACAGCTTCTTGATTTGGGTTGAACAGGCAATATCTTCCAATAATTGATGATCTTCTCTCAGTTCTGTAGAGGTTGAAAAAGCTGGGTTCCCTGTCGATTCAGTTAACTTGACATTGCGGTGAAACACTTTGGGGAATTCCTTCTCCGACAACCTAGTTGAAGCCCTAGTATCATAGCAGCAATTTTATTATTGACAATGGTGTTTGAGCCTTGCCTCTTTAGGCGCTCATTTGCCCTATATAAGTGGGCACTCAATCACCATTTCTTCAGAATTTTCTTTCTTCAAGACCGACATAGTCTCGCCTTGACAACGACAATCATTTTGTCTGAACAGCCCTCTCATCGCCGTCAACGTACACCTTCCAACGGACGGGATTTCCCTGCAGACGCATCATGATGTTCTTCGCCTGACTCAGTGCCTGCAGCGAAAGATTCACCTGCCCCCTTTAATGTCCCAGCAAAGAGTTTCTCCACCTCGCTGCCGTCATTGGGTTCTTTGGCTCAGCTAGACATCTAACCGCTTCCCACAGCATTCTGGCAGGAACCGTATCCTTTGAAATATATATCCATTGAAATATATTAATGTGTGTGTGTGTGTGTGTGTATATATATATATATATATATATATATATATATATATATATATATATATATATATATATATATATATATACAGTTGAAGTCAGAAGTTTACATACACCTTAGCCAAATACATTTAAACTATGTTTTTCACAATTCCTGACATTTAATCATAGAAAACTTTCCCTGTCTTCAGTCAGTTAGGATCACTACTTTATTTTAAGAATGTGAAATGTCAGAATAATAGTAGAGAGAATTATTTATTTCAGTTTTATTTCTTTCACCACATTCCCAGTGGGTCAGAAGTTTACATACACTTTGTTAGTATTTGGTAGCATTGCCTTTAAATTGTTTAAATTGGGTCAAACGTTTTGGGTAGCCTTCCACAAGCTTTTCACAATAAGTTGCTGGAATTTTGGCCTATTCCTCCAAACAGAACTGGTGTACCTGAGTCAGGTTTGTAGGCCTCCTTGCTCACACACACGCTTTTTCATTTCTGCCCACAATCGGATTGAGGTCAGGGCTTTGTGATGGCCACTCCAATACCTTAACTTTGTTGTCCTTAAGCCATTTTGCCACAACTTTGGAGGTTTGCTTGGGGTCATTGTCCATTTGGAAGACCCATTTGCAACCGAGCATTAACTTCCTGGCTGATGTCTTGATGTTGCTTCAATATATCCACATAATTTTCCTGTGCACCAGTCCTTCCTGCAGCAAAGCATCCCCCACAACATGATGCTGCCACCCCCATGATTCATGGCTGAGATGGTGTTCTTCGGCTTGCAAGCCTCACCCTTTTTCCTCCAAACATAACGATGGTCATTATGGCCAAACAGTTAAATTTTTGTTTCATCAGACCAGATGTCCCCATGTGCACTTGCAAACTGTAGTCTGGCTTTTTTATGGCGGTTTTGGAGCAGTGGCTTCTTCCTTGCTGAGCAGCCTTTCAGGTAATGTCAATATAGGACTCATTTACTGTGGATATTGATACTTGTCTACCTGTTTCCTCCAGCATCTTCACAGGTCCTTTGCTGTTGTTCTGGGATTGATAAACACTTTTCGCAACAAACTACGTTAATCTCTAGGATACAGAATGCATCTCCTTCCTGAGCGGTGTGATGGCTGCGTGGTCCCATGGTGTTTATACTTGCGTACTATTGTTTGTACAGATGAACGTGGTACCTTCAGGCATTTGGAAATTGCTCCCAAGGATGAACCAGACTTGTGGAGGTCCACAATTTTTTTCTGAGGTCTTGGCTGATTTCTTTTGATTTTCCCATGATGTCAAGCAAAGATGCACTGAGTTTGAAGGTAGGCCTTAAAATACATCCACAGGTACACCTCCAATTGACTCCAATTAGCCTATCAGAAGCTAACTGACTAATTGCCTAAAGGCTTGACATCATTTTCTGGAATTTTCCAAGCTGCTTAAAGGCACAGTTAACTTAGTGTATGTAAAGTTCTGATCCATTGGAATTGTGATATAGTCAATTAAAAGTGAAACAATCTGTCTGTAAACAATTGTTGGAAAAATTACTCATGTCATGCACGAAGTAGATGTCCTAAACGACTTGCCAAAACTATAGTTTGATAATATGAAATCTGTGGAGTGATTAAAAAATGAGTTTTAATGACTTCAACATAAGTGTATGTAAAATTCTGACTTCAACTGTATATAAATACACTGGGGGCAAAAAGTTTGGAATAAGATACAGATTTTGCTCTTATGGAAATAAATTGGTACTTTTATTCACCAAAGTGGCATTCAGCTGATCACAATGTATAGTCAGGACATTAATAATGTGAAAAATTACTATTACAATTTGAAAAAAAAAAATGAAAAAAAAAAAGATCAAACTACTTAAAAGATTTCTCCTCAAAAAATCCTCTACGTGCAGCAATGACAGCTTTGCAGATCCTTGGCATTCTAGCTGTCAGTTTGTCCAGATACTCAGGTGACATTTCACCCCATTCCTGTAGCACTTAGATGTCCTTAGTCATAGATGTGGCTGTCTTGTCGGGCACTTCTCACGCACCTTACAGTCTAGCTGATCCCACAAAACTCAATGGGGTTAAGAATCATAACACTCTTTTCCAATGATCTATTGTGCAATGTCTGTGTTTCTTTGCCCACTCTAACCATTTCCTTTTGTATTTATTTTTCAAAAGTGGCTTTTTCTTTGCAATTCTTCCCATAAGGCCTGCACCCCTGAGTCTTATCTTTATTGTTGTACATGAATCTGGTGTTGAGTGGGTAGAATTCAATGAAGCTGTCAGCTGAGGACATGTGAGGCATCTATTTCTCAAACTAGAGACTCTGATGTACTATCCTCTTTTTTTAGTTGTACTTCTGGCCCTCCACATCTCTTTCTATCCTTGTTAGAGCCAGTTGTCCTTTATCTTTGAAGACTGTAGTGTACACCTTTGTGTGAAATCTTCAGTTTTTTGGCAATTTCAAGCATTATATAGCCTTAATTCCTCAAAACAGTGATTGACTGATGAGTTTCTAAGAGTTTCTTTTTTGCCATTTTTGACCTAATATTGATCTTAAGACATGCCAGTCTATTGCATACTGTGGCAACTCAAAAACAAACACAAAGACAATGTTAAGCATCATTTAACGAACCAAATAGCTTTCAACTGTATTTGATATAATGGCAAGTGATTTTCTAGTACCAAATTAGCAATTTAGCATGATTACTCAAGGAAAAGATGTTGGAGTGATGGCTGCTGGAAATGGGGCCTGTCTAGGTTTGATCAAAAATGACTTTTTTCAAATAGTGATGGTGCTGTTTTTTACATCAGTAATGTCCTGACTATACTTTGTAATCAGTTGAATGCCACTTTGGTGAATTAAATTACCAATTACCTTCCGAAACAGCAAAATCTGTAAATTCAGTGTATATATATATATAAAAAAATTTCCGTCCAAGTGACGTGAAACACTCATATAAAGAGCCACTTGTGTGTACGTGTCTTTTTTAAAGATGTTGTATCGTAAGTGTTCCTGTGAGAACCCCATCAGACCAACATGAGAGCTGCATTCCCTGCCTGGGCCGCACCCCTGCCGAAGCAGCTCTCATGGGGACAGACTGCCCTCACTGTGAAGACATGAGTCTCAAGATGCTCCGTTCTAGGGTCACCCTCGTTCTGAGGGACGATTCCGCCTCCCGCGCCCTCCCAACCGCTTCCTCTGTGTTAAGTCTCAAGGAATCACATGAGGAAGCACGGCAGGGCCGCGAGGTTGTGATGGAAGTACCTGAGGAGGATCTTGCGCCAGCGCCAGCACAAGCCCCATGAGCCCCTTGATCTTCCCACGCAGCGTCCTCGCCAGTGCAGTACACACGTGACGACTTCCGGCCCTCTATGGATGAACACGGTGTTGTCATATTCGGCGGGTCTGATGGTGATAATGATGCCGTGTCCCTTGCAGCTTCGGACATGGGACAATGGTCCATGGAGAATGTTGCAGCCCCAGTGCGGGTGAAAAGCATGCGCATGCCACTGATAAAAGCTGATTCACGTCCCCTTGCGGGTGGGAGCTCCATTTAAAGTGGTCCCGTCCAGTTGAGCCGGAAATATCCTGCAGTCTGGCCACCGTCAAAAGACTGCATCTCAAAGGGCAGCACCATTCTTCCCAGAGATCCGGCTTGCATGTTAACACGCCTCATTAATTGTTGGCCTGAGAGCCAGAGATTCGCGGTTCAAAACCAGCCGTCAACTCAAGCTGATACGTTCCATGAATCATGGATGTGACACAAAATTTAGTGGTTGCCTCAAGATGGTGCTGCGGGTCACAAAAAGTAACTGGTGATTCAGTATGATGACTCCCCACTCTATTTCAGATCAGTGCCCAGCAGAGAACCCCGCCCCCGCTGCTCCGGCTCCGCCAAAGACAGCCGAGCCATAAAATAGTTTCTGTGATGTGTTCAAATAGAGAATGTTCTCACAAGAAATGAAATGTGCTCACTTCCAGACCCCACATTCATACGCTGCTCATCCTCGCCGGGTATGCGGTTATGATAGACAAATTTGTGTGGTGTGTTTTGTTTTCACAAAAAAAATTTGAAATGCACTCGCTGTCGAGACGCACACATTCACACGTTACTCATCCCCACCGGGTAAGCCGGGATGGTAGTTAAGTGTGTTCCTTTGTGTTGTGTTCACATAAACAATGTATCACACAATAGAGAAAGTGCTGTTTGTGTCTGCGCACACTGCACGTGCTCGACACGCACGCACGTTTACACGCTGTTCACTTCCCCTTCTCGCCGGAGTTCACTGGGAGATTGCATGTGCATTGCATTTTAGATCCGAGACGCTTGAATCTCACGCTCAAAAAGCACCCATTCAAAACGGTATCTCAGAAACAGATCTTCCCGTGCATCCGCCTTCGGGCTGATTTGCATCAATAGATCTAAAGGACGAACGCATACTTCATGGATGAGTTGCACCTGTTTTTGAGAATCACATTCGAGGGAACAGCTTATTAATTCAGAGTCCTTTCTTCTCCACATTCTCGAAGTATATTGATGCAGCGCTCGCTCCGTTGAAGCTGAGCAGCGTGCGCATTTTTAATTATTTCTATCATGGGCTATTATTAGCCCGATCAGAGGCTCTGTTGTACGAGCATGGGAATTTACTACTCTGAGGCCCAGGCTGTACAAATGGCAATGTCAAACTGGGCAAAAAGCATCCGCCATTGCACTGTTAGGTCTTTTACATGAGACCTCTCCAACGCTGGCTGCACGCTTGGCGCCAGGGGCGCATGCGCATTGACATAACTCTCCACTGTCTGGCTGCTGTAGTACCTTGGACAGCTCCAACCTTTTAACAGCATCATGCTGGGTCAGGTCTTCTGGCAAAAGGTGGTAATCACGGATGTGTTCAGCACAGGCTGAGGCGCACTGTGCGGCAGGCGACCAGCCTTCGGCAACTAGCACTTCAGTCATCTGGAAATACTAGCTGTCTCTTAGCCTTGAAGGCTTTGCATTCCGAGGTAGCAAATCATTACGTTCTGATTCAATAGGACAACATGCCAGTGGTAGCTAACATAAGTGATGTGCCCCACTGTGGTAAATGCCATTCTGCAAGCTACAGCACTGTCCGAGAGATGCCTCTATGCGCCAAGTGGCGTGTGTTTACAAATTGGTGCTCTTCATGTGGTGAAAACTCAGTGAACTGCTCAAAAGCTGAGATCCTCGCATTCCTCTAAGAGCGCCTGGACACAGATCTCACTACATCGACGTTTAGGTAGCAACTATTACGGCATACCACACCCCGGAGACAGTTTAGGCTGTCAGATCAGCTCTTTGTTTGTTATTTAGGATGCACAAAATGCATGTCCATCTCCAAGCAAAGGTTCTTTCACTGGATCGTTGATGTGAGTGCCCTCGCATATGAATCACAGGGTGTGAGATGCCCTATTGGTGTGAAAGTGCATTCAACTAGAGGCATGGCCTCTTCATGGGCATGGACAAATGGTGCGTCTTGCAGGACATATGGTTTGCAGCAGATTTGTCATCACAAACACAATGTGACGTCCATCTCTTCCGAAGTCATCTCTGTCGAGAGCATTTATTGTTCCAACAATCAGCAGGTGAGCCCAGGCCCTTTTATTGGGAATTGACCTCATATACATATTCTTTTACAAGTGTTTACTCTGCTGTATCTCTCGGGTTATGACGTCATGTAGTGCAGCGTGATGGGACTCCATTCCCCAAAGCGTTTCACCGCAATGTCGAGTGTACTGAATCGATAGGGAACGTGTCCGTTTACACATGTAACCTTGGTTCCCTGAAATGAAGGGAACGAGACATTGCGAAACTTAGCCACACTACTACTTCAGAGTTTCGAGGTACGAGCGATGCGTTCTTGTCCTTCAGTCAGAAAATTCTGAAGAAATGGTGATTGAGTGCCCGCTTATATAGGGCAAAGGCGCACCTAAAGTGGTGTGGCTCAAACACCATTGCCAATCATAAGATTGCCATTACGATTCAAGGGCTTCAACTAGGTCGTCGGAGAAAGAATTCCCCAAAGCATTTCACCACAATGTCTCGTTCCCTTCATCTCAGGGGACCGAGGTTACATGTGTAATTTATATTGTGCAAATATAAAATACTGTAAGAAATACCTGTAACAAACAACTTACCAGTTCTCAGTTCAAAATATTCTAATTATTCTAGCTACAGTATAATAATTTAGATGTGGCAGCACTCTCTGTCCAGCTTCTGTAAAATTCATACCATTGTTGATGACACTATCTATCACAGTAGCTCTTATCTCATTTGATATATTTCTGTGTCTGTCTTCCTCTACCTCCTCATGTTCTTTGTTGTTCCATGTTTTTGATGTTTCATTGAGCAATTGTTTGACTTTTATATATTTGAGACAGTGAAGTATTCAATATTGGTTGATTGTGTTCGCATGGGTGAGATGTGTTTACCATATTATCTCCATGAGTTTTGTTTGTTTGACTCCCTAGGTTTAGATTTGAAGCAGGCAAATTCACAATGACAATTGTGCTGAACTGCTGAGTGTTGTGTAAAGAGTTTTGCAAATAGAGTGCATGAGAGCCGCAAATTGTGCAGAAGCAGGAGAAAAGTGTTAACCGTTTTACAGAATGGGCACATTAGCAAGAGAATCAGATGAATTTTTTTCATTCACATTGTGTATCCAATTGAAAAGAAACTTTGTTTGTGTTTCTCATAGGTGTGTTGGACGATGAAGATGTACGTTTGATGTTGCAGGGCTCAAAGATGGTGAAGGTCCGATCTCAGCGTTGGAGGAAGGACAGGAGCCTGAAACTACTTGAAGATTGCGTGACGGTGTGGTGTGAGTCCAGCAAGACTTCCCGCAAGGGCCAAAGACAGCAGACCTGTGAGTGTATCATCTGCCAAAACCTGTGACTGAGTTGCAACCAATATTAAACATCAAAATGCAGCTTTCGGCACAATAGCCGTGAGTTCAGACATTGCAAGATGAGTAAGTACACATTATCATCAACCAGTCCAGCAAGTACTCTCAGCCAAGCTCCTGAGGCCTTTTTTTTTAGAAAGATATTTGGTGGGAATTCACTAAGATTGAATTGTGCCAGCTGATAGTGTTATTTATTTGCATGCACTGTTTGCATTGTTTTAACACCTGATTCACTAATGTAATTGTGCAAATTAGGCAACAGCTCAAACACACCCAATAAAAACGCAATTTGCAAAGCACGATTATCTGTCTAACTGACTAGCTGGAGTGCTAGGTTGTGGAGGATGCAGTAGACTATCATGGTCTGGCACATTTGCCAGTTTTATATACAGTATTTGTCAGATATGTTGGTTCAGCTATTATTTAACTTCAGGAGAAGTTTCATGTGAATTCTGCATGATAAATTTGACTGGAAGTGATGAGAGGTCAGATTTTCAACTTTCAGGAGTATACTAGTTTTGAACCGATTGTTCATTATTTGTCCCTGGAAACAAAAAGAAGCGAGCTCATGAACAACATGAACAACTCTTCTTGCATATCAGGAGAAGCCAGGAAGCTTTAAAATTTGGTGTGATCTAACAGAGAGTGGGTCATGTGAATGAAAGTCTATATTACTGCTTTGCCGTTTGTGAGCCTTACACAGTCACAGTATGGAAACCAAAACTGATCAGATTAAAGGCCTGGGTATACTTTGGTTTTCTGCGCACTCCTCTGACGTGAGCGAATACGAACGGGTTTGATGCATGCCCACTACAACTGCTTTGTGATACTTTTTTAGTACAGACAATTGCCGACACATGCTCTGATGATGCGCACAGACGAGGACCGCATTCACGGGTCGAGAAAATCATGGCCATGGTCAGGCCGCACAGTCTGTGCTGATGACGAAGTTTGCATCATGCATACTGTGTGCGGAGCGATCAGCAATGCAGACAACCGAAGTATACTCGGGCCTTAAGAAGTCAGAGACAAACCTTAGAGAAAGAATAACAATGATGGGAAACTTATCCCAGGCTTTTTTAAACACAAACACTCTTGTTCTTCTTTCACCACATACTCTGAACTCTCTGCAAACTTACTTGTTTGACTTTTGCATACAAAAGTCAAACAAAGCCAGATCATTTAACTGGAAAATTAGATTTCAATTTCACTTAGATATTAAATATTAGATATTATCTATTAGAACTGTAGTTTGCTGACTCTAGCTTTCCCTTCTAAATAAGAACTGTTTAGAGTTGCATTTTAATGGTAGTCTGAAGATCTCTTGGTTTTGTCTAATGGTTTCTTAAAATTTGTCATCCTAAATTTTAATTTAACCTATGCTGTAAGCATAACTGAAACGCCATAGCTTTGTGGAGAGACATTGTGGGACATGTCCCGATTAATTGTCCCAATCTTCTACTTTCACTTCACTCTTCAGGTGATTGGTAATCTATTTTAATCACACAAATTCAACCTTTGATCCCAACATAACGAAAACATACCACGGATTTTGCTTTGACGAGAGACATTAGGGATATGTGCTGTTCTATCAGCCCTAATCTTCCTCTAGCTTTTCAGATGATTGTTAATCCCTTTTTAATCGCACTTATGCTCTTTAAATGGAATGATAATCCTCTGCGAGAGTGAAGAGAATCAGACTTCCTGCTGTAATCCCATTCATGATGCTTCACTGGAGCATCAAAACATTATTTCTCTCATTACACTTTGCTCTGTGTCACACATGGACTGTTAACAACATATTGGGTCTCATTCACTAATTGCACAAACAAATATTTGTGCGCAAAACCTGCATGTGACATTTTCATGCAGAAATCATCATTCCTCAATAAGTTTGCACTTACATTCTACATTTAGGCAAACACGTGCAGAGGGGGTGGCTCTAGGGGCTCGCGCCCCTGCCCTTTTGCTGAGGCGCCCCTCAAATGCCACCCAATATGAAAGCTTGAAAACCCAAATTAAATAACTTTTTTTTTACACTTAATAATGGTATTTCTGCCTCAATGTTCATAACTGTGCTCATCTAAATAAGCAAATTGTTGTTCTTTTCTTCCCCCATTGCGATATATTATGCATATTAATATTATATTAGTATAGAATATTTGGAGAATAGAACTTAGAAAGGTAAGCGATACTGTACTGTGCTTTTACTTGTGATCATTATTTGTCCTTAACATGTTACACGTCATTAAGTTTTTAATTCTGTGAGCCTACCTGGCTTAAAGTTTAGACTTATCTGCCTTTATAGATGACAGATTTTATTTATGTTTCAATAATTGGTTCTGTAAATGTTCCCGTGATGATATGCAAATCTTTTACGCATAATCAGCAGTCTTACACTCTGTTTGTGTTAGTTTGCATAAAGTCAAACATGATATTTTTCTTTATTCATATTGCCTCAAAAATTAACATAACAACAGTATAATTTTTCTTTTTTTATTATGAACCAAACCTCTCTGTAGTCCATAAATACAAAGAATGATCAGAAAAGATTTTGAATCTACTTACAGTTGTGCATTCTTCTGTTCAACACAATGCATTACGCATGTATTTCTTATCCACAATTACGTTTTTGAACCAGTGAATTTAACCTAAGCCCAGGTGTGTGTGTGTGTGTGTGTGTGTGTGTGTGTGTGTTATTAATTTAATTTTTGTTTATTTTTATTCTGCATATTTATATATTTCTGTATAGTGCAAATGATCCCATCATTTAAATTTTTGTCTATAGCATATTTTGGAAAATAATTATGAATACAAAATAATCGAATTATTAAGCATAATATTTTCATAAATTAACATGCCTACCTACTACATTGATAAAGGTGTCTTCAATTTGTTAAGTTAAGCATTAAACGTAACACAGGGTTAAAACAATTATTATAGCAAAAAATTAATTGTCAGAGGGAAGACCCAAATGCAGAGAGGCAATATACTAAAATAACTTTATTTGAAAAATAAACAAAGTACAAACAAAACTCTCATGAGTGAGAGAAAACAACATGACAGGATAAATAAAAAACAAACAGATAAACAAACCAAAAACCAACTGAGGAACAGACAGGAGACTCGAACCAACTGACAAGGAAACAAATTCACAAAAAAATATGGTAGAGACATGAGCGAAGTGGGCACAATATATAGGGAGGAAAGCAGAAGCAAGTGAAATTAATTAACATAACAAGGACTCAATGAGGGAGAGTGATGAGGGAAACAAGGAGGAGTTGGGGAAGCACATGGCAGAACAAACACAAAGCCATGTGCTAAAATACAAGACCAAACAGACATGAATGCACATGGCAATGAAGAACTAAACACAGCCGTGTGCACTCACACAACACACAAGACTGATTGAAGAGCACATGGCAAGAGAACTGAAGCCGAACCCATGCACCCACAAAGATGAGACATGGAGCACGAGTGTCCGGATCCTGACTCAGAACAAAAACTGAACTAGGCTGAAGAGTCAGGACCCAGAGACCTTGCTCTGTACATGAAAACACAGAACATGGGTGTCAGGATGGATGGACTCATGATGGCGCCGTGTATGGCTGCTGCGTTGTGAGCTCCGGCACAACACTGCAGTTTTTTGTTTGCTTTGTTCACAATTCTATGTTTTTTTTTTTTTGTCTTGGATGTTGTCTGCCTTATTGTCTACGACAGACAAACATTTTTGGACATTGGTTTCTGTAATAGCACACGAAAAACCGGACTTTAAATTCCTCAATGCCGACCCGCTGTTTACAAACACGCCAGCGGAGCCTTTGTCTGGGCAGCCCAGCCGCGGAAATGCAGAAGGAAAAGGGGAAATAGAGCCGGCGTTCTCATCAAAGTAAGACGTCACGCAAATCGACCCCGCTACCCAGTATTCTACTGGCAAATGTTCAGTCTCTGGATAACAAGCTCTGAGAGCGCGGATCTCTTTCCAACGAGACTTGGAACTTGGATGTCTGCTGAGATTCTAGATTCAGCCATCGAACCTGTGGGGTTCTCCGTGCATCGAGCAGACAGAGTGAAAGACCACTCAGGTAAAAGCAGAGGTGGTGGTGTATGTTTTATGGTCAACAAATCCTGGTGTGATCAGAGGAACGTACATTCTATCAAGTCTTTCTGCTCTCCTGATCTGGAATTTCTCATACTTCTGTGTCGACCATTCTGGCTACTGAGGGAATTCACAGCTAGTCATTATCACAGCTGTGTACATCCCGCCACAAGCCGACACAGACCGGGCACTCAAGGAACTGAATGGTATTATAAGCAAGCAGGAAACTTCATTGTGACCGGGGACTTTAACAAAGCCAATTGCACCAAAATACCACCAACACATCAGTTTCAACACACGAGGGGACAGGGTTTTGGACCATTGCTACTCTCCCTTCCGGGATGGCTACAAATCCCTCCCCCGCCCACCATTTGGCAAATCAGACCACTCTTCCATTCTGCTTCTGCCTGCTTACAGGCAGAAACGGAAACAGGAAGCACCCCCCCTCAGAATGATCCAGTGCTGGTCGGACCAGTCAGATTCCACGCTACAAGACTGTTTTGATCACACGGACTGGGAGATGTTCCGGTCCGCCTCTGATGACGACATCGAGCTTTACGTTGATAGTGTAACGTGTTTCATCAGAAAGTGCGTAGAGGATGTTGTTCCGACCAAATCAATATGGATCTACCCCAACCAGAAGCCATGGATAAATAGCGATTTTCACGCAGTACTTGATGTGCAGACCTCCGCTTTTAATTCCGGGAATGCGGAGGAGCATAAACAAGCCAGTTATGCCCTCCGCAAAACTATCAGAGCAGCAAAACGCCAGTACAGGAACAAGATTGAAGGACAGTTTAACACCACCAACTCTAGAAGCATGTGGCAGGGAATTAATATCATCACAGACTTTAAAGGGAATAAAAACTCTCTCCCGGATGTGCTAAATACTTTTTCTGCCCTCACGGAGAGAACTCTCGTGGCCGAAGCTACAGAGGTTAGTTCACTCTCTGTCTCTGTAGCGGATGTAACCCAATCCTTCCGAAGAGTGAATATCCATATCATCAGAGCGTGCATGAACCAACTGGCAGGTGTTTTTACCTCTCCTTGTCTGTGGTCCCCACATGCTTTAAAATGTCCACCATTGTGCCTGTACCAAAGCAATCCAAAATCACTTGCTTAAATGACTGGAGTCCTGTTGCTCTGACCCCCATCATCAGCAAATGCTTTGAGAGACTAATCAGAGATTACATCTGCTCTGTGCTGCCTCCTGGAAAAAAGGAACACTTATGTGAGAATGCTGTTTGTAGACTACAGCTCAGCATTCAACACCATAGTGCCCTCCAAACCTTTTGTGAAACTCCGGTCTCTGGGCTTAAACAGCTCGCTGTGCAGCTGGATCCTGGACTTCCTGTCAAGCAGATGCCAGGTTGTTAGAATGGGCAGCAACATCTCCTCATCACTGACCCTCAACACTGGAGCCTCGCAGGGCTGTGTTCTCAGCCCACTCCTGTATTCCCTGTACACACATGAATGTGTGGCAACACATATCCCCAGTGCCATCATTAAATTTGCTGATGAAACGATGGTGGTAGGTCTGATCACTGACAACGATGAAACGGCCTACAGAGAGGAGGTGCACACTCTGACATGCTGGTGTCAGGAGCACAACCTCTCCCTCAATGTCAGTAAGACAAAGGAGCTTGTGGTGGACTTCAGGAGAAAAGACAGAGAACACAGTCCCATCACCATCAATGGAGCACCGGTGGAGAGAGTCAGCAGCTTCAAGTTCCTCGGTGTCCACATCACTGAGGAACTCACATGGTCCGTCCACACTGAGGCTGTTGTGAAGAAGGCTCATCAGCGCCTCTTCTTCCTGAGACAGCTGAGGAAGTTTGGAATGAACCGCCACACCCTCACACGGTTCTACACCTGCACTGTAGAGAGCATCCTGACTGGCTGCATCGCTGCCTGGTATGGCAATAGCACCCCCCACAACCGCAAAGCCCTGCAAAGGGTGGTGCGAACTGCCAGACACATCATCGGAGGTGAGCTTCCCTCCCTCCAGGACATACAGTATATACCAGGCGGTGTGTGAAAAAAGCTCGGAGGATCATCAGAGACTCCAGCCACCTGAGCCATGGGCTGCTCTCACTGCTACCATCAGGCAGGCGGTATCGCAGCATCAGGACCCGCACCAGCCGACTTCATGACAGCTTCTTCCCCCAAGCAATCAGACTTCTGAACTCTTGATCTCTCACGATCAATATACATCAGCACTGCACTTTATTAATCTTATTATCTCACACTGGACTGTCTTAAATTATATTCTCTCTTAACAACACACTGGCAACTGGCTATCAACCTACAGCCTGAATGTCAATACAGTACAATACAACCTACTGTATATTTTATATATACAATATATACTGTTTTTATTGTATAATGTGTATTCTATATTGTATGTGTATTCTATATTGTGTGTATTGTGTACTGTACATTGTATATTATTATTTGTGTATTGTGTTGTGTGTAATTATGTGTATATTAGATGTGTAAATTGTGATGTGTAAATCTGTTTATTGTAAATTGGTATATGTCTCATCACTGTCATGACTGCTTGGAACTGCACCCAAGACTTTCACCCACTATTGCACTTGTGTATTTGGTTGTGTGACAATAAAAGTGATTTGATTTGGATCCTGTCACCACAATAAACATGACTGACAAAGTGACTGGATCCTGACAGTCAGTCACACACTTTCACAAAAATGTTTAGACTTTGATGGATTATAAAAAATATTGTTATGATAGTAGATATGCTGCCCTGCTTAGGTCGCCCACATGTTGCGCCTGCAGTAGCTGTACAGGAGAGTGATGGACAAACAAGGAAATTCACATAACACAACTGTAATTCACTGATTAATGTGTCAGCGTTTAAGGCAAATAGAACACAATTCTGCATTACAACTAGATCTAACAACAACCTTAACCAAAACAAATATTAAAAACTAATATTTAAACCAATTTTATTATCTTATTAAGACATTTGAAAACATCCTTAAGACTTTTTTTAAACTGAATAATTGTAATTGCACAGATGTATGAAGTTTTTAGTGATTTATAGAGAGAAATGGTAATTATATCAATTCAAAATGAAAAAGTCGTTAGGGAAATTAAATAAGCCTAACCTACAAATCAGACTTTTTTCCATTTCTCTCAATCCAGGTCTGCTTTTGAAGACCCCACGAAATCAAAAGTAAAATATGTGTACTCCTAAAAGTTGACAATAAACAGTTGTCTTTTCCTGGGAAAACACCAAATATAATAATGACTCATCTTAAACTTATGGGCGCATACAAGTTTTTATTCACTCAAACGCTGTCTAAAATGATA
Source organism: Myxocyprinus asiaticus (assembly GCF_019703515.2). NCBI lineage: Eukaryota > Metazoa > Chordata > Actinopteri > Cypriniformes > Catostomidae > Myxocyprinus > Myxocyprinus asiaticus. The sequence continues at coordinate 22,469,979 of NC_059356.1, forward strand.
CTGCTCCCTCCCCCTAACACCACATGCCTCCGACTAACAATTGCATCTAGCAAATTATATTTCACAGATGTGTCTGTTAGCTGTTTTGAGCCCTTCAATATGTTCTGCCTCAACTTCCTTTTATAATAGGATATACATCAACACAGGAAAAAGATGCTTTGGTGGGAGTTCAATTCAGAGTGCTGTGAGCACATTAAACAGTCTCTTCTGTAACAGTTTTTCTGACTCTCTTGCACTGCGCCACACAGTGTTCTGGAATGCAGCCTCAGCTGCTCTGCCCCTCTGCTATCCCAGCATGGACACTTGAGGGAATAAACTTAGTTAATTTAGGACTTTGAGTGCATGTGTTTGATTTATGTAAATCAGTGTGCGTATGATGTTTCATGTTTCACTATACCCCTGTCTTCACAGCTTGACTTTATAAATCCCTCTGTTATTTTGGTTATTTTGGTTATTTATTAAGGCAGATAAAGATAGAAAATGGTTATGCCATACGTGCCAAATAGCCCTCAAACGATGTAGGTCTGGGAAGGGGATGGGTCTATCCAGATGTCTTCATTGTCCTGCACATGCTGTGCTGGGCCGCTTGAGAGTTCGGGCTCCTGTGGATCCCAGATCATCCCTTTGTGAAGAGGGCATTAGTGAGGAATGCCAGTGGAATAGTAAACGTCCATCCATTGACAGCATGCACATGCCACTACACACACTTGCAGTTAAAATTAACACCCTTCTCCTTAGGGAGAAAACACACACAAATTATGAATGCATATTTGTCAGATGGTCATTGTGAGTGGGCAGTAGGGTTGCCACGGTGTACGGTGTTACTGGTTTTACTCTGTACAAGGGACAACACCGGTGTGAAATGTTATACCGGTGGAAACATTATGAATGGAACTAACAATATTAATACAATAGCCTAACGAATAGAATAGCCTTAAATAAAGAATAGTTGCCTAATGAAGAGTTTGCATCCCATGATAAATGACCCTAAATAAGATGTTCTTTACCAACGTATCAAATTACACAGGCAGCAAAGTACGCGCACTGACAGAAGACGTTTAATTGCAGGTAGTAAATATAATGTGCATGATGGATAATTATAAGACGTCTTGAATTGGGATTGACACAAGAAATGTTGTTAGACACAGACATGTGCTTGAAGAAACATACTTAATTATATTGTTAAGAACAGATGACAGAAAAGCCATCTTTGAACAACACACATTTTAATTGCACTTAATTTTTTTCAGTTTCATTTAAAAAATTTTGTTAAAATTAAAAGTACATTTAAAAGTTTGAAATCAAGCTACCTTGTATTATTGTGTAGGCTATTGCTTAATAAAAATTACCCCATAGTACCACTTAGCGTCCAACCAGCAGTAATACTGGTGGTAGTCGGTTTGAACATGAACACCGCACTGGTGTGAAAATTATGGTATCATGGCAAGTCTAGTGGGCAGAGAATATTTTGCTATTTAAAAGGGCATGTGTATGTCTTCCCCTTTGTCTCTGCATGTCTATTGTTGCTACATAGGGGCTTCCACAGATCAAATAAGTTATTGTGGCAAAACTCTACTCTGTTTTGATTAAAGTTCCTCATTGTAACCACCTTAAAGTTACATTAGAAATCCCTACTATTACTAATATATACCATAACAAATAGTCAGGGTTGGGAGGGTTACTTTTGAAATGTATTCCACTACAGATTACAGAATACATGCTGTAAAATGTAATTTGTAACGTATTCCGTTAGATTACTCAGTAACGTATTCTAAATTTTTTTGGATTACTTCTTCAGCACTGGTCGATTTTTTCACTTGTTTTGACTATAAAAACTCTGCCAGTACAGTAAGACAAAATACACATGTTAAAAATACATTCTCTGAAAAACCTAAATATCTTATGCAGTGTTGTTTCTAAAACAAGATAAATCAAATTGATCTTGTTTTAAGGATTTTTAGATATTTTTACAGGAAAACAATAAAAAAAATATTATCAAGAATAAGATTTTTGCCCTTATATCAAAGGTCTTTCTAGAAAGAAGAAATTATGATCTAACGTGAATCTTCTTGATTAAAAAAATATGATCGTGCCTGGTAATGTGTATGTAAAATGGCTAGAAATAGCATTTTAGCTTAGCGTAAAGCTGACAATTTACACAAGGTTTATTTCTATTTCTTCTGCTCCAAACTTACTTCAAACTTACTTCTCTGTCTGCTCGTATGAATGTAACACATCATAAGAAAGTGTTTCACCGCTGTTCAAATGCACTTTGGATCGCATCATTTATATGGATAAATGTTTTCCATCTGAAAGGACTAAATATTAAATGAAACAAATGACAATAAAATGCAAAGTAATCTCTTCAGTAATCAAAATACTTTTTGAATGTAACTGTATTCTAATTTTAAATACGTAATCCCGTTACATGTATTCTGTTACTCCCCAACCCTGCAAATAGCTGCAGCAGCCACCTGCAATTGATTCTGGTGTTGTCTATTGCATTCTAAAAACCTTTGTTCAGTCAGCCCGATCATGTATAGATTTGCACTAAACAAAATCAGGAAAATAAGACCCTTCCTCTCCTAACATGCCACACAACTCCTTTTTCAGTCGCTTGCCATGTCTAGACTTGTATTGTATTGTAATGCTCTTTTAGCCTGCCTACCTGCATGCGCAATTAAGCCTCTGCATATGATGCAGAATGCAGCAGCACGTCTGGTCTTCATCTAACCCAGGGGAGCGCATGTTACACCCCTCCTTGTTTCTGCACTGGCTGCCGGTTGCTGTACGTTACAAGTTCAAGGCTCTGATGCTGGCATACAGAACAGTCACTTGGTCTGCACCAGCTTACCTACAATCATTCTGCAGTTTGCCAGTGAGCAGAGCTTTGTAGTACCAACACAAAGAGGCACCAAATCACTTTGCCGTATTTTTGGCTTCACTGTTCCTCGATGGTGGAACAACATTCCCAAATCCATCTGCAAAACAGACTCCTTCTCTGTCTTAAAAAAATGGCTAAAGGTACATATTTTCCATGAATACTTGACCATACACTCATAATATAATTTATATATTACTACTATTACTGTCACTGCCACATTTGTAATGTCAGTTTTTTCACATTAATGTGAAAATGACAATGAAAAAAAAAACATTTATCTGGAGTGCCAAACCCTACATTCTGTGGATATTATTATTTCTGGATTGTGCATTTAAATTCACAGTTTTAACCAAGTGTTTGGTTTCACTACTTTTTCTCTGGAGCTGTAGATCTAACAACACTTAGATAAAATTAACCATTATTTTTTATTCTTCCTGTCAAAATTTGTGCTGCAAAAAATCTATGACAGCTGTAACTAATGAATGCTGGCAAGTGACCATGGTATAAGTGGGATAATCCACTGTTAGGTGTGCGTTAAATTATTTTAAATGCACAACGTGGAGGTGAAGACGAAGTATATAATATATTAGTATATACTGTATATGTTAGTGTTGTTGCACTCTAATTAGTATTTTTCTGATGCATTTGAAACTTTTTAATGCAGTACATTTCATACTACTGTCCTTAAGATTATGTTGTATTCTTCCTCTTTGTAAGTCGCTTTGGATAAAAGCATCTACCAAATAAATAAATGCAAATGCAAAACTTCTTGCTGTAAATGCAACAAAGCCTTACAGTTCAACTTAACAGTGAACTTACAGTTCAAGCCACAGAACATGAGGGATATTTTTCCAGAGTAATAGACACTGGAAAAATTATTTAAGACTATGGAGTAAGGAAAAGTTCATAACATAAAAAATGTAATACACCGACCTTTAGTAACTCTTGATTGTCATTGAAATAGCAGTACATTTCTTATTTGTAGGAAAGCTTGTGTATCCAAAGCCTCCACCTCCACAGGCTGTAAAGTTTGTGTGTTGTAGTGTGGCCACATTGTGAAAAGAATTTGCCACTCTTTTGCACAGGTAATGTTTTACAAGTGCCAAATAAATCCTTACGCACACAGAGTCGTGAAGTTTCACACACAGCAATTACACTTTTGACCTCCCCCTTGCATGGGCAATGACTTCACTTGACTTTTTTTTTCTCTGAGTGGCCTGGACACAATCCTAGTTGTTTCCAGACTGTTTATGGTACCACTAACTAATCGAGTGTCACAGCCTTTTTTGAATGACATAGCCAAGACTTACTTTGAGTTTTGTTTAGATTAATGTTTTAGTGAAATGTATCATTTCTGTGTAATGTTCTGTGCACTGTTTTGTTTTGTTTTTTGTTTTGTTTTGATTGACCGTGCATCAGAAAATGCAATTCAAACATTAGAGTTATTAAAGAACAGATGATGTAATGATAATAACAGTAGTGCTCCAACTATTAATTTGTTGTGTGATTTCTCCTTTCTCTCAGTCTCGGTGACAGAGGTGGAGTGTGTGCGTGAGGGATGTCAGTCAGAGTGTCTACGACGAATGGCAGGTTTGGTTCCAGAGTCACACTGCTTCACTGTCGTATTCCGCGGGGCCAGGAAGAGCCTGGATCTTTGCTGTCCCACACAGGAGGAAGCAGAGCGCTGGGTTAGAGGCATCCGCACGCTCAAAGACCGCATCTCCAACATGAGCCAGAAAGAAAAACTCGACCAATATCCTTATGGCCTACTTCAGCTATGCCTGCACAAAGGGTGCAACCACTTGTATAGATTCTTCTAAACTGCATGGAGACCCATGTTCTCTGTATATTAGTGCCATTAATAGCAATTGATACACAACAAAAGACATAGAACAGGTTTGGTTTCCTTAGCCACCATTAGGCAATGTAAATCCACATGCAAACAGCCTCTCCCTTACTGCACAGGATACAGTAGCTCAGACTAGCAAAGCCAGAGAGAGAGAGTTGACTAAATATAGACCACATATGGATGCAGATATCTACAGTACAAACCACTCCACTGCACCCGTGAACCACAGAATCACTGCCGTTGTATCGCTCTTCATTTCATTTTCTCTTCCCTCCCACATCTTTTTCACTCTGTTTTCCTCTATTTACCTCTTTTTTATCTTGTAACTTGTAATCTTGTAACCCATTTATTTTCCTTTCTCATCTTTAAAATATATTTTCTTTTTTAATTATATTGTTTATACAGTTGCTGTTTATTTTAGAGTGCATGTACATTCTAATTTTAATTTTAAATGCACATATGCTACACCTTTATTAAGTAGCTAGCTGTCCTTTGACAGGGTAGGTACCCATGCTTCCCATGGTATGAGGTCTTACTAAGAATAACTGGACAAAATAAAAATAGAGGTCTGCAGAGACATTAAATTGAAACCTGAACCAGGCCAGTGAACAAGACCCAGCCTGGCCTGCCTAACAATTAAATTACAGTATGAATGTGTGGATGTCGGTTTGCATATTTTTCCCTAATTGCACACACTTGGATTCGAGGCTATCTGAGATGTGCAGATCAAAACCAAGATGGGAAGATGAGCTATGATGAGGTGAAACACCTGCTACAGCTGATCAACATTGACCTGAATGAACAGTATGCACGTACCCTCTTTAAGGTTTGTGTGTGAGACAGAGAGTTATTGTACTGTTGTATACCATACAGTATATCTGCAGCAGACTGATCACACTGTGAATTCAGCAACAGTAGGTTTGTGCCTAACGAAAAAAATCACTGCCCCCAGTGGCCAAAGCTGGAAGTGTTGTTTAATTTATGGGCATGTGTGAGCTCCAATTTCTGGGTGAAATGTCCACAGATTGGCACCAAAAGCAAGCTGCATTTTTAATTGTAAATGATGTAATACAGCCAACAGGAAGGCATATTTTATTAACTCTACCCCTTAACCCAAATCCAAACCCTAAACCTAACTATCAGTGGAGTAAAAATGTAATTTTAGAGCTAAAATGCTACCTCCAAATCGTGCTCACCATTGTTTATGTGAACATGATTACTTTCTGGTTCCCATGAGACCAGAAGCTGTGTCTTGGATGTTGCTATTAATAGCGCTAGAGGGATTTATATTTTGTGCTGTCGGGTCATATTTGGCATGAAATCACAGGCTTTCATCATTAATGCTTGCGTGTTTACGTCATGTCCATAAGCACAGAAAACAACAGCAGCGATAGTACAGCAGTCTCCGGATGTCTGTTTACTGTTATTTGTTTGACGAATTTGTTTACTTGCTATAAAGCTTGATTATGTTTTCTGGTAGGGTTGTTGAAGCTTATATGGGTTGTATTGCTTTAATGAACATTACTCAGGGGATACTGTGTTTATTGATTGCAAAGTGTTTAAAAGGTTTTGTTACTGTTATATATTTACTAATATTCATGACGTCTGAGTATTTTAGACATTACTGTAGTTTCGAGGTTCCTTAAGTGTGTGTGTGTGTATGTGTGTGTGTGTGTGTGTGTGTGTGTGTGTGTGCAATTTACTTATTTCTTTCATCCAAGTTGCAAAAAATTGCACAAGTTATATCAATTGCCAATACAGAGAGTCTGTTTAAATGCCATCATAGGTAATACGTACTACAAGGGATAGTTCCCCATGAAAGTATACTCATTTCAAGTTGTTTGTAATGTACATATGTCATAGCACATTAATGCACATATTAATTTGTTTAGTGTGTAACCATCTCTCTTTTATAGCTTTACTGCCGAAGAAAGGAATAATTAACAGTTTTTTGTTGTCATTGTTATATTTCTACATATTGTTTTCATGTTTTATAAATTATATTTCATCCCCATCATTATTGAATCCTTTTTTATGTTTTTAGTTTACAGTTTTATTTTGTGCAGTGTATAGACCTGTTGTAGTTTATGGATTACTTGCATTGTCCACTGAGGCTGTAGATTGTAGTGATTAAATGTTTTCCATTGAACTCATATCGGCCATATCATGAGTTTCATCTCTTAAATTTGGGAAAATATTTTTTTCATTTGCTGAACTCAAATGAAGATTTTTAGAAGAATTTCAATGTCTTCAGAAGTGATATGATAGATGTGGGTGAGACAAAAATCAAAAGTCTTTTTTTTTTTTACCATAAATTCTGCCCAGTCAATCACCACAGGAACTTTCACATTATTGTTCTTGTGTTTTTGGTGATTCACATTCTTCATGCATATCGCCCCCTACTGGGCAGAGAGCTTAAATGCAAAAAATGGCTTAAATATTGATCTGTTTCTCACCCACACCTATCATATCACTTCTGAAAATATGGATTTAAACACTGGAGTCATATAGATTACTTTTATGATGCCTTTATTTGCTTTTTGGAGCATAACATTTTTGGCACCCATTCACTTGCACTGTATGAACCTACAGAGCTGAGATATTCTTCTAAAAATCATAATTTGTGTTCAGCAGAAGAAAGAAAGTCATACACATTTGGGATGGCATAAGGGTGAGTAAATGATGAGAGAATTTTCATTTTTGGGTGGACTATCCCTTTAACGTGTGGTGGATAAATCACTTGAACAAGAGTGTTGTTTATCTTCCTCAAAGCAAGTAATATCTTGGTTAGAAATATTAAGTCAAATAACATCAAAGTGAAAATAGCAACTAATGATGACTCCTGCTCTGCAGGAGCTTATCTCTGAACACAGGCAAAGTTCAGGCAATCTCAAATATGAGATTCATCCATGCAGAAGAGCATTGGCAAAACAACTGACATAAAATGTTTCTCCACAAGTTATTTGCAATTTTAGGTTTCAATGACAGATGTCACTAGAGAGCCCAAAGCTCCTGTCGTGTATTCCCTGTTTGTGCCTAGACTTTTATGTTGGAATTCTTGTTGCTTAGTTTCCCGTTCCTGTTTCCTGTGTTAGTTTTGTAGTCCTTTTGTAGTTTCATTTTATGATTGGTTTACCCTGATTGTTTCCCCAGGTGTTCCTCATTCCCTTGTGTATTTAAGCCCTTGTTTCCCCTGGTTTCTTTGTCAGTCTTTGCATGTGTTCCATTATGTTCTGTGCCTCGTTCCCTGTGTTTGTGTCTTTATATTCTGAGTTACTTTGTTTATCTTATTAAATCAAAGCTGCATTTAGATCCTGCTCTCTTGACTCCATGCCTGCCTCATTACAGCTCTGTGATGCAGCTACAAATTTTCCAAAACCACAACATTTCAAAATAAAATTCAAAGAAGTTGCATTTACTTATTTTGCCAGTAAATTGTTATACAATTTTATGTTTATTTTTAAAATTTATTTGAATTTAGAGAACAACAAAGGCTCAACAAAGGCGCTTCCAGGAGCATAAAGCAATCCAAAACAAGTTTTGATTCTCACAATCTCCTTCTTGATCTCTCTCTCTTCTCTGTAGAAGTGTGATCGGTCATGTGATGGGCGACTGGATCACGTGGAGATTGAGGAGTTCTGTCGTGAGCTCATGCGCAGGCCGGAGCTGGATGCAGTGTTCAGGCATTACTCCAGTAACGGCTGTGTGCTCACCACCATTGAGCTGCGGGATTTTCTTGGTGACCAGGGGGAGAATGCATCGCTGACTCAAGTGCAGAGTCTTATCCACACCTATGAGCTCAATGACTGGGGTACACTACCATCCTCCCAGCTTATTACCATGCATTAGTTCTTATTAAGAGTTTATTACATGTTAATAAACATGCTGGAGGTTAAAGACTGAGAAAGTTCCATGTGATCTGAATATAGATTATTGTCCTCTTTATACTGCAACAACATCAGATGTGGAACACCAGTTTTTCCCATTTTAATATCCTTACACTTCATGTCTAATAGTAATAACAACTTTTTTAATACAAGATGTCACATGCAACATAAACTTAATGATTTTTCTTAAGCTTAATGTAACAGTATGTCCTCCTCCTTGGATAATGAAAGAAGGAAAAATTAGAGAAACTCTGATAGTACACATAATAAATACATTATTAAATGTATTATATTAATGTAGTTAATATATTATTATATTATTGACACATTAGTATTTATTTATTAATAATAATAATAATTATATGTATGATTATTATTGTTATTATTATATTTATTATTATTTATTATTATTATTACTACACATGGCCATGATAATTGTTTACTTGCCCCAAATTGTTCAAACATGAAACTGATTTATTAATATGAGTAATGACCAAAGGCTGTTACAGTAGAAACAAAAGGAGCCCATTCACTAGAGCCATAGCCTAGTGTTAAATGCATGTGCTCGTGCAAGTTAAGCCGTGGTGCTTATGAAGGTGACATGAGTTTGAATCTCACATTATTAATTTGTTGTTGTTTTACTTGTACACTGATGACGATGTAAATCGAAAAAGTTTTGTTCCTGCACTGAGCACTTTGGAACTTTTTGCACTTCCATAAATATCCTGAAAGATTGTTTTGATGGACACTGTGTGCTCTCCTTTAATTTGTTGTTCATCCGTAATTTTTGTTCTACTCTTACTGTCCAAAAATGAAATAAATAACGTTAAAGAAGGAGCCCACTTGAAACTAGCTTAATTTTATCGTGGCCTTCCTGCTTTGTACTCTTATGATATAATCAAATATCCAACTCCCTGTTTAAGTGAATATATGAAGTCTAACTGGAGAGCAAGTTCAACATTAAATGGAAAACCACTCCGTTACAAATTCAGCCAGCAGCAAGTGCGAGCATGCACCTCAGTAATGTGTCATAAATTGTTGTCCTACATAACTGACAAACTACAGATCGATTGTTTCTGTCACCTGTTTCTAGAATAGAGGATAATTAGGTAGTAATACCGAAGTAAAACAGTAAAATGTTTCTAAAGTATGTACTAAATACTTTCTCTATTGAATCTTGTGTTTAACTGTGTTAGCTTTTGAAAAGTATTTTGTTCTTGTGTCCTTCAGCCCAGAAGAATTTATTCATGAGCCAGAATGGTTTTACCATGTACATGCTTTCCAAAGAGAATGACATATTCAACCCTGACCATGCACACGTGTATCAGGACATGAGCAGACCATTGGCTCATTACTACATCTCTTCCTCTCATAATACCTACCTCACTAAAGACCAGGTCACCAGTGCCAGCAGCACAGAGCCTTATATCAGGTACAGCACCTACAAACACAAACTACAAACATGATTCTGATTGTAAACTGGGTCAAAACATCCAGCACAACAGAGGTTTACAGTATGTCATGTACAGTTTGTAAACATATACAAAAGAAGACAATCTTGCACCCAAAAATGAAAATCTGCCATAATTTAATCACCCTCATGTTGTTCCAAACCTGTACGGCACACCTGTCTGTGGTCGTGGAACACAAAAGATGTTAGGTAGAATGGCAGCCTCAGTCAGCATTCACTTTCATTGCATATTTTTTCCATACAATGAAAGTTAATGGTAACTGAGGCTGTTAGTCTCTAACATTCTTCCTAACATCTCCTTTTATGTTTCAAGGAAGAAAGAAAGCCATACGTGTTTGGAACAACATAAGGGTGAGCAAATGATGACAGAATTTTCATTTTTAGGTGAAAAATTCACATAGGCCTACTATGTTTAGATCTATCATTCCTTCTCTTTGTTCACATGCTTGTGGTTCAATGCATGGGTGTTGTTTGTGTGTGTTTAGAGCTCTGAATCAGGGCTGTCGCTGTGTTGAGCTGGACTGCTGGGATGGTGATAAAGGAGAACCTATCATCTACCATGGACACACGCTCACCTCTAAAGTGCTCTTTAAAGAAGTCATTGAGACCATTGCCCAGTACGCCTTCAAGGTGCAGAAATGTGAAGCATAACAACAAACTATATAGAAAAAATGTCATATTATGCATAAAAATGGATTAGCATACTGTACCAAAGATTTTACTTTGATTTTACTTTGTTTTGTTTTTTTGAAAATTCACTCACAAATAAGTATCAAATACTGCACCATGGTACACTGTAAAAAAATGAGTTTTTTTGGTGTAACCTAGTGTATTCAGTTTGATTCAGTGATGTTAAAGATTTTTTTACTTGAAAACCCAGTTAATTTAGAAGTTACAGCATGAAGAACATTTTTTAGTGCGTCATTGTTCTTCAGCATGCTGTGATGGTATTAGATTGTAATGCCATGGTACTTTGATATGATTCTGAATGATAGCTGGTTCATGTATCATGGTGTTTACAACTTCAAAGAACTATTGTAAAAAAAAAAGATAAAAAAGTAAGTAAATGTTTCTCCCTCTCTGCAGGCATCTCCATGTCCTCTGATCTTGTCTCTGGAGAATCATTGCTCAGTGGAGCAACAGGCCGTGATGGCCCAGCACCTTCACTCTATTCTGGGCAGAAAGCTCCTAACAAGGCCGCTCAATGATATACCGCTCAAACAACTGCCCTCACCTGAGGTCATAAGCACATCTTACTGTTGTTTTATCCACATTTCTGTTTTGCTTTCATTATTTTGTTTGCATATATATATATATATATATATATATATATATATATATATATATATATATATATATATATATATATATACAGTGGTGTGAAAAAGTGTTTGCCCCCTTCCTGATTTCTTATTTTTTTGCATGTTTGTCACACTTAAATTTTTCAGATCATCAAACAAGTTTAAATATTAGTCAAAGATAAAACAAGTAAACACAAAATGCAGTTTTTAAATGAAGGTTGTTATTATTAAGGGAAAACAAAATCCAAACCTACATGGCCCTGTGTGAAAAAGTGTTTGCCCCACCTGTTAAAACATAACTTAACTGTGGTTTATCACACCTGAGTTCAATTTCTCTAGCCACACCCAGGCCTGATTACTGCCACTCCTGTTCTCAATCAAGAAATCACTTAAATTGGACCTGCCTGACAAAGTGAAGTAGACCAAAAGATCTTCAAAAGCTAGACATCATGCCGAGATCCAAAGAAATTCAGGAACAAATGAGAAAGAAAGTAATTGAGATCTGTCAGTCTGGAAAAGGTTATAAAGCCATTTCTAAAGCTTTGGGACTCCAGAGAACCACAGTGAGAGCCATTATCCACAAATGGCGAAAACATGGAACCTTCCCAGGAGTGGCCAGCCGACCAAAATTACCCCAAGAGCGCAGCGACGACTCATCCAAGAGGTCACAAAAGACCCCACAACAACATCCAAAGAACTGCAGGCCTCACTTGCCTCAGTTAAGGTCAGTGTTCATGACTCCACCATAAGAAAGAGACTGGGCAAAAATGGCCTGCATGGCAGTGTTCCAAGACGAAAACCACTGCTAAGCAAAAAGAACATTAAGGCTCGTCTCATTTTTGCCAGAAAACATCTTGATGATCCCCAAGACTTTTGGGAAAATACTCTGTGGACTGACGAGACAAAAGTTGAACTTTTTGGAAGGTGTGTGTCCCATTACATCTGGCGTAAAAGTAACACCGCATTTCAGAAAAAGAACATCATACCAACAGTAAAATATGGTGGTGGTAGTGTGATGGTCTGGGGCTGTTTTGGTGCTTCAGGACCTGGAAGACTTGCTGTGATAAATGGAACCATGAATTCTGCTGTCTACCAAAACATCCTGAAGGAGAATGTCCGGCCATCTGTTCGTGACCTCAAGCTGAAGCGAACTTGGGTTCTGCAGCAGGACAATTATCCAAAACACACCAGCAAGTCCACCTCTGAATGGCTGAAGAAAAACAAAATGAAGACTTTGGAGTGGCCTACTCAAAGTCCTGAACTGAATCCTATTGAGATGCTGTGGCATGACCTTAAAAAGGCAGTTCATGCTCGAAAACCCTCCAATGTGGCTGAATTACAACAATTCTGCAAAGATGAGTGGGCCAAAATTCCTCCACAGCGCTGTAAAAGACTCATTGCAAGTTATCGCAAATGCTTGATTGCAGTTGTTGCTGCTAAGGGTGGCGCAACCAGTTATTAGGTTTAGGGGGCAATCACTTTTTCACACAGGGCCATGTAGGTTTGGATTTTGTTTTCCCTTAATAATAACAACCTTCATTTAAAAACTGCATTTTGTGTTTACTTGTGTTATCTTAGACTAATATTTAAACTTGTTTGATGATCTGAAACATTTAAGTGTGACAAACATGCAAAAAAATAAGAAATCAGGAAGGGGGCAAACATTTTTCACACCACTGTATATATATATATATATATATATATATATATATATATATATACACACACTACCGTGTGTAATCTAGTTTTGAAACACTTGACTGAAATGTTTCTCATGATCTTAAATATCTTTTGATCTGAAGGCGTATGCTTAAATGTTTGAAATTAGTTTTGTAGACATAAATATAATTGTGCCACATTTACATTTATTTCATTATAAAACTAAAAAAAATGTAAATGGATGACTTGGACCAAATAATAAAGAAAAGCAGCCAATATGTGCTCAACATAGATGGGAACTCCTTCAATACTGTTTAAAAAGCATCCCAGGGTGATACCTCAAGAAGTTGGTTGAGAAAATGTCAAGAGTACATGTCTGCAAATTCTAGGCAAAGGGTGACTACTTTGAAGATGCTAAAATATAACACAGTTCTGATTTATTTTGGATTTTGTTTAGTCACAACATAATTCCCATAGTTCCATTTATGTTATTCCATAGTTTTGATGACTTCACTATTATTATAAAATGTGAAAAAAGCAATAATAATAAAGAATGAGTAAGTGTTTCAAAACTTTTGACTGGTAGTGTGTATATATATATATATATATATATATATATATATATATATATATATATATATATATATAAATGTTATTGTCTGTTCTTATTTAAATGTTAAGCATAAACTTTAGATATTATTGTATATCTCTTGCATTCATTTTCTCAATTAGATACAAATCCATGTATTTCTTAGTGCCTTTATGGCTCTATTTGGAATAGCATAATACCATACTAGTCATACTATTTTTGCAGTATGCATTTTTTCGTCATGTTTGGAAAACACAGATGACCTACTATATTTGACTAAAGTATTCAAACGAGCACGTTACGCTGGGTACTACTTTATACAATGCAAGGCACTCGTCCTTTAATTTCCAGTGAAACTGAAGTAATATTAGAAATTAGTCATTTTACCCTCATTTTTACACAAAACTGGATTCAAGTGCAAAATAACCATGTTTATTTCTGAGTGCTTACTTAATAAATGAAAAGGAATATTTGAATGAATTAAAGGAATAATTTATCCAAAAATGAAAAATCATTAAGCCCTTTCCCACCTACAGTCCTGGTACTTTTGCCTTGGTAAGTTTCTAGATGAGAACTCTTAAGAGGAACGGGACACCCATGGAGAATTTTCTCCTGTTGCAGTATCGACCATAGATATACAGTATGTACGGTATCGACCATTTTACTTGTGACGTTATTTGCACTCACGATTCCTTAGCAACAACAACAACCACAAAATCAACAACACCGACAGGGGATGCCAGTATTGGAATTATACTTTTGTTAGGGCTGTTTTATACGAACATTTAATAGTTTAAACAACAGTGGTTTTAGATGAACGGAACTCTTTGAACAGTTTTAAAAGCACCATATTTCATCCTACCTTCATCCATCCTTATACAGCCTCCAAAGGCAGCATTTTCCAGTTTTCAGGTTACAGTTTAAACTGGGCTTGTGAGCTGCGCGTGCGGTGCTCCGTGCTGCAGCCGGAGTGAGAGATGAGACGAGGTGGTGAAAGCACTCTTTAACCATGCAGCACATGCTGAATGCAGCAGACAACACGTTGAAAATTCACTATAAACCTATTTATCAACACAATCTTTTACGATAAATGCTTTTATGACTGTGCTGAAATACTCATTGACTTAAAAAAGATGTCTTGATGCAAGTTAATACCGCAATGCTTCTATCATGTAAACTAGATTTCATGATGGTTTAGTGTATGATAAAGTTCAGTTACCCACTCTGTACTTAATCTGTTTCTCACCCACACCCAGGGGTTAAATTGGGATTTCGGAGTTGGGGGAACTCTAAAATCGGGTTATGTCGCAGCTGCCTGAAATTTCCAGCTGCCTGAAACCCTTTTCATATTTCCTGTATGAAGAATTCTCCTTCTCACTCTGTGCTGTTTTCAAGACTCTTCTTAGTGACACAATTCGTCTGAACTATTTTAAGAGTTTTGTAGTCCATTCCAGCTTCTGATTTTTGAAAATTATTGTTGTAGACCTATTACTTGCTTACTGACACAATTTTCTCAAACTTCTATCTCCCAAGTCTCAACAAAGTGTTTGTGGTATTGGTGAACAGTTCTGTCGCTCATATTTCTTTCTTTCATACTGTAGGAGTTGATGGGGCGGATCCTGCTGAAAGGGAAGAAGATGAA
This sequence comes from Myxocyprinus asiaticus, assembly GCF_019703515.2. Taxonomy (NCBI): domain Eukaryota; kingdom Metazoa; phylum Chordata; class Actinopteri; order Cypriniformes; family Catostomidae; genus Myxocyprinus; species Myxocyprinus asiaticus. The sequence continues at coordinate 22,485,261 of NC_059356.1, forward strand.
TGGTCAGCTGGGGAAGACTGACAGCTGCACTAATTTCACATTAAGCTCAGATTCAGAAGCATCAGCTGCAGGGGGGGGTGGGAACAAGGGCTCGACCAAAAAGGATCTTGGAAAGGTGAATCATTCATAATTTTGTAAATAATTGGTTCATTATGTTGTGCGATATACAGTGGGATCCAAAATCTGAGACCATTAGAGAAAATAATTTCATAATTTAATTTAAATTTAATAAAATAAAAAAATCATTACAAATCATATTATCAGCATATCATCAGTAGGCTATATCATCAACAATTTAAGTGAAAATCTGAAGAAGAAGAAAAATCTAAATTTCTCTGTATTTGGTATGTCCCTTTTTGCTTTAAATACAGCATGCAATCTTAATTTTATGTCATATTTTTTCTAATTGCTAAAACTTTCTATTTACTGGGTTTAAATGAAAAAACAAAAACAGATTTTCAGTATGGTCTCAGACTTTTGGATCACACTGTTTTAGCACAGCATTTGGCATATTTGATCATTTTGTGGCATATTTTTCTAGTATTTTATGGTTACAGCTCTATATATGTATATATTATTTACATACTGTACGTACTGTATCAGATATTTGATGGTACACAGGGAAGAAATGTGTGTATACTGCTGAAAATGCCTAAATTGTTTCCCTAAAAAAATCTACCTGTATGTATGTATGCATTTATGTGTATAAATTCCCTCCACAGCCTGTGAGTTCTAAACTGAGTCCAGAGCTTTCAGATCTGGTGGTGTACTGTGAGAGCGTGCCCTTTAGTAGTTTTGACACAGCAAATCAGAGACCACCCAGTGCAATGTCCTCTTTCTCTGAGAATGATGCACTCAAACTAATCAAAGACTCAGGTGAGATGAACAGAACAAACAATTGCAATCTAACACTGAATATTTACTGGTGCCATGTCATGTTCTTCATGCTTTAGGTCTGTAGTTATGCTACCACAATATGTCAAGAGTATGTGTGTTTTTGTTTGCCATTGGCCAGCTTTGGTACTTCCTGTGTGTGGGTTTTTGTCAAAAAGAGTGTTGGGAAAGCTACTCAAAATTTAAAGTAGTAAAACTGCAGTTCAGCTGTCCTTTAGAAAAAATAGTTAGTCTGAAACTATAGGAGATAATATCTTTTTAATTATATAACTCTGATATTATATAATGTGTTCAATAAATCAAAGCATTTTTTATCTGACACAAAAACAATAAGGATCTCTACTAGGATTATGTGGTCTTTCTGAAGAACTTGTAAAGTAAATCACAAACACTGAAAAAGTCTTGGATTGCATTCTCACTTGACAATGCATGAATAACCACTAGATGGAGTTTGTGGTTGAAATAGTGTGTGAAAGGAATGTTTCGGCCCAGTTTGTCCTGTAAAAGTTTCTGCACACCTCCATGTTTTCCCGACATAACTGCTGCCCCATCATATGCCTGGCTGAGAGTTCTGTCAGTTTTAAGGCTGGCATTTGTAAGCTCTGCAGTTATCATTTCGGTCAAGGTTGCAGCATCACCATGAGCCGCGGTGGCAACAGATACAAGACTTTCTTTAACCTCAAAGTTGATATCAACTGTAGGGCTTTACTGGTTGTTTAGATCGGTGTTACTATCAGAAATAATTAATAATTATTTCTTTAGTTATTAATTAATATTTAAATTAATTAATTGAATCTAACTCAGTAAAACCTCATATGGGGCTCCAGTAAATGTAGTGTGCTACGTTTAGGAGCGGGTTTGGTTATTAGCAATAATCAATAATTATCAAAGATAATTATTAATTATTAAAATCAATAGAACATTGATGAGAATCAATTTTAGCTTTTTTTAATCCTTTAAATCAACAATTATCAAAGATAATCACTAATCATTAACATCGATGAAACATTAATTAAAATTAACACTAGCTTATTGATCATTCAAATTCAACAGTCATCAAAGATAATTATCAATTATCAAAAATCAATAGAATATTAATAAGGATTAATATTGACGGGGCACCACCCTGGAATCAGGGACTAATAACCAGATAGTATAACAGTCTCAATATTAGATTGTCAGCATGACACAGGTGTATGCAAAACAAACCAAAACACTTCTCTTTGTAATATAACAAAGTTTATTTATGCAGTAATATCAATTAATAATTAATACAATGCAGTCAATAAACTTCCGACTTACAACTACAAACTAAACAGTGATATGATTAGATATGGAAACCAAAATAATCCTATAACACATGAGGGTGTGTGTGTGAGAGCGAGTGTTTGTGTGTGTGTGTGTGTGTGTGTGTGTGTGTGTAAGGAGGGACGCGCACAAAATGGCGGACGTGACTCTCGTGGAGAGTATGTCATGTGAGACTTCCGGCCAGAGAATATGGCCGCGAATGTGGGCGGAGAGAAACCAGTCAATGGCGTCTACCAGTTACCGCGTGTATCCGCTTGTACGATAGCTTAGGGACAAAGCTGAGCTTTATCACGAAGCTATCTACTAGCCAAAAATGTGTGCGAGAATGTTTGTGAGGGGTCGCGTGTGTGTGTGTGGTTAGTACGAGAGAGAGAGAGAGAATTAATTGATGGCCCCAAAGCCAGTTTCACTATCGTGGGAGAGAAAGCAGCTGTTAGTTTATCACTCAGAGACGCGGTGGACGGCTTGTAAACCGTCCCGCGGTCTTTGATTCTTTAATGGATAAACTCAGTTTGCAGGTCTCACCCGTGATGGCAGAAATGCACAACAGTCCAATGTGGTTGGACTACAATACAGCAAATCTCATTTATGATAATTAATGAATACCCTGAGTATTAAATCACAATGAGCAGACTCGGTGGTCCGTAAACTGTACAAGCAATAACCTTGATACAGAAGAATAACACACTATAATATTCTATCTCTGCCCAGACGTAAACCTCTTACTTGAATCGTGTGAGGACGTAGAATGTGTGTTCATCTGTCCTTTAACTCCGACTCGGTTCCTCGAGGCTCGGGTGATGACGGGAGGCCGTTTCCTTGCTCTGTCGGCGGGCGGTATGGCTGCTGATTCTCGGCGGGCTGGCGGAGAATTCAGCGGCGTCAACTTGATTGAAGAGGGAAGAGAACTCTTTTTCTCTTCACTTCTGCAGACAAACGGATGAAGATGCGGATTGCTTGGCAGTCTCCTTCGGATCCGTTAGAGTGTTCAGTGGAACACAGAGTAATCTCAACTCGTCCAGTGAGATGGAGATTGTATGGCCACAGTTTCAAGTCAGATGTTACTTCCTTGTGCCACGAGGCTGCACCTGAGAGAAGCGATGAGCTGCATCTACACATGGCGAGCAAAGTTGCTGGAAGCAAATCCCGGAAGCATTTCAGAGGTATTTCTACTCTTGATGATGTCATGGTTGAGGTGCGTTCTGTCGTGTGCCTCATCCAATAGGAGTTGAGAGTTCGATCCTTTAGTGAGCAAGGCTTCATGGGATTTGTAGTCTGTTTTGGACTCACTTTGTTTGATTTTGGCACGATTTTTATCAGTAAAATATATGACTTGGTATGTGGGCCTGAGTTAGGTTTTACGACTGTGTTAGGCCTGCCTTTGTCTTCTATCTGAATACATGAGGCCCAACACAACAAAACGAATAGCAATGCTGACATTCTCGGTCCAAGTTGGGTCTCAGGTTCCATTAACTTTGTATAAAATGCATCCCTATGTCCTCTCTGATGATTTCTTCTGTAACAAGGGTGCTCATTATTTCAATTATCTGAAACCAGAAAAATTTGATCATGTGAATTATGCTTGAGAGGTACTGCGATCCTGTAATAGTGATTTCATTGATCTGTGTTTAAAAGCATAGCTATCTCCAAACCTTTCTCTGTTTTGTATTTCTTGTCCATCTACAACTCTATGCATGAAGTATGCTCTTTAGCTCTTTAGTGCGAAATTTTCTACAGGCGAAGCAAAACAGAGCAATGGCTTTCTTTTGTGCTTTCAAGACAGTTTCTCCCTTTAAACCAGATACTAGAAAATTACCTATTCTTTCCCGAAAATAGTGTCACTGGATACTATGCTAAAACAACTTGGCATAGTGTGTCAAAGTCTAGGTCATCTGGACCTCTTCATTTGGGTGCTACCATATGTAGCGCTTGTTGATGGTGATGATTCTGAGCATGTCAAGCTGCTAACGGTAGCATGACAGCCAGAACAGACAAAACTGGATTCAAGTGCAAAATAACCATGTTTATTTCTGAGTGCTTACTTAATAAATGAAAAGGAATAGTTGAATGAATTAAAGGAATAGTTTATCCAAAAATGAAAAATCATTAAGCCCTTTCCCACCTACAGTCCTGGTACTTTTGCCTTAGTAAGTTTCTAGATGAGAACTCTTAAGAGGAACGGGACACCCATGGAGACTTTTCCCCAGTTGCAGTATTGACCATAGATATACAGTATGTACGGTATCGACCACGTTATTTGCACTCGCGATTCCTTAGCTACAACAACAACCACAAACTCAACAACACCGAAGGAGGATGCCATTATTGGAATTGCACTGGGGTCATAAGATCCTTAGTGCTGTTTAAAACAAACTTTGGCTGTATCAGAAAACATAGGCAGCTGCCTTATCAGTTAATAGTTTAAACAACAGCGGTTTTGATGAACGGAAATCTGTGAACAGTTTTAAAAGCACATTATTCCATCCTACCTTCATCCATCCTTATACAGCCTCCAAAGGCAGCATTTTCCAGTTTTCGGATGCAGCCTGTGTCTTCAGGTTACAGTTTAAACTGGGCTGCTTATGAGCCGCGCGTGCAGTGCTCCATGCTGCAGCCAGAGTGAGAGATGAGATGAGGTGGTGAAAGCGCTCTTTAAACATGCAGCACTCTAAATTCATGTGAATTATGCTTGAGAGGTATTGCGATCCTGTAATAACGATTTAATTGAAAAGCATAGATATCTCCAAACTTTTCTCTGTTTTGTACTTCTTGTCCATCTACAACTCTATGCATGAAGTATGCTCTTCAGCTCTTTAGTACGAAATGTTCTACAGGCGAAGCAAAACAGAGCAATGGCTTTCTTTTGTGCTTTCAAGCCAATTTCTCCCTTTAAACCAGATACTAGAAAATTACCTATTCTTTCCCGAAAATAGTGTCACTGGATACTTTGCTAAAACAGCCTCACATAGTGTGTCAAAGTCTTGGTCATCTGGAACTCCTTTCTCTTCATTTGGGTGCTAGCATATGTAGCACTTGTTGATGGTGATGATTCCGAGCATGTCAAGCTGCTAACGGTAGCATGACAGCCAGCTACCTCGCTGCTGGACAAATCACTATCAGATTTTGCATCCACAACCTTAGTCGGTGTTTTTTTTTTTTTAAACATACCTACTTCAATTAATGTTTTAAACAAAAAGAGAGCTAACAACACGGCACTTTTGATTAACTCTCACATGTTAATGAGCTCAACGACGTGATTGGTCACAACGTTTGACCCATGACGTGTTTGTTTAAAAGGTAACCATAATTATTAAGCACTAAAGAACATATTAAATGTAACACATATTTATTCATCACATTAAAGGACACAAATATTTCATTTTGGGGATTTTTTATAGTGATCATTTTGTATTTGTTAGTGTTAATTGAAATCACAAATAGGGGGGCACCAGACGATTCACGCTCTCCCATCTCCCCCTCTGACACCTGGCCTGTTGTCACTGAAACAGCTTCTCTATTTTGAAAACAGCTGAACTACAGTTGAAATCTAGGTAATAAATTTAGTTATTAGCTTTACTGCTTTTAGTTACTGCTTAGTAGTATTACATATGAGAAGACAAAAGTATTCTTTCTCATTGTGGTTGTATATCTGTGTTAGTGCATGTATTTGATTATGCATGTGCAAATGTTTTTGTCCCCTGTAGGAAAGCTATTTGTTCGACACAACAGTAGGCAGCTGAGCAGGATTTATCCATCAGGCCAGAGGCTACAGTCCTCCAACTATGACCCACATGACATGTGGAACGCCGGTTGCCAGATGGGTAAGCTCACTGACCATTCTGTCAGACACCTTGATCTATAAGTATTGTATTAAATGCTTTTAGCATTTTGTTGAGGTTAGCAGATATGTAATAATTAAATAATCAAAGCAAATAGTCATTCTTTTGATTCTTAAGCCATTTCATTTTGCTTCATTCTTCTCTCTATTTTCCAGTGGCTCTGAACTTCCAGACACCAGGAGAGCAGATGGATCTGAACCAGGGACGCTTTCTGACCAATGGGCGCTGTGGATATGTGCTCAAACCTGATTTCCTGTGTCAGCCTAAGTCCAACTTTGACCCTGAGAACACAGGTGGAGGGCCAGGACATACACCTACACAACTTACCGTACGGGTTAGCAAAACCTCCTCTTCTATCTGTGCAGTGGCGAATCTAGGATCTTATGACCCCAGTGCAAAAATACTTAACCCGGTAGCTGTGAAAGCACGGGGCTGTCTACACCAAGGTCTACACCCCTTTTAGCATTAAATAATTAAGTAATCTGTACAAAACAAGCATAAAAAGATTTTCCAAGAATCCTTGCGGTATAGTACCAAAAATACACAGAACAAAAAATAATAAATATTGCTCAGTTTCTCCTGTGCATTTCAAATACTTTTTACTGTATGTGAGGTTCATTTAGTTTCTCCCACAGGTGATCTCAGCCCAGCAACTTCCTAAAATAAACACTGACAAGCCCAACTCCATTGTGGACCCGCAGGTCTGGGTGGAGATCCATGGAGTTTCCATTGATAAGGCTCGTGCCAAAACCCAGCGCATTGACAACAATGGTAAGGCCATTGAGATGTCTGACTTGCATTGCACTGTGCATTGTGCTTGGACCGTGATTACAGTCTCTACTCTAATATTAGGCATGATCTATTGGTTGTGTAATCAATTTTAATCCATTGAACAGCCATAGTGTAACTGGGGGTGTTTAATACATTGTAGTGTCATATACTATTGTATAATTTGTTAGATCTGCAAAGACAAACTCCCCAGTGTGTGATAGAAATTTTAGAAGTGGTTGTTGTAGCATTATTTACATTGCTTACAATGTTCTGTTTTATTAATTTAACCCTTTTAGTAGAGTGATCAAATTTTTTAAATCTCAAGAAGGAAATTAAGATACTTAATCACAGCGTTGTAGCGGAAACCCGTGCATATTCACATTTTTCACATTATCGGTATTATCATGAGTAAACTGGGGCGTCTGGTTACCCTACCTGTGTTGCATTAATATTCTTGACATGCTTCATTCAACAAGTTACACTGTATTTGATTCAAAATGCTTCTGACTTGATTCAAATGAACAGCCTTTTTTTTTTTTTTCAGAGCAGATTCCACCAGGTTAAAGGTTGCCTATAAAGTTTGGATCATGACTGTGTGTATGTGTGTGTGTGTGTGTGTGTGCGCGCGCGCGCGCGCGCGCGTGCGCGTGTGTGTGTCTCTCACTGCAGGTTTTAACCCACGCTGGGATTGCACTCTGAGCTTTCAGTTACAGGTGCCTGAACTGGCCTTGGTGCGGTTTATGGTGGAAGATCACGATCACACTAGCAAGAACGATTTTATAGGCCAGTTTACACTGCCCTTCACCAGCCTACGAACAGGTAAATGTGTGTGTGGGTGCGAGTTTGGTTTATACTTACAGAAAGATGTTGTTTTATAAGACAAGAAGACGATTGTATACAGTATATATACTGTATGCTTTCCTGTTGAAGATATCAGTGTCTTAGTTTATTTTACAACACTGCTTACCAACTGTATGGATGTATACTGTTAATTGTATACCGTATATCACCCACTAAATGCTGTTCAAAGAAGTATAACATACATTGTTCTGGGCAAAATAATGGAAATATTGAGCAATGTTTTAATGTCCAGGACATTAAAGAACAGGACCAAGCTTTGCCTTAAAAACAGCTTCAGTCCTTCTTGGAATGCTGTCTATCTGTCTGTCTGTCTGTCTGTCTCTCTATTGTTCTAGTCTTTCTTTCTTTCTTTGTCTCTTTCTTTAATATAAAAATCACATACCAAACTAATGACCTTTGCAGCTGCATTTGTAAGAAAATTGAAGTTAAACACCTCTTATGTGAGATTGATTATGTGATATTGATTTTATTTTTAACCATTTTTTCAGATATGTTACATGTTTTTATGATCCTCCAGGTTATCGTCATGTTCACCTGCTTAAAGCAGATGGCTCAAGTCTGTCTCCTGCGACTCTTTTCATCCATGTCAAGGTGATACGGCGAGGATTTCATATTAAAACAGTTTCTGAGCGTATGGGCAAGGCCTGATTCAACATGATTCTTGGGAATGCTCATTTCTAAAAGTACCCTCCCAAAGGAAAAACCCCTGAACTAGGCTCTTTAGGTGCTTGAATTAATTTACTCTTCAGAACGAGATCACCTGAAAGAACAAGTCGTATCGGACTTACCAGGACACACATTGTCTCCAACAATCTGAAGAAAGTCAGTGTTTGTAAAGCTGTGGTTAACAGTGCATTTAGCTTTTTTATTGTCAATATTTGGTCATGTCTGCAGAGCAGAGCATCTGATCTTATCCATAGCATTTAAGTGTTATGGCAGAAGCTAAAGGTGTTATGAAGTCATTATTGTTAGAAGCTACAAGTCAGTATTGTTTTTAATGTCTTTTTCCATAGAGACACAGATTTCAATGTCTCTGTGAGCCTTAAAATCAGAAATTTTAACATGTTTTATGATCATTTAATGTTTTAATTAACTAAACTAAAACTTTATTCTGGAGATGCTGGACAAGATTTCAAATTTACAGTTTCCTTGTTATAGAAATTAACTGTCTATGTCTAGAGTATGTTTGTTTTAGAATTTGAATATTGTAATATTGTAGGTGGATTTGATGCGATCAACTGTGATAACAGGGTAAAAATGTGATGTGGAGAAACAATATATTGAAAGCATGATAAGTACTGTATGTGGAAGGTATCGCAAGGGTTATGACTAAGTTTTTGTATGCAAGGATGTTTGTAATTGATGTAGACACCATAGCATTTCAGCAGATTACTTATACAGTAAATAGAGAGAGTAATATATCTCAATATTTTATCTTTTTGTAATTACCATTAATGATGAAATCAGTGTTTAACACAATATCTGAGACAGAGATTTTATCATTAAAGCTAAAAACATGCATTACACATGTGCAGTGTCCTAAGCTATCCAAATTTGGCAAATTATACAACTTTTACATGACTTGTGCTGCTGTGTAGTCAACTATAGCCCTTTTCCCCTAGATGCACCTGTAACATTATAACATGTAGACAATCACCTTGATTTCAGTTAAAGTGAAACTTGTAAAGGTTTTGTGTTTTCCCTGCCTGTTGTACTAGGCTTTGAAAATTAATATGTAAAATGTTATCAACTGCTTTTTTGCAGATTTTCTGTTCTCTTTGTAGAAAGAAGAAAGTTCTCTTACATCTTATGTTAATGTCTTACTCGTTATTCAGGACAGTGTTATTCGTGTGTGTGATTGTTTTTAAGGATTGTAAATGGACACAATTCATGTTTTTTTTAAAGAGTGTGTTTTGAATTAATTAATTATTAATCATATTAATATTAACTAGTATTGACATTTACATGATCAAAACCAGACATTCATTGCAAGTCTGCATCCTCAGAACTGCCCTACTCCATTTCCTCACAGATCATGCCTAATAATACAAAAATGTAGTGCCTTATGCCTACAAATTATACCTAACTATTGTGCCCATTAATTACTTTTGCATGAATGCATGGGTGTAAAACAGACACACATTCCTGGACACGTTGGCTCTTCTGCCACAGCAAAACTGGATAAATAACCAAGTCTTTGGGGTATAACATATGCACATGCCTAATCAAGGTATCCTTAAGGGTACTGTTTTTTGTACCTCTAGTTAAAATTCATAACTTATTTCTGGGTACATAATTGTACCCTAAGGACCTATTGTGTAAAGGTACGTTATATATATATATATATATATATATATATATATATATATATATATATATATATATATATATATATATATATATATTTATATATTGTCCTTCTGGGAAAAAACTAAAACAAAATTTGTAAAGGGTACCAGCCCAGTGTCGTCTTTGTACCTTCCAATGCTTTCTTAACCTTGAAGCTTTCACTTAGGTTTGACTGCTCTGATTAAAGAGTTTCAAAGTGATTTGTTTAATAAAGTCCTTAAGGGGCCGTTGACACCGAATACATTTTTTGTGTCAATCTGCGTCTTTTCCTATTGTTTTTCTATGTAAACATGCTGGACGGACGTCTTTGACACTATTTTATCAGCGTCTCAGTGTCTTTCTGTTTCTATGAGGGTAACACCCTGGCAACCTATGCCTTGCGTGAGTCTCATTCGCTGTTACTAAGGTTAGGTTTAGATTTCGTGGTAGGGTTAAAGTTAGGTTTAGGGGTAGGTGTAGGGTTTAGGACTCCAAATAAACACAGTGTTTGAACGTCGCATGCGGCTCTTGTGAGATTTAAGGTAACCCAAGCAGCGTCTCGTGCAGGCGCGTCATGTTCTTTAGACTTCGTGTCAGGTAGAAAAAAAGAGAATCAACTTTTATAAGTGTGTCACAAGACACCTGCGTTCTCTTATATGCGTGTTTTTTGTAGTGCTCAGTCTGAACGGCCGCTAAGAATTTGATGTCTAAAATAACTTTTGTTAAAATTTCTTTGTAGAAGAACTCTGTCCCATTCGTGAATGAATATCCTCTGTATGACATTATATCAGTGTCTGCATAGCAATTTAGGAATCTAATAAGGCAGACTAACAAATTACAACCAGATATTCAACATTATACTGCTATCACGTGGTCAACAAATTCACCAAAAACAGTGAAATTCATAACATGTCTAAAAATACTGGTTTTGAACAGTGTTGAAAACTGTCAGGGATAAACTACGAAAGAACTACAGAGAGCATCAGGCTTTGCGGCAGTGCGCCAATAGTTTTGTGGGGTTTGAGAGCGCAAGGCGACATCCTCACTTCCTGGTTAAAGATGGCGGATGAGAATGAGACAGCACCGAAGCTGGAGAAAGAAACCGAGGTAGAAGACGACCACGGACATTGCAGCAATTGTGAAAATGAAGAGCATCACTCTGATGACGGGTGAGCGTGCATGCATTTTGTTGTTAGGTTGTAAATGTAAAATACTCTTTCTCTAATCTCTGAAAGACAAGGCCCTTGTTCGGCTAGGTTGAGGCAAGCTAACAGCATAGGAAACCGCCCACTGGCTTCACGCTATTGGCTCGTTGGGTTGATTGACGGACAGATCTCTAAAACGATTGGTTCAGACGGCGTCAATCAAACTATGGCTAGTTCTCTGGGATCATGGTGTGAAGTGTCTAACCATAATGCTGGCTAGATTAAAATGAATAAACTACCAGATTTAAAGTCGCTGTTGCAGATGGTGTTAAATAACTCCTCATATGTAACATGTATTTTTACATTAGCACCAAAACTAATAAAAATCGCTTTCAAAGTTGGTAATGCAGGCCTTTATCCCCCTTAATGACCACTGGCTTTTTAATTGCATGGATCTCCTGTCACTGGCATGATCTAGTTAGCTTGACTGCTGCCAGCAGCAACCAGAGAATCAGTTAATGTTTTCATCACCTTGCTGTTTGCACCCCGTTTTCCTCACGGTCTGTTCGCGGTCAGGCGAGTTCCTGGACGGTGCCTGGGTTTCACTTTCAGTACCGAGAGCTCGTCTGTTACATCAAAGCTAAACCCTTTCCCCCACTAACCAGCCTTTTATCCAGCTCCATGTCCCTCAGTGTCATGTGCAGGGACCGTTTCGGTCAAATTAGTAAGGAGAGAGTAAATAATTGATTTAATTTGTTCTAACGAAGTGATGGAAGGGTGCCGAGGAGCACGTACCATGAATACACCGCCGCTTCTGTCAGGATTCGCTTAATTTCTATGCCGTTTTACTGGCGTTGTAATAAAATCAAGCCAATAACACGTATACACGTTTTACGAATTTATATGATAGATAGACAGATAGATAGCGATGATAGAAAAGAGTGATAGAAGAGAAAAAATGATAGTGATAGGTAGAAAAGAAAGAGTGATAGAAAAGTGTGTGATTGATAGTGACAGACAGAGATAGATAGATAGATAGACAGACCGATAGATAGATCAATGGATAGATAGACAGACAGACAGACAGACCAATAGATATCGCTATCTATCTATCTATCTATTGGTCTGTCTGTCTGTCTATCTCTCTGTCTGTCACTATCAATCACACACTTTTCTATCACTCTTTCTTTTCTACCTATCACTATCATTTTTTCTCTTCTATCACTCTCTTCTATCATCGCTATCTATCTGATAGAAAAGAGTAATGGAAGAGAAAAAATGATAGTGATAGGTAGAAAAGAAAGAGTGATAGAAAAGTGTCTGATTGATAGTGACAGACTGATAGATAGATCGATGGATAGATAGTGACAGATAGATAGATAGCGATGATAGAAGAGAAAAAATGATAGTGATAGGTAGAAAAGTGTGTGATAGATAGTGACAGACAGACCGTTAGATAGTGACAGATAGACAGACAGATAAATAGATAGATAGATAGATCGATGGATCGTGACAGACAGACAGACAGACAGAGATAGATAGATAGATATATAGACAGACAGACCGATAGATAGATGGATAGATAGATCGATGGATAGTGACAGACAGACAGAGATAGATAGATAGATATATAGACAGACAGACCGATAGATAGATGGATAGATAGTGACAGACAGACAGATAGATAGATGGATAGATAGTGACAGACAGACAGATAGATAGATGGATAGATAGTGACAGACAGACAGACCGATAGATAGATGGATAGATAGTGACAGACAGACAGACGATAGATAGATGGATAGATAGTGACAGACAGACAGACCGATAGATAGATAGATGGATAGATAGTGACAGACAGACAGCCCGATAGATAGATAGATGGATAGATAGATAGATAGATGGATAGATAGTGACAGACAGACAGACCGATAGATAGATAGATGGATAGATAGTGACAGACAGACAGCCCGATAGATAGATAGATGGATAGATAGATAGATAGATGGATAGATAGTGACAGACAGACAGCCCGATAGATAGATAGATGGATAGATAGATAGATAGATGGATAGATAGTGACAGACAGACAGACCGATAGATAGATAGATGGATAGATAGATGGATAGATAAGGGCTGAAATGAAGAGTGACGTTTTGATGATTGATGTTTTTTGTAAAATAAATTAAATTACACAGTAATTTGATTGAAAACTGAGGAGACAATGAATAAGAATCGATGCAAACGATCATCACAGTCACATTAAAAAATAAAAGTCATTTGATGGCAACTAAACACCTTATAACAGTGGAAGTGAACAGAACTGCACATACGGTCTCAGAAAACATCCAGTATGATGCTGTGAACTCCTTATTTACTATTTTCTTTATGAAGACCTGAATCAATACATTAATGAATTAGTGTCAAGATAGTAGCTTTAATTTACCTCGTAGCAAATGTAGGTGTCCAAATGTAATGTTATACATGTTCATTTGGGAATAAGGAATTGCACAGTTTAATCCATAGCATGCCCTTCTCAAGATGTTCTTTTTTTTTTTTTAAAGAAAGAGAAAACTTGGCATGCGTCCTCTCTGGGAACCTCGTGTCACTTACAACAAGTGACCCAGCAACAACATGCTTTTACATTTTGTGGACCATTTCTGTAAAATTCCACTTTAAACTACTCAAACACATTTCTCCCATAGACTCTCATTGGAAAATGCAAAGACAGGATTGGTCAGAAACGCTTTTAAGGTGGGGCTTAGCGAAGAGTCAATTAAAAATTGGCTTGTAGATTCCAAGGGTTTTGCCATTTGTAATTCATATTAATCGCCATCATGTTGCTTTAGTCCATACCAGGCATCAAAGCATAATGAAGTCACGCACACAACACTAAAATTTTCTACACAATGGTCAGTTATGTTATGAGGAAGTCTCACAGTGCAGCTTTGTATCTGTTTAAGCAATATGAAGCTTAATTGTGTTGTGTACAGTGCAAAACAGCATTTTGAACAGTATCTTTGCTTCATTCCTCTAACAGGGATAGTTGCCTGTCAAAGCCATTATCATGGGGGGCTTGTTTGTCTGTCAGTCTTTGTGTTATGGTATGGCCTACGTCCCCTCGAACACACAAAAACGCGCTTTTTTCTGCAGGTCATGTGATAGGCCATCTGTGCCCCATTAACAAGTGTAGCTCAGTGCTCTCACCTCTCTCCCCCCGTGGACACTAATAGGTTTATCTGTGCGGCTCTCTGTAAGTATGCTGGGCTGTAGTCGTCCCATTCCAGCTAGCCCTATGTTTGTGTATTAAGCTGTAGTTACTCCTCTGGGAGTAAATAAAGTTTCTTGTCCTGTTTCTTATCCTGACCTATTAATGAATGGGAAGAAAATGAAAACAGTACATGTCTTAAATTTAGTTTGTGCATAATCCAAGAAGAGGTTGAGTCTTTTTGTTAAATTCAGTTAAATTAAAAGGCAGTATTCTTTGTAAAACTGCATTGGAACAAAATATGTTGTGAAAAGCACTTTACAAATAAAATGGAACTGAATTTAATTTTGTCCTCTTATGTTAAAATAGGCTTAGTTAACTGATAAATTGGAAGGAAAAGAAAGTGAACCATTGTTGCCAAATTCTGAGAGAATTCCTGTTCATATGTTAGCTGAATTACAGCTTGTGATTATTGCACTGATTGTACACTAGTCAGAGGTTCTCAACTTTAAAATAATGCTGATTGCATCCAGAAAAAAAAAAAAAAAAACAGCTCCATTTAGGTGAAGTCTGTTGCCCTTTCACCTGAATGGCACACAGTTACTGCTGAGTGGACATTGCCCCACTGTATAGCTGTCTGTGTTAACTGAGTTCATTTGTTCCGCAGGGAGAAGGGAGACACAGGTGCCAAGAAGAAAAAAAAGCAAAAGAAAAGGAATAAGGACAAGTCTGGAGGCAAAGATGCAGCACAGGATCCACTGTCCAAAGTGAGTGTTTGTTCGAAGCAGGGCTGGATCTAGGGGGGTGCTGGGGTGCCCATAAAAAAATTATCCCCATGCCTCCCCTCCTCCAATCGTAAATGAAGCAAAGGATTGAATTGTATCGTCACTGCGCTAACACTAACCCTAATGAACTGCGCTGGAACATTTTCATTTCTCTTTCTCAGGTAAACTCCCTCCCTGCAGATAAGTTACAGGAGATTCAGAAGGCCATCGAGCTGTTTTCAGTGGGACAGGGTCCAGCTAAAACCATGGAGGAGGCCACGCGTCGCAGTTACCAGTTCTGGGACACTCAGCCTGTTCCTAAACTTGGTATTGATCTTTTACACTTATTTTCTGCCGTCGCTTGTATTTAGTTACATCCAAAAGTGTTTCTTATGGCTTTTTAATGACCTTGTAATGGTAAACCACAATACATTTAGTATTTTATTTTTGCAGTGTGTTTATTTTTGACTGATTCAAGGCAGAGACCTGTGATATATGGCCTGAGAAGTGTTTCTTTGAGGGGTTCTTTCACTTCGGAGGGTTTAAACTGTTGGTTTTGGATACTGTTTGTATGGAAAAGGCACTAACCCTTTACTAGGCCACTTGATCTCTGATCTGTTCAAAGCACCTCGCATTCACATATTGAACAACAGTAAGATTAATTCCGCATTAGTTGGGTTTCCATCCACATATTTTTAATGCGCATTTTGGGATATCGCATAAAAACTGCTTGATGGAAACGCTAAGACGCTAATAAAATCTCCAATATGCACATAAAAAAAAACATATACGCTCGCTTGAGGTGGCAAAAATTATGGTGGAAGCCACTGATAAATACAGTATATAGAACTGGATTGCTGAAGCAACAGTAAACTGCCAGCAGGAGGTGAAGCCACCGGAAGTGTTTGAGTGGTCATCTTGGTATGCCCAAAATGTCATAGAGCCTCAATGACTAACAAGCTAAAACACCCCCGTTTTACTGTTTCCGACCTCCGGATATGACAGTCGCATTTCGCCCTCAAGTGACAATTTTGTTTAATGTTTAATTTGCTCATAATGGATAATATTTGTTACGAGGGAAAAGAGATACACGGATCTCAATGTCAGAGCATCCACCTGCCCCGGTGTTTAGTCTGTCAGTGCAGCACAACGATCACCAAAGGAAGTGGCAAAACTATCCACAAGTTGTAATGGAAGTAGGAAAAGCTGTAATATCTGCTTGTTTTGGGCTGACAACTCGTCCTTTCCCTTGGAGGGCCCTTTTAAGTCAGACCGGGATTTTTAATTCACAAAAAATGACTGGGATTTGTCTGTTTTCATATTGAAGTGCTCTCTGTAGTCATACATGGATACATGTCATAAAATATGTGTTTGTTTGCCATTTAAACCTAGCGTGTCAGTTTAATTTTATCCAGTTTTAACTGCGTGTGTGTGACAGAGGGAGGGAGAGAAAGTGCACACCACTCTCAGTCAAGTGACCTTGAGAGAAAAAAGCACTTTGATGAGCGTAAAACAAGTAACTCTGAACGAACACTTGGATGTTCGCAATAAATAAGTCTGAAAATATGTTTGTATTTTATCTCAGTTTCAGTGAACTTGTTTACATTCAGCTGATCTGTTCGCAGAGTACGTTTTTAGAGGTACTGTAGATATAAATATCTCGCTCTGACTTTCAAGAAACAGGAAAAATTCCCGACTTTAAATAAATAAATAATTACATGTCTAGGACGTTTGCGTAGTAGTGCTGTACATGCAGATTTCAGATATAAAATCAATGATTGAATGACTAATGCTTACTCGCTGAAATTAGATGATTTTCTATTAAATCAGTAGGAACACTGGAAAGTTTGGGCATAGCAATATGGCAGCGCAGTGGCTACACTGTTATGACGTCATCAGCAATCCAGTTTTATATTGTTAATCAGTGGTGGAAACACATTTATACAATAAAATCCTATTGAATTTTTTAGGAATACAAGAAGCGCATCAAATAAAGTCATGTGACTGATTAATTAGTTCATAACTCAACCAACCATCTGACCAATCATCACATCTGAAATGTTGCTCTGGTCATTCTTAAATAACTTGGCTATAAAATCGGAAGCCTCCATAGAGTTTGTAGAGCAAATAACCAACTGTGCCGAAGAGCACATTTATTGACACTTTTGAAAAATATCTTATAAGTCTGCATGATAAAGTCATAAGGAAGGAGGAACACACACACATAGTGCTCCCAGAACTCTGTGATGTGCTGTTGCTCCCAGACATGAGATAAAGTTTTTTACAGTGTTTTGTCTGCGTGCTCTAAACCACAAGAATTGTATTAATAAAAGAGTCACAGTGGCTACAGTTTTTCTGGAAGTGACTATTTTGTTCTTTTGAACACATGGGATGGAAATGTGGCTTTATCGGCACATTGTTTGTGCAATATAATGTTTTTATTGCATTAATTAAGTTTGCAACTTTTATGGAAATATAGCTACTAATACACGGTGTCTACATTCACACAGGCAGAAAAAAATGTAATTATTTTTTTGGCCAACCTGACTCATCTGTTTAGATTTTTGTAGTTTCAACAGGAAAAAAACACATACACAATCTGATTTTTACAAGCCTGATCCAAACGTAATTTTGTTTATTTATCTAAGTCTAAACGGTCAGATTTGATTACAAGTGTTTTTTTAATCATTTAATCAATGTTGTGCGTGGCAGGTAGTTTCGGCAGGTGTTGTGACGAGAAGACATAAACCGCGTTCCAAATGGCATAAATGATGCCTTCACAGGGCACTTTGAAGGGAAAACAGTAATGATGGCCACACTGTAGGATCATTACAAGAGAAATTTCAATTAAAAATGACTTCAAATTTGAGTTCAGAAATACTGTTTTATTACACTTTTCAGCTCTCGGACAGTGAAAGGTAAAGTCTTTGTGGAGAACAAGGCATAAGGATGATCAAGTCTCAGTGGAACGCACCCATATGTCATGTATATGTGACAGGGCAGCCAAAGCAGTTCAAACCTCTTTTAAAATTATACAGACATTGACTTTACCCACCCAACCTGGCTGCGAGCCACCACAAAACTATGAGGTATAGAATGTCTCAATCGAATACGGAACGCTTGAGTATTTTGTGTGCTTCAATACAAGACGAGGGTCCTCTTCAAGAGTATCACTGTCCGACCCTTTTATGCTTCAGTACGGGACACAAAGTAAGTCGCTTTGGATAAAAGCATCTGCTAAATGACTAAATGTAAAGCCTTCAATTCTGAATGTTTCACTGCATGCCCGCTCTAAAATACGGACAATAGGCATCCTGTATGGGGTGTCGTAATTTTGTCCAAAATATGTGATGTCCTAATAAAACGGGGACAGTTGTAAACTCTAGAAGCAACTAACACTGTATATGCCACCTCTCCCCATTGTTTGTGGCGAATGTGTTAATATTTGGATTAGGGCTGAAACGATTAGTCGACGTTATCGACAACGTCGACCAAAATTTTCATAGTCGAATAGTCGTTTGATCTTAACGTAACATAAAATCATATGAAACTCTAATGATTGCACACAAGAGCAGCACTGCAGTTCACGCCTGACTGAGGAGAGGAAGAAAATACATCTCACAGTCCAGATGCACTCTAAACTTTCCAAACCGCTTCAGGTGATGTAGATTGCAAAGTATGAGGGAATTATAATGCAAAAATACAAAATAAGTAAATACAGAAGCACTGTTGTTGTGGAATAAGCAGAGCCGGAGCTGACGCTCAGCTTAAGCAAAACTTGCGTTACATCTTTAATGCGATTCTATTTAATGCGTTATAGCTTTATTAAAGTTAAAATAATAAGGAAACTGGCATTTCTCTGTGCGGTCAGCGCCTCTTCTATGAGTTGCGCGAAGTGTCCCGATCTAAGGGGGAGAGATTGAAACTGCACCCGGCTGAGGTACACTCTGTTGCGGGGATGCTCATCCCTCGAGTGCGCACGCTTAATGCAGCTAGATTATAACGCGATGGCAACTTATTGAATCACAATATATATCACTGTGCATTTCTTATTGTGAAGAAAATTGGCAAAACGTAGCTTTATTAATAAGAGAGAGTTTGTTTTTTTGTGAGTTAAAGATGGATTGAAGTGAACAGAAAGGTGAGAGAGGTAGTCTTCGCCCCATTATACACTGCAAAAAAAATAATTGTTTTATTTGTTTTTGTTTTGGCTTGTTTTCCAATATAAATATCTGAAACTCCTTTAAAACAACGTACATTTACTTTAGCAGCTATACTGCAGAAAAAAAATTTCATTTTTTTTTATCTGAGAATGTTGAATATAATATTAAAAATACAAATATTTTAAAATATCTAAAAATCCTTTAAAAAAAGATGCTTTCACCTGAGAAGCAGCATATAAGATATTTGGACTTGCTTTTAGAGAATACAGCTTGAATATAAGTGTATTTTATCTTTACTGCACTCGCAGAAGTATAACCAAGTGAAAAAATACACTTATATACGAAATACACTTATATTTAAGATACATTCTCTTAAAGCAAATATAAATATCTTGTATGTTACTTCTCAAGTAAATGTATCTTGTTTTAAAGATTTTTAGACAATTTTAAATAGAAAAAAAGACAAATACACTTGATAACAATAGGATTTTTTTTTTGTAGTGAACTTTTTACTGAATTAAACATAATAAAAAGTATTTTTTCCCTTTAATTCAGTGAATGTCATTTAGAGGTATTTTTAAAAGATGATTTTGTCCTCTTTATTGTTAGTGAGCACGTTTAATACAACCTTTTAAGTCAGGGCACAAGCTGAATAGTCGGTTTAGAGCAAATGATTAATCGTTGCAATAATCGCCCGAATAATCTTCTAATAATCGTTAGATTAGTCGATTATCAAAATAATCGTTAGTTGCAGACCCAATTTGCATACTGCCCTCATGAAAAACATAGACAATGGCAAAACATCCATTGCTAAACTTTTACACAAGTTTGCATTGTTAGTATGACAACTAATGTGGACGTGCTAGCAACAGTGACTGCAGTCTGAACAGAAAAAATCAGATCTGTCCATATATTATGTGAACAAAGCCTTTGACATGGCTTGCCCTATGGCTACAAGCTCTTTTCTTTGACTATTTAAAATGGTTCACTTTTATTCTACTCATTCCTATTACTGGCATCACATGAAGTCATTTTTTAGGCTAAATTTAACGTATTCAGTGTCTGTAGTGTAGACTTTACTCTTTGTAGTGGTGACACTGAAATAAAACTGGAACAATTTTTTAGTTGTGTGAAAACTTTGTGAGTCTGATGTCTTAGCTGTCTTTCATTTGTATAGGAGAGACGGTGACATCACACGGCTTTATTGAGCCAGATAAAGATCACATACGAGAGGAGCCCTACAGCCTCCCACAGGGCTTCACCTGGGACGCTCTGGATCTGGGAAACCCTTCAGTGGTGCGACACGTAAACCTCTAAATATCTCCCTTTCTCTTTGACATACAAATTTAAACCTGGGCTTCAGGAATTCTAAGTTACTTACTTTCTCTCTGAAGCTGAAAGAGTTGTACACTCTACTGAATGAGAACTATGTTGAGGACGATGACAACATGTTTCGTTTTGATTACTCACCTGAATTTCTGCTCTGGTAAGGAAATGCAACCAAGAATATTTATTTTATTCACTTTTATTTTTTGCTGAAATGTTTTTTTTTCTCTTGAGCTTTAAAAGGCATGATCAAAAACAATTCTTTCATCTTTTTCTTTTACTCTGTAATTAATAAATTATCTTTACTTAGGAATTATTTAAAGGATGATGGAATGGATGTGGAAATGTCTACTTCCATAAAGTAAAGCATCTCTTTTCTCCTCCTATCTTTGTCATTCTCTGTCTTCACTCTTTTCTTCTTCCAGGGCTCTGCGTCCTCCAGGTTGGTTGCCTCAGTGGCATTGTGGAGTGAGAGTGAACTCCAATCAAAAGCTAGTTGGTTTCATCAGTGCCATTCCAGCCAACATACGCATCTACGACATGTAAGCAGCCTTAAACCTATCTACATACACTTGAAGTCAGAGGTTTTCATGCACATAGGTTGAACTCATTAAAACTAATTTTTAACCACTCCACAGATTTAATATTTGCAAACTATCATTTTGGCAAGTTGTTTAGGACATTTACTTTGTGCATGACACAAGTAATTTTTCCAACAATTGTTTACAGACAGATTGTTTCACTTTTAATTGACTATATCACAATTCCAGTGGGTCAGAAGTTTACATACACTAAGTTAACTGTGCCTTTAAGCAGCTTGGAAAATTCCAGAAAATGATGTCAATCCTTTAGACAATTAGCCAGTTAGCTTCTGATATAAGGTGTACCGAATTGGAGGTGTTCCTGTGGATGTAATTTAAGGCCTACCTTCAAACTCAGTGCCTCTTTGCTTGACATCATGGGAAAATCAAAAGAAATCAGCCAAGACCTCAGAAAAAAAATTGTGGACCTCCACAAGTCTGGTTCCTCCTTGGGAGCAATTTTCAAATGGCTGAAGGTACCACGTTGATCTGTACAAACAATAGTACGCAAGTATACACACCATGGGACCACACAGCCATCATACCGCTCAGGAAGGAGACGCATTCTGTCTCCTATAGATGAACGTAGTTTGGTGCGAAAAGTGCAAATCAATCCCAGAACAACAGCAAAGGACCTTGTGAAGATGCTGGAGGAAACAGGTAGACAAGTATCTATATCCACAGTAAAACAAGTCCTATATTAACTGCTCAGCAAGGAAGAAGGCAATGCTCCAAAACCACCATAAAAAAGCCAGACTACAGTTTGCAAGTGCACATGGGGACAAACATTTTACTTTTGGAGAAATGTCCTCTGGTCTAATGAAACAAAAATTGAACTGTTTGTCCATAATGATCATCGTTATGTTTGGAGGAAAAAGGGTGAGGCTTGCAAGTCGAAGAACACCATCACAACCGTGAAGCATAGGGGTGGCAGCATCATGTTGTGGGGGTGCTTTGCTGCAGGAGGTACTGGTGCACTTCACAAAATAGATGGCATCATGAGGAAGGAAAAATTATGTGGATGTATTGAAGCAATATCTCAAAACATCAGCCAGGAAGTTAAAGTTCGGTCGCAAATAGGTGCGATGACCCCAAGCATACCTCCAAAGTTGTGGCAAAATGGCTTAAGGACAACAAAGTCAAGGTATTGGAGAGGGCATCACAAAGCCCTGACCTCAATCCGATAGAAAATCTGTGGGCAGAACTGAAAAAGCATGTGCAAGCGAGGAGGCCTACAAACCTGACTCGGTTACACCAGTTCTGTCTGGAGGAATGGGCCAAAATTCCAGCAAGTTATTGTGAGAAGCTTGTGGAATGCTACCCAAAATGTTTGACCTAAGTAAAAATATAAAGGCAATGCTACCAAATACTAACAAAGTGTATGTAAACATCTGACCCACTGGGAATGTGATGAAAGAAATAAAAGCTGAAATAAATAATTCTCTCCACTATTATTCTGATGTTTCACATTCTTAAAATAAAGCAGTGATCCTAACTGACCGAAGACAGGGAATGTTTTCTTAAATGTCAGGAACTGTGAAAAACTGAGTTTAAATGTATTTGGCTAAGGTGTATGTAAACTTCTGACTTCAACTGTATAGGTCTAAATGATTCATTTAATTTGTGCGAAAATCACAATCTGAATCCAGAAAGACTAGAGTGGACCTGCAAGTGCATCAGCACAAAGTAATCACCTATTTGTGTTACCTAAATTATAAAATACACTTTAGATGCATCCATCCATTTAATATTTTGGTTATATTATGCAGACCAGCACCAAGTACATGCATGTAAAATTGATCACTCAAACTTCTGCTGCTCTTTGATCTTCCCAGAGAGAAGAAAATGGTGGAGATTAATTTCTTGTGTGTGCATAAGAAACTTCGCTCGAAGCGAGTGGCTCCGGTACTTATCAGGGAGATCACCAGACGGGTGAACCTGGAGGGCATCTTTCAGGCTGTGTACACTGCAGGCGTGGTACTGCCTAAACCCGTGGGCACCTGCAGGTAAGACACCGATTTCCTCTCTCACAAGATGTGTGGTGTCTATGTACAAAGGGAATCTACACCCAGAGTCGAGTTAGATGAGCTAATGGTGTACATGTGTACCATTAGCAACAAAAAAATGTTGCTAGATAATAACTGAGACAAAAAAAAAAAAAAAGACCTTCCACCAGAGGGCGCTTGGTGATTTCAAATCTCAGAATATTTTTTGGAGACATTTGTATGCTGTAGTGTGTAGTCTTTTAAATAAAATAAATGCAGCGACCCTGCAGTTTCTGTAAAAATGCCTTATTTAGGTATCTCAAATGACTTATTTGTTAGGAGTCACTGATATGGGGACAGTAATGATTATTATGAGGCAATGCTGTTTATGTGCTACTGTAAAGGAATATTCCAGTTTCAATACAAATTAAGCAAAATCATCAGTATTTGTAACCACAAAATATTTCAACTTATCCCTCCTTTTCTTAAAAAAAATAAAAAGAGCAAACATTTAGATTACAGTGAGGCACTTATAGTAGAAGTGAATGGAGCCAGTTTTTGGAGGGGTTAAATGCAGAAATATGAAGCTTTTAATTTGATAAAATATCTTACATTAATTCTCTTGTTGTGTTATTTGAACTGTAAAGTTTTTAAATCGTTTGTACGGTTGTTTTAGGGTGTTAGAATTTAAGGCGTTATGTTGTCATGGCAACAAAGTTGTAAAATTGGATATAACTCTCACAAAAAAGATCAGTAAGTGATTTTATCACACTAAAATCATGTTAACGCATATTGTTTATGTCTTGTGGCTATACCTTTGAAACGGTGAGTATTTTAGCATTTATGGATTGGCCCCATTCACTTCCATTGTAAATGCCTCACTGTAACCCAGATCTTTGCTTTTTTAAAAGAAAAGGAGGGACGTCTAAATCATTTTTTGTGGTAATCAACATTGTTGTCACAAATGCTGTAAATTGAGCTTCACTTGTATTGATCCCAGAATATTCCTTTAATAGACATTGAATTAAAATAACCTAAACAGTTAGAGACAACTTCCTGGCTGCCCTGCTCAGTTTCAGTACCCTCTTTCATGCTATTTGACTTGCATTCTGTTTCTGTCTTAGGTACTGGCACAGGTCACTGAACCCTCGAAAGCTGATTGAGGTGAAGTTTTCTCACCTGAGTCGAAACATGACTATGCAACGCACCATGAAGCTCTACCGACTGCCAGAGGTGTGTGTCTTCTTACAATTGCTCTAAAACATCTCATCTTCATTTCTGTTAGTTCTTCTGGATATGTCTCTGACTTCTCTTTTTCTCACAGATTTCCTCTTCATATATCTGTTGTATAATATCTCATCTCTGTTCTCCTGTAGGCTCCTAAGACTCCAGGTCTGAGGCAGATGACTGTGAAGGATGTCCCAGCGGTTCACCGACTGCTGAAAGAGTATCTCAGTCAGTTCAACCTGGTCCCTGTCATGAGCCCAGAAGAAGTTCAACACTGGCTGCTGCCCCAGGAGAACATCATTGACACTTTTGTGGTGGAGGTAAAAAAAAAATTAAAAAGCTTTAAGAATACACCGAATGCTATAACTGTAAACCTCAGAAGGCAGCCTATGCATTTACAATAATTAAGGTAAAATCCATTTGAATAAAATCTCCAACAACACTGCTCATCGTCAAGCTGTAATACTTGAGTGGGGTGAAGATATCATATTCCTGTTTCATGCAATACTGCAGATGCGAGTGTCGCATGTAATTTGATGAACTACAGTTTGTAAAACATTTTAAAGAATTTTATATTTAAATGGTTTATATAAAATTATTTATTTCAGATTGTTGTACAATGAATTTTTTTATATATATAATATATAATATATATATATATATATATATATATATATATATATATATATATATATATATATATATATATACAATACAGTGCAATACAAACTAAAATATGTATTGCTTTTTAACATTTAAATATTTAGCTAATTTTAAAGTAAATATTTATGCATGTATATATTTTATCTATTATACTCTTTTGAAATGATAAAAAGTGTTAATTTTTTTAAAGGTTGTTTTGCTGTTTTACAGATTATACTCAATTACAGTTTTTTTTTTTTGTGTGTGTGTGTGTTTTTTGTTTTTTTTTGGCACTGATAGGCAACAAGGCACCTTCATAGGCTACAATTCCATCCAACTATTCCAGTTCAACTTGTAGGGTACACTGATAATGATGCTCAATTTGAGACAATAACAGTCTCGTGCTAGGTTCTAAAGGGGTTCATAATAAGTTGGATTATGGGTTGATATACATTAATTGGGTTGACTTGAATGTGCTTTAGAGTCCTGAGGGGAAGGTGACTGATTTACTGAGTTTCTACACGCTGCCGTCCACCATCATGAACCATCCTGTGCACCGCAGTCTGAAAGCAGCGTACTCTTTTTATAACGTACACACCACCACCACCCTGCTGGACCTGATGGGAGATGCTCTCATCCTCGCCAAGACGGTCAGTCACTGAAACGTTTAGCTGTTTGCATAATGATGACCAGTGTATGTCAGTTTACTCACCTAATCTATGATTAACTTGTTAGTGATAATAACAAGTGATAAAAACAAGTCTTGTGCCTTTGCCCTGAAATCTAGCAACCTGTTACATTCATTTGCACCAATGGACAAACCAGTTTGTTTAGAACAATTAGAGATAAGATTAGAAAAAATGATGTGGAAAGGACAGGTGCTTTGAAAAGATTTGTTGGATGGCCTCTTTATAGCATTAAAGACCAGTATATTTACTTAAGCTTTTCTTGTCTCATTGCCCCTGCAGAAAGGATTTGATGTCTTTAATGCACTGGACCTAATGGAGAATAAGACATTTCTGGAGAAGCTCAAGTTTGGCATTGGAGATGGAAACCTGCAGTATTACCTCTATAATTGGAAATGTCCCAGCATGGGCTCAGAAAAGGTACAGATTTTGAGATGTTATACAAAATGAGTTTACAAATTTATTTATGAAGGCATAAAGTATCACTTAGTATTGACATAGTAAGTTCATGCAGTAGGTGACCACAATGCTTCACAATCTGCTTATTGTTAAATTGGGGATCTCTGTCTCCCAAAGCAGTTGGGATTGATGATTATAGTTTTTTTTTATGAAAATACTGATTATTATTTGTATGATAACTGACATGTAGAACCGATTTTTAATCATTTTATTTCTGCCTTTAGAAACAATAACCAAATCATTCATCAATTACCTCTGTGAGCGAACCTTTACGAGACTAAAATTGTGCATTAGAATCCATTTAACCTTTATTGGCAATATAAACCTGTCCAAGGCTCTTCACTTAAGATAATTTAAAGGGATAGTTCACCCAAACATTAATTATTTACTCACCCTTGGGCCATCCCAGATGTGTATGACTTTCTTCTGCAGAATACAAAGATTTTTAGAAAAATATTTCAGCTCTGAAGATCCATACAATGCAAGTGAATGTTGGCCAGAACTTTGAAGCTTCAAAAAGCACATAAAGGCAGTACAAAAGTAATCCATAGGACTCCAGTGGTTAAATTCTGAAGTAAAATGACAGGTGTGGGTGAGAAACAGATCAATATTCAAGTCCTTTTTACTATAAATCTCAACTTTTATTTTCATTTCTACATTCTTCTTTTGTTTTAGTTTTTACATTATTCCTGCATATCGCCACCTTGTGGGCAGGGAGGATAATTTATAGTAAACAGGTACTTAAACATTGATCTGTTTCCCATCCACACCTATCATATCGCTTCTGAAGACATGGATTTAACCACTGGAGTCATATGGATTACTTTTATGCTGACTTTATATGCCTTTTGGAACTTCAAATTTCTGGTCACCATTCACTTGCATTGTATGGACCTACAGAGCTGAGATATTCTTCTAAAAATCTTAATTTGTGTTCTGCAGAAGAAAGTAAGTCATACACATCTGGGGTGGCATGAGGGTGAGTAAACAATGACAGAATTTTCATTTTTGGGTGAATTATTCCTTTCAAATTTTAAGTCTTTTGGAATCTAAGACATAGTACAATGTCTTCTATGTGATTTCAGCTTTTGGGGGGGGGGGGGGGGGGGGGCAAATTCTAACTTTATCAGTAAATCCAATATTAAAGAACCGATATCCGATGGAAAATGTAAATATCTGTTAAAAATTCTGGTCTAAATAATGGTCCAATATGTTATGCAATTACCAAAGATCAGTATACTGTTCACTGAAAGTATCTAATAATTGTATATTTTCACAGTTTGATTCTTCACATTTAATGGAGAGCTGTAATGCTAAAGTAATTGTGTTATCTTCCAGGTGGGTTTGGTACTGCAGTGACCCATTTCCACCATCCGTAACCTCTATCTCGCATGACAGCGAGGCCAAGTTATGACATCACGCACTGACCACCTGACAGATGCTACCAATGGACTTCCTGCTTGAGGAAGAAGAATTCACCGCCCATTTTTACATTTGAACTATGACCTTTTGGACCTGCACTACTGCTGCCAAGCTGAGAGAGGATGTTTTCTTCTCTTTCCTCTCTCATTTCTCTCTTTCCCTCAGTCTTTTTCTTATTCTCTCTCTGCGCATGGACTTAAAGCCATTGTATTTACCATCAAGAGAGATGAGGAATCGTAATCTGTTATGATTATTAATAATTGTGAGTGCACACACACTCATATATAACTACCAGATATACTCCCAGAACCCTAATGCATAAGTGTCGTGTTACTCACATTCTTAGATTCAACTTTATTCAGTATAACATGAGTTTACCCTCCATGTCCAGTGGGAGGCACTTTTGCGAAAAAATAGGATGAAATTATTCATTCTCCTCAGTGTTTTAGAAATGATCGAGAGAAAAAAACAAAACAAAAACAACCAAGGACACATGAAAATTCCTTGAGAAAAATGGCAAAATCAAATGAGATAATAAAAATCCAAAGTTGACATGAAAAAGGGCTGTCTCATCTTAACCTCTTTTAAATGCAATGGAAACAGTGTCTCCTTTTGACAAACTGTGACCAACTGAAGGGTGCGGTACACAGTGAGAGAGAGCTTTTTTGTCTTGGTTTTGCTTTGTCATTGCTTTTAATTTGTCCTCTTTAAACAGTACATTGCTTATTGGTCTCTAACTGCCTGTGATCCGTTTTACTGTAATGCCAACAGACAAGCACCTATGTAAATAAACATGGAAATATAAAAGATAAACCATATGAATTCTACAACTGACTGTGATTGAATCTACATTGTACACCTGGCAGATTGGTGTTTGGAGGTCTTCATAAATGAGCAATAATAATGACGTTTTGGAGGGGAGGGTGGGAGGGAAGGTGTTGTGAACTTAAAGGATTAGTTCACCTTTAAAAAAAAAAAAAAAGTCATTAATTGCTCACTTTCATGACATTCCAAACCCAAGTGACTGACTGACTGACTGACTTCCATGGAACAAAAAAAGGAGAAATTCTGAAGAATGTTGATGTTGCACTTTCCCATACAATGAAAGTGAATGGTGACTGAGGCTAACATTCTGCCTAACACCTGCTTTTGTGTTCCACGGAAGAAAGTCGCATGGGTTTGGAACAACATGAGTGTGTGAAAATAAAGACAGAATTTTCATTTTTGGCTGAACTACCTCTTTAAATGTGGCGTTAAGAATGAAAAGTTGTGATTTGTGTCTTGGAGGATAGATTATGCCTGCTCATAAAATTTTACAGCTCTAGAAAGGCAAATATCCTTATAGTATTAGAAAGCATATAACCTAACTCTTATTTATGAGATGATGTAATCTGTCCAATAAGTTGACATCACAACAGTGCTTTGGAACGAATGCTTAATTGTAGATTGCAGATGAACTTACTGAAGTGTTAAAGATTTATGAGTAAGTGGCAGTATCTACTCAAAGTTGTGGTTTTCTGAAACATAGCATTGGGGCAAAGAAAAGGGGTAATTCAATGGGTAAATACAATGGAATCAACTGAAAACGGATCTTTCCATTTTTAGAATGGAGTGAAAGATGTCAATGTGTGTGTGTGTATGTGTGTGTTTTTTATTTTTTTTGTTGTTTTTTTTTTTTGTGGTAAATAAAAAGTAGCAGCTGCTTTGACAGTTCCATGTTTGGTTTGTTTTTGAGAGTTTGTGGCCTGTGGGAAGTCACATTCTTATGGTGGATCTGAGAAATTACTACCCATAGTTTGGACAAATGTCTGCACATACAGAGGGAGACTAAGTGTTGAGCCTTGCTATGTGCTGTTATTTGTATTACGTGTGCGTTTTTAGATCCATTTGCAGATGCCTAGTTTATAACATTGTAACAGTGTCCAAGTTAAGTCAGACCTCAATGGGGTCAAAAAGATGCTTTACGTTGTGTTAATTCCCATGACTCAAAGTGCCTGTGAAATGATAAATGTTACTGCTTTGTCTTGTGTTTAAATGTGTCTTTAGTCTCTAGAACCACTTTAGAAATTCTCTGTTCTTTGGATCCTTCATGAAAGTGACAAACTCAACTGAAAGTTCTAATTAATGTGTAACTTAATTTATTGACAGTTATAATTGTCTTATTTGATTTGAAAAAGCACATGACAGTGTTCTACCTCTCCTGTAATGTGTGAATCCACAACCTCCCTCCCCTGAGACTTCACTGTGTAGACCACATAGTACGCACATTTACGATGCACCAGATTTAAAAAAATGCTGTAGTACCACAATAACCCAAGACTGTGGCCTATAGTGACAAAGATAAGTTTATTTATTATAGATATAGTGATTATAGATGTGATATTTCTGCTCAAATGACTTACGTTTTTGGATAAGCCTGCACATTTATTGCATACAGCATCATAATATACAACAATATATAACAACAACAAACCAAGTGGAATTTGTGTATTCCGTTAGATTACTCAAGGTCAGTAACGTATTCTAAATACTTTGGATTACTTCTTTAGCACTGGTAGATTTTTTCACTTGTTTTGACTATAAAAACTCTGCCAGTACAGTAAGACAAAATACACATGTTAAAAATACAATGTCTGAAAAACCTAAATATCTTATGCAGTGTTGTTTCTAAAACAAGATAAATCAAATTGATCTTGTTTTAAGGATTTTTAGATATTTTTACAGGAAAACAATAAAAAAATAATTATCAAGAATATGATTTTTGCCCTAATATCAAAGGTCTTACTAGAACAAAATTATGATCCAATGTGAATTTTCTTGATGAAAAAATATGATCGTGCCTGGTAACGTGTATGTAAAATGGCTAGAAATAGCATTTTAGCTTAGCGTAAAGCTGAC